>NC_044558.1:125752805-126068519 GCF_007565055.1 Rhinopithecus roxellana | reverse complement strand
AAGGGATATCTATGAAATGACAGAAAAATAAGTCAGAATAATTCTGTCAAATAATTCAATGAACTCCAAGAATATATGGGCAAAAAATAAAATTTGGAAAACAGTACATGAACAAAATAGGAAGTTTGAGAAAGAAATAGAAATGATTTTAAAACCCCAAAAAGAAATCATAGAGAAGAATATAATGACTGAACTGAAAAATGCAATAGAAAGTTTCAACAGCCAGCTAAATCACACTGAAGAATCAGTGAGCTTGAAGACAGAACATTTGAAATTATCCAAGCAGAGGAGCAAAAAGAAAAACAAAAAGAAGAAGGAAAATTTATGGGAATGTTGGTACACCATCAAGAGACCCAAGCCATGAGTAACAGGAATTAAATACAGAGAGGAGGAATACAAGGGTCGTAAAGCATATTTAAAGAAATAATGGATGATAAGTTCCCTAACATGAGGGAAAAAACTAACATCTGGATATAGGAACCACAGAAATCTCCAATCAAATTCAGAATTCAGAATTAAACACAACATATAAGAATCAAACTATTAAAAAACAAAGAAAAAATTCTGAGAGCAAGCAAAGGAGTCCCAATACAACTACCAGCAAACTTCTCAGCAGAAACCCTTCAGTCCAGGAGAGAGTAGGATGATATAGTAGAAGTGCTGAAAGATGAAAAAGTCTACCAACTGTGACTATTTTACTCAGAAAACCTGTCTTTCAAAAATGAGGAAGAAATAAAAACTTTCCCAGACAAACCATGCTATAGGAGTTAATCACCATTAGGCTTGCATTACAGAAATTACTAAAGGGAGTTCTTTAAACTGAAAGAAAAATTTGTTAACCAATAACATCAAACTTATGAAAGCATGAAATCCAATGGTTTAAATAATACCAAACAACATTCAGAATACTCAAAGACTATAATGATTGTGTGTAAAGTAATATTATCCCAGGCACAAGGGTTAAAAGACAAAATTATTAACAAGAACTATAGCTAAAATAAACTGTCAAGGAATACATATTACAAAATAATATACATTCAGCCATAAAAAACATAAAATGGTGTGTGAGAAGAAAAGTATAGAGCTGTTGTATGCAATTAAAGTTACATTGTTATTGGCTTGAAGTAGACTGTTGTAAGTGAAAGATACTATTTGTAAGCATCAGGGTAACCATGGAGAAAAAAATCTATAGAAAATGCACAAAACACAAATAAAAATACTCAAAACATGCTACTGCAGAAAACCATCAAACCAGAAAGAAAGACAGCAACAGAGGAAGAAAAAAAACCAAGCATCTACACATAAATAAAAAAAATACAGTTATTAACAAAATGGTACTAGTAAGTCTTTACCTGTCAATAGTTACTTTGAATGTAAATGGATTAAATTCTTTAATAAAAGATACAAAGTGAGGTAATGGACAAAAAAAATACAAGATCCAACTATATGCTGTCTACAAGAAGTTCACTTCACTTTTAAGGACACACAGGCTAAAAGTGAAGGGATGAAAACAAGTCTGTGAAAACTGAAACGAAAAAAGAGCAAGGGTAGCAATACTTATATCAGACAAAATAAACTTTAAATAAAAAAACTACAAAAAGAGACAAAGAAAGACATTGTATGATGGTAAAAGGGTCAATTCACCAAGAGGACATAGTAATTTTAAATATATATGCTCCCAACAGTGGAGGAGCTATATGTAAAAAGCAAATATTAAAGGATCTGAAGGGATAGATTGCTTTCAATACAATAATGGTAGGGAACTTCGATATATCACTTTCAATAGAGGACAGATCATCCATACAGAAAATTAATAAGGAAACACTGAATTTGAACAACACTTTAGACCAAAAGGAAACAACGGACGTATCTGGAACATTTCATCCAACAGCAACATAATAAAGTTTTCTGTTAAGCACACACAGAATATTGTTCAGGATAGATTATATGTTAAGCCATAATAAAAGTCTTAGAAAAATTAGGAAGATTGAAATCACAGCAAGTACCTTTTCTAACCGCAATGATATGTGAGTAGAAATCAGTAACAGGAGGAATTTTAGAAAATTAACAAATAAATAGAAAGTAAACAACATGCCCCTGAATGGCCAATGGGTCAATGAAGAAATTAAAAGGGCAACTAAAAAATACCTTGAGACAAGGAAAAATGAAAACATAACAAAACGTGAGATATAGCAAAAACAGGTCTAAAAAGAAAGTTTGTAACAATAAATGTCAGTATCAAATAAGAACAAAACTTGCAAATAAACAACTTAATGTTATGCTTAAAGGAAATAGAAAAAGCAGAACAAACTAAGCCCAATGTTAGCAGAAGAAAAGAAATAATGAAGAACAGAGCAGAAATAAATGAGATTACAAAAAAATTACAAAGATCAACAAAACTCAGAGTTTGACTTTTAAAAAGATAAACAAAATCAACAAATTTGTAGTTAAACTAAGCAGGAGAAAAAAAGAGGACTCAAATTAAAGTCAGAAATTAAATAAGTTCTATTACAACTGGCACCAAAAGAATACAAAAGATCATAAGAGACTATTATGGACAATTGTATGCCAAAACACTGGATAATCTAAAAGAAATGGATTAATTCTTAGACACATATATTTATGAAGACTGAATCATGAAGAAATAGAAAATCTGAATAGATCATTAATGAGAGAAGAGATTGAAGCAGTAATAAAAATCTCTCCTCAAAAAAAAAGCCCAGGACCTGATGCCTTCACTGCTGTATTCTATCAAATATTTAATGAAGAAATAATACCAATTCGCCACAAACTTTGCCAAAAAATACTGAAGAGGAAGAAATACTTCCAAACTCCTTTTATAAGACCAGCATTACTCTTAAAATACAGGGAGACAAGAAGATCACAAGAAAAGAAAACTACAGGCCAACAGTCTTCATAAACATATTCATAGACATGAAAATCCTCAACAAAATGCTAGCAAATCAAATTCAGCAACACATTTAGAGGATCACTGACCATGAGCAAGTGGGATTTATTCCTGAGATGCAAGGATGATTTGACATATGCAAATCAGTTAATGTGATACATTGCATTAACAGAATGAAGGATCAAAATCATGTAATCATCTCACTAGAAAAAAGAAGCATTTAATTAAATTCAACATTCTTTTATGATAAAAACTTTCAAGAAATTTGGCATGGAAAGAATGCATCTCAGCACAATTAAGGCCATATATGACAAACCCATAGCTAACATCATACTTAATGGGGAAAACTTGAAAACGTTTCCTCTAAGATCTAGAACAGGACAAGGATGCCTATTCCAACCACTTCTATTCAATATAGCACTAGATTTTCTATCCTGAGCAATTACAAAGGAGAAAGAAATAAAAGTCATCCAAACTGGAAAAGAAGAAGCTAAATCATCTTTGTTTGCAGATTGCATGATTTTATATATAGAAAACTCAAAAGACACCACCAAAAAACTGTTAGAACTGATAAATGAATTCAGCGAATTTGCAGGATACAAAATCAACATACAAAAATCAGTAGCAATTCTCTGGACTAACAGTGAACTTTCCAAAAAGGATATCAAGAGAATAATTCCATTTGCAATAGCTACAAAAAATATTTAGGAACAAATGTAACAAAGGAGGCAAAAGACCTGTACATTGAAAAATACAAAATGTTAATGGAAAAAAATGGAAGAAAACACAAATACATGGAAAGATAGCCTGTATTCAGGGACTGGAATGATTAATATTCTTAAAATGTCCATATTTCCCAAAAGTGATCTACAGATTCAGTACAAACCCTATCAGAATTCCAAATTCATTTCTCATAGATATAGAAAAAAAGGAATCCTAAAATTCATACAGAACCACAAAAAACTCCAAATAGCCAAGGCCATCATGAGCAAAAAGAACAAATCCTGAGGAATCACACTACCCGATTCCAAACTATACAACAAAATGATAGTAATTAAACAGCTAGTACTGGCATACAAATAAACATATCAGCCCAATGGAACAGATTAGAGAGCCCAGGAACCCCCACATGTATGGTCAATTGATGAACAAGAGTGACAATAATATACAATGAGAAAAGGACAGCCTCTTTAATTAATGGTGTTGGAAAAACTGGGTATTCATATGCAAAAGAATAAAATTGAACCCTTATCTCACACCATACATAAAAATCAACTCAAAATGAATTAAAGTCTTAAATGTAAGACCTTAAACTGTAAAACTATGAGAATAAATGTCAGAGATAAATCTACATGACATTGGTCTGGGCAATGATTTTTTAGATTTGATCCCAAAGCACAGACAACAAATGCAAAGACAGACAAATAAGATTACAACAAAATGAAAATTGTTTCTTTTGCACAGCAAAAGAAACAATAAATAATGCAAAGTGACAAGCTATAGAATGGAAAAAATATTTGCAAGCCATATGTCTGATAAGGAATGAATATCCAAATTATATGAGGAATTCAACTCTATAGAAAGAAAACAATTCAATTAAGAAGTGGGTCCAGAAACTCAAGTAGACATACTTCCAAAGAAGACCTACAAATGACTAACAGATACATGAAAAAAATGCTCAACATCACTAACTATTAGGCAGATGCATTAAAATCAGAAGGAGATATCACCTTACACCTGTTAGAATAGCTATTATCAAAAAGGCAAAAGACAATTATTGACAAGAATGTGGAGAAAAGGGAACACTTGTCACTGTTAGTGGGAATGTAAATTAGTACAACCATTTTTAAAAACAGTATGGAAGTTCCTCAGAAACTGAAAACAGGATTGCCATATAAACCAGAAACCCCACATCTGGGCATTTACTTGAAAGATTTGAAATCAGTATGTTGAAAAGATTTTTGCACTCTCACATTTATTGCAGCACTATTCACAATAGCTATATTATGAAATCAACCTAAGTGTCCATCAAGTAACGAATGGATAAAGAAAATGTGTTTGTGTACAATGGAATATTACTATGCCTTAAAAGAAAAGAAATTCTGTCACTCACAATAACATGAATAGAACTGGAGAATATTATGCTAAGTAAAATAAGCCAAACACAGGAAGACAGACACTGCATGTTCTCACTTATATGTGGAATCTAAAACAATTGAACTCATAGAAACCGAGAGTAGAATGGCAGTTAACAAAGGCTAGAAGAGTGGGAAATGGGGAAATGCTAGTCAAAGTTACAAAGCCTAGACAAGAGAAATATGGGTTTTTTTGAGATCAATTGCATAGCAAGCTGAATGTCACTAATAATTGAGTACTGTACATTTCAGTATCACTAAGAGCAAATCTCTAATGTTTTAATCACAAAATGTTAAATATTTGAGGTGACATGTTAATTAACTTAATTTAATCATTCCACATTGTATTACAAAATCATAATATCACTTTTGTATTTATGTCCCCCATATGTATATACAAAACTATAATTTGTCAATATCCAATAAAAAAATAAATGGTAGAATCTTTCCAATTGTGTGTGTATTGGTTAATATAAAAGTGGAATAATTTCAGGTCTTTATGAATTAAATTAGGATGGTCTCCTATTTCATTTCACATCAATTTAAGCCAGTAACAAGAATCTTATGATAAACAGGTGATTTTCAATAATTTTTTAAAAATAAATTTAAAAATCTAACCACCATGTGTCTAGCACTTTGCATGATTGTAAGAGAGCACAAAAAGGAGATCAAAATAGCTTCTACCTTCAAAGAAATAACAAACTCACTGGTATAATAATCTTGTTATGTATCTGTATATACGTATATATGCATGTACATATATGTAAAAAACATATATATATATAAAACATGCTATACATATTTAATCTTTGACTTGACAAAGTTATCAACTGGACAGAAGTCACAGTCTAGTAGATATAATTCTTTTTCTAACTCAATACATATAAACTAAATTTCTTCTAAAAATACAGAATTCTAATTAGATCCCAGATTTTGTCACTGCAATGTCTTATGAAATTGGTCAAGTTTTTCTATTTCTCTATTTTAATAACATGTAAGAAGTAAGGTTTTAAGCTTCATTTATGTTTTAGAATGTACTAAATACCAAATGCTGATGAGTTGTTTATGAGCTAATCGGCAATTAAACTCTTTTTTTTTTTTTTTTCAAATTGCTTTGAACTGACTTAAATGATTCCAAATATCCTGATCCTCAGCCTCTATTCCTAGGTGCTGAAAAAAATTGTACAAATTAGAGAAGATGAACTATCCATTGTTAGTGATTATTGAGAAACTGTATGGAACATATAAAATACTGGATTAAATTCATATATTTTTCTTACTACAGGAAGAATATGGATTGAAAAAGAAGAAACTATTAATTTAGAGATAAAATATAAGCATTTTCTACCTATATACCTTAGATACTTATCTTTATCCTGTACCACTAAACAGTTTTATCATGGTTTAAAGACATAGATATGGATGCGATGTGAACGTGTCAACAACCTCAGAGTGAATGTATCAATAATGTGAATATGCTGGATTAAATAACCAGGATTAAGAGGGATTGGAATGATGAACTGTATCCAACAAGGTTAAAAATGATAGTCAGTTTCTTCTTTTGGGTGTAGAAAACTCACTCTGCAAATTCAGAATTTAAAAAAAAGTTGGCTTAGCAATAGCACTTGGGAAAATTTAAAGAGTTATGGATGAATATAGGTTCAGTACGTTTATATGCCAGAGATTACTAGCTGCACCCTACAGTATGGTTATCTACCTATCTATCTAATCATTTATCTCTCTATCTGTCATATGTACAAGAAACCCACTTTAAATGTAAAGACACAAATAGGTTAAGAATAAAAGAATAGAAAAGCTATACCATGCTAATAGTGATCAAAAGAAAGCTGAATTATCTGTATAACTACCTGAAAAAGTATTTTTGAGAGTAAAAAATACTACCAGAAACAAAGATATTCATTTTATAATGATGACAGGGCTAATAAATCATGAGGACAAATCTTACATGTGTATGCAACATTATACAAATTAAAAATTAGAGAGATTAGAGAGATTTTAATACCTTTCTCTTAATAATTCATAGAATTAGTATACAGAGAATTAGTAAGGCTATAAGAGACTTGAATAACATAATCAATGTGACCTAATTGACTTTCACAGAACCCTCCATTTAACGACAGGAGAACACATATCCTGCTCAATTGGACATGGGATATTTACCAATATGTGTCATACCTGGGACATAGAACAAGTTTCAATGTATTTTAAACAATTAAAATCATACAAAGTTTGTTCTTTGACCATGATGAAATATTGGTCATCATGATAGGTATTAATAACAGATACATCTCTGGAAAATTTCCAAATACTTGAAAATGAAACAGCATGTGTCTGAATAATCCAAAAACAAAGAAAAAATCAGAAGGGAAATTAGAAGAATCATAAACTGAAAGAAAATAAAAATATACCATCCCAAAATTTTGGGGATACAGCTAAAGCATTACTCAGAAAAAAATTATAACACTAATTACCTATGTTATAAAAGATGAAACATCTCAAATTGGCCTTAGCTTCCGTCTTAAAAAACTAGAATGAGATTAAAATCTTTAGCTTTTTTTCGTTTGTTTGTAGAGTTTGTCTGCTTGGGGCAAATTCTTTGTTTGTTTTGTTTTGTTTTGTTTTGTTTACTAGAATATGCATTTCTTTCTCCTTTGCTGCTGAGGATATTTTCTCTGGCAACAGAATTCCAAGCTGACAGTTCTTTCCTTTTTTCCCAACATTTTAAAGACATTCCACTGTCTTCTACCTTCTGCTGTTTCTCCATAGTCTCTAGACTACATTATTTCATTGTTTCTCCATATAGCATATGTTGTTTTTCCCTAGCTGTTGCAAGATATTTTTAGATTGTCTTTGGTTTTCAGCAGTTTTATTACAATGTGTAATATATAATTAAATAATATAAAATATAATTAAATTTATGTCTTTCACTAAGTTTCTGGCTATCAATTCTTCAAATGTTTTTCTGCCCCAATCTTTTTCTTCTGTCTTTCTTGGATTCCAAAGGCACAAATGTAAGATCTTTAGATATTTTCCAGCAGGCTCCCAATCTTCTCTTCTCTTTTATTTCAATCTTTTTTCCTCTACGTTCTTTAGCTTGGATAATTTCTATGAGTCTATCTTCAAGTTCACTGTCATCTTCATTCTTCTCTTGAGTCCATCCAGCAAGACTTGTCATTTTAGGTATTTTATTTTTCAGTCTTTAAATGTACATTTGTTTTGTCATTTTTATTTCTTGCCAATAATTCCTAACATTTCATTAATTTCAAGTATGTTTTTTTCTTACATCATGGAGGATAGTTATTATAGCCGCTTTAAAATGTTGCCCAATAGCTCCAAAATCTGGATCATTTCAGAGTGTATCTATCGTCTTTTCAACTGAGGATTGTTCACATTTTCCTGGGTATTATATAAGCAATTTTGAATTGTATTGTGGATATTTTTAATATTATGTTGTGGAAACTCTGTGCTGTTTAATCTTCTGGAGAAAGTTGATGTTTTTAAGTCAGCAATCAACCTAGTTATATTAGGAATATAAATTCTGTTCTAACTTTTGTTTTCAGGTGTTCAAATCTCAGTTCAATTTGCAAAGGCTTTTTTGTTCTCATATAAGTCTGTCCTGCTCAATAGCAGCTCAGGAATTAGGCTGAGAATTGTGTAGATTTATACACAGGGTTAGTGCATACCCTTCTGTCTTTTATCAGGGATTTTCTTACAGTCTCTGGCAAACCCAGGCCACGTTTCTTGGTTCTTTCAGTCAGAAACACAGTTTCTGTTGGAGATTTTGCTGTCAGAGCTGCCACTACCATCTTGCTTCTCTGCAACTAGGGTCCACCCTCAGGGCACAGCTCTACGGGCACATAAGTTAACAAAGAAAAAAAAAAAAGAGAGAGAAAACGTCCTTATGTGGGTAAAATATCCAACTTCTGATTTCCTTTCAAAATTTGCCTCCTTTTGTATATTTTTAAGGTGTCTTGTATAGTTTTAAAAATATATTTTCATAAATTATAGTTGTAATCAGTAGGAGGGATGGACTGTGGTGGTCTTATACCACATGCCACAACCGGAAGAGCTAATTTTAATTCTCAGCACATATATAAAAGCCTATTATAATCAGCCCATCAAAGGTTTCATATTACACCTAGTGTCTTTTGCTCTTTATCCTCTTTCATTTAGCTAGGTAATGCCTCCACTATAGAGGGTGTGCCAAGGACAATGTAGCCACTATCCTTGGGGATATTTCATGGATACAGAAGAAGATGCTCAGGTCTCTGGCTGGAAATTGTTTTTAATGAGCCAGGCAAACATTTGAAGAGTCTTTCTGGGCAGTGTCTGGCAGGAACACGTATAGCCTAGAGGTACATAGTAGAAAAATAGACTGCTAATGCTATAATACAATCTAGAATCAAAAACAAGGGCTCATAATTGTGAAGGCTTTAAATCTCAGCCCTTAGTTATGAGATCTTGGAAAAATATTTAAACTTGCTAAATTTCAGTTTACTATTTTGTTACTATGCGAACAAAATTTTCTCTCTTTTGGTGAAACGTATATAAAAGTGACAGTTCTTGGCATACATTGTATAGGAAAAATAGCTTTTCATAATATTCATAGAAAGCAAGTGAAACTGAAGACAAAAAACCTGGAAAAGTCAGAGAGTCTATAGTTCATATATAAGTCACACAGCAAGGAAGGAATGTATCACGTGTTTATTTGCAGGATTCCAATGAGTTGAATGATACGTGACACTTTTTTTGAGGTAATCTCTCTGTATGCACACTTACAAATTTTTAGAAGGACAAATAACTGAAATAGGTGGTCAGTACAGGTAGACTGCTTCCTCAGATAGCAAAAATCTCCCCTGAAGGAAAACAGAATGCATAAAGCAGGAGAAAGAAGATTCTGCCACTCAGTAAGCTAAAGGGATGAGATAAAAGGACTTGAATGTTTTTGGCAAAATGAAGGCCTATCTGCCTTAGATTAGAGTTTTAACTCAGGAATTGCATGACTCCCAGGGTTTACATTTTAATATTTGCTTTTAATAAAAGGTATTTTAACTACTGGATAAAAATAAAATTTTTTAAATCTCTGGAAATTATTTAATCCATTTTGTATTTTTTGCATATTCAAAATACAGCTCTAATGAAATGACTCTTTTAAAACAATTTTATAAAACATACACTTTCAGCTTTCTGCTATTCTCTTTAAGTCTGTACTTATTCATCAATCTTTAAAGTTCTTTATTGCTTCTTTTGTAGGTTAGAACTTTTTTAGGTCAGAATGTAAAATTGAGGGAGATCTGGAGAAAGGGCAGAGATTAGGGTACAAGCCTGTCAGAAAAGAACAGAGAGAGAATAAATGAAATTTTAGTCATGTGGTGACCTATCCATTGATGGCTATGCCATCTGGAGAGAAGGAAAGTGTTCAGGGTTTTTGAACATTAAAAAAAAAAGAGCCCTCAACAAGAATTCACTTTATTTTTAAGTGAGACGGATGTTAAGATCAAATATTTGACACTTGACCATCCTTAGTTTAGTGTCAAGTATTATAGGTAGTTGAATTCACAGATAAAAGCTATTGATTTATAAATAGAGCTCAAACTTCTCTGGATTGTGGATATTTTTCACATGATGTACACTTAAGCAAACATTCACTTATTTAACAACTGTGTGTTAAGGGCATAGTATTGTGCTAACCACTGTATTCAAAATACATTTTCCATAGCTTTTCATACTAAGCGAATTCTCAATACAATTGAAAGTGCAGGATAAATTAAGATAATACAAATTTGAAGGGCTGAGATAAGGCAGTGAATATCAAATAGATGGTATATATAGTAAAGTTTCCAAAGAGAAAGGTCACTAGGAACGGGAGTGACCCAGGAACTTCAGGGAGGGTGAGTGATTTGACCTAAGCCTAGAAGATTACACCGGATGTAAAAGTAAATAGACGGTAAATAGATATATGACCTAGTCAGATAGAATGAGTGGTATGTGTTTAGTTAACAATGAATGATCCATCTAGATAGAAAACAAATTTTGTGTTGAGAGGTGAATATTAGAGGTAGGTTATAGCTAGATTGTATAGTACTATAAGGTTTTAAGCTAAGAAATATCAAATTTACAGAGACTCTGTTAAAATTTTTTATAGATATAGTAAAATGCAGTCTTAGAATGTTTTGTGCAGGAGAGAATTAAGAGAAGAAAACAAGGAAAGGAATACCATAGCAGCCAATCAAAGTAACCCATAGATGAATCAATAGAGAATGTTGAATAGGATTTTGAGAATAATAAAAGTAATCTAAAAGAAACTAAAAAGATTTGTTGATGATTATATATATGGGTAAAAGAAGGAATTGAGGCTGGGCCGAGTGGCTTACGCCTGTAATTCCAGCACTTTGGGAGGCGGAGGCGGGCGGATCACGAGGTCAGGAGATCAAAACCATCCTGGCTAACACGGTGAAACCCCGTCACTACTAAAAATACAAAAATTTAGCCAGGCGTGGTGTTGGGCGCTTGTAGTCCCAGCTATTCTGGAGGCTGAGGCAGAATGGCTTGGCCCCGGAGGAGCTTGCAGTGAGCCTAGATGACGCCACTGCACTCCAGCCTGGGCAACAGAGCGAGAGTCCGTCTCAAAAAAAAAAAAAAAAAAGAATCAATTGAAATATAGAATAAAAGTAGAACTACCATTTCATCCAGCAATCTCACTACTGGGCATCTACCCAGAGGAAAAGAAGTCATTATATGAAAGACACTTGCACATGTATGTTTATTGCAGAACAATTTGCAATTGCAAAAATATGGAACCAGCCTAGATGCCCATCAACCAACAAGTGAAAAAAAATGTGATATATATATTTACCTAAAAAATATATATCACATTTGGGTGTGACCATTGAGTAATACCACCATGATATATATATATACACACACACCATGGAATGCTACTCAGCCATAAAAATGAATGAAATAATGGCACTGGCAGAAACCTACATGGAGCTGGAGATCATTATTCTAAGTGAAGCAACTCAGGAATGGAAAACTAAACATTTTATGTTCTCATGTATAGGTGAGAGCTAAGCTATGAAGATGCAGAGGAATAAGAATGATATAATGAACTTTAGGGACTTAGGGGGAAGGGTGGGAAGTGTGTGAGAAATAAAAGACTACACGTTGGGTACAGTGTACACTGCTTGGGTGATGAGAGCACCAAAATCTCAGAAATCAACACTAAGGAACTTTTCTATGCAGCCAAAAAGCACCCGTTCCCTAAAAAGTATTGAAATAATAAAAGAAAATTAATTATAGAGAAGTTTTGATCAAGAATTACTTGATGATGGTGCAACAATTTATAGAAATACGTAATTCAGAATGAAAGATGGTTTCGTTGGTAAGCAGAGGACCATATTGTATAACTGTTTGGTTTAAAGAGATGGTAAGATATTGGGCAGTTGGAAATATGTAAATGAAGGTCAGAGAAAGATTGAATGTAAAGATATAAATTTAGTAGTAATTCATATTATCTTTGAAGTTTCAAGACTGGATAAAATTTCTTAGGAAATTAGTTTCAAAAGTTAAAACCCTGAATACTGGAAAATCTTCACATTTAAGAGCAAGGGTAAAGCCAACATTTATTAAACCACTATACATCCATCTATCTTAAATTTACAAGAGCCAAGGAAGCCTCAGAAACAGTGCTGTCCAGATGGTTCAGAGAATGTGCAGACACAGTTTGCTTGGTGCCAATGTCCAGTGAAGTTTCATGAAAAAGCTGGTAACCAAATGTTCAAAAAGGAAGGGCTGGTTAAAGGTGTTTGCTGGCTATTAGAAAGAGGTCAGTGATAACAGATTTTAGAACAATTAATGGTTTATTTCATTTAAAAAAATAATGCATTTTCTGCTGACTTCATGGATTTTTTTTCTAGTCTGTATAGTTTCTAGGCTGTTCTCTTCTCTCTTTGAGGGTCAATGTTTCTTTGGCAAAAAAAGTCATGAAACACAATAGACTATCCAGATTTGGACAGGTACTCTTCACTATCCTTTGCTTTGTATCTTATTCTTTGAAATGGTAGATCAATGTCAAAATTGGCCAACTCAGGAAGAACAATTTTTATTCATGGATGAAAGAAAATGCATTTGATAAGATAATTGTCATTCGGAAATCATCCTTAATATTAAGAACTGACATTTATTTAGGTTGAAGTGCATCTAGGTTGAAACAAAGACAAATTTCCTTTAAGTATCGAGATTTTAAAAACAACAAAAAATTAAGACTATCGGGGACCCAGCCAAGCTAATTTTAGAAGGATATGCAGAACATTGATGTTTTTATATGTCAAACATTGCCATAGTCTGTGCTTTATTTTCACAACCCTCAACTGTTATCCTTACCAAGTCTAAGTGTTGTCTCTGTTCTACTTCAAAGGCACCGCAATTTACTTGGTGCCAGGTACCGAGCTCACCACATTGTGTGTAGAGTGCCATTTGTGACATTAGGGTACTAGCCACTTGTGTTATTTTTTCAAAGAGGTCTATGAACCATTTGCACCAGAGAGCCTTCTGGAATGCTCATATTCTGCAGCAGGAGAGACAAAAACAAGTCTAGAAATGAAAGAGATGGTAGAGGAAGCCATGGGAGCAAGAGATGCCTGTCTTGCGCAGATGCAGACAGCCCAATCTATACTTACAGAATCAAAATTACTAGGAGTGGCACCCAGAAAAATGTATTTTAAAAACAAGAACCCCCAGGTTACACTCAGACACATTAAAAATGTAAAAGAAGACTTTAAATAAAAAATTAAAAGTAATACAATTTTAGTGTGTATGCGGGTTCTTGTGTTTGACTCTACTTCTCTCTCTCGTGTTAATTTTCATATCGAAACTATTTTTCCCATCTTGTGTCTTATGAAAGGATTGAATGGTACCACATTTGAGTTGTCTTCTATCATTCCTGACATTTCTTGCTCCTTGTTTTAAGAGCCTGAGAATGTGTGGGTAGATTCAATATCAGAAGAGAGTTTCATCCTATTGGTTATGTTTAGCACCTTCTGGAATGTGAATATTCTGGAGCAAAGAGAAGAGAGCAGCCTAGAAACTACACAGACTAGAAAAAAAAATCCATGAAGTCAGCAGAAAATGCATGGAGAGACGTTGTAGAAGTCAATGGAAGACAGCATTTTAAGGAAGGATACATGGAAAAGTGCTAGAGAGGGTTTTTTAAAATATTTCAAATCTAACTGTTTTTTATGTTTCTAAAAAACCGTGGCCAAGCTTTTTTTTTTTTTTTTTTTTTTTTTTTTGAGACTGAGTATTGCTCTGTCGCCCAGGCTGGAGTGCAGTGGCACGATCTCAGCTCACTGCAAGTTCTGCCTCCCGGATTCACGCCATTCTCCTGCCTCAGACTCCCCAGCAGCTGGAACTACAGGCACATGCCACCACGCCCAGCTACTTTTTTGTATTTTTAGTAGAGACGAGGTTTCACAGTGGTAGCCAGGATGGTCTCGATCTCCTGACCTCATGATCCACCCGCCTTGGCCTCCCAAAGTGCTGGGATTACAGGTGTGAGCCACCGCGCCCGGCCGTGGACAAGCTTTTAAATACTTGCACTACTTCATCAGTCTCTGTTTGCTAGAGTGAATCATATTGTGATACTTTGAAAGGGAAAGAATTTTAGCAATTTTATTTTAGCTTGTGATCTCACAGGAGGAAAGTAACTCTCAGAGCAAAGCTTCATAGATTTAATAAAAGATAAACAATACTTTTCATCAAACTTAATATTAAACATAACAGAACTCTAGGCATAATAATTCATTTTAACATTAATATAAAATCAAGTCCAATTTTAGTCTATTATTTTGGTATGTGAACATACTAAAGGATTGACAAATAAATAACAATTAGCTAAAACTTGAAATTAGCAAATAAAATATGTTGAGAATTTATAGATGGATTTTTATGTCATTTATAGTAGAAAGTTGTTTTAAGCGGAAGAAACAAAATAATCATTTAAAGGAAGCTGTGGAAAATGCAACGCATAACTTTGCTGTGATGATTTTTGGAAGATGAAAACATCCTAATTCTTAGTTGTTCACATGAGAAGTAAGTTGACATTCTTTTATTTAACCAAGGCTTTACTGAGCACCTACTATATACGTGGCCCTATTCTATACACCTTGGGTTACAGCAGTGGCACAGGGGAGGAAAGAAAATAAAGTAGAAAAGAAATATTGAAAGTGACAACAAAGGGGAGCAGTGTTGCAGTTTTACATTTGGGAATCAGATAGGACTTTACTGAAAAGGTGTCAGTAAAATACAAGCATTCAGGACATGTGAGAGTGAGCCATGGTGAGTATTGATCAATGAACTTGTGAAGAGCATTCTAGGTAAATGGAGTAGCAGATACGAAAGTCCTGGGGCAGCAACAAGCCTGCCCTATTCAAGGAACAGCAAAGAAGACACTGAGGCTGGCGTGGAGTGACTGAGGGAGTCTGTGGTAGGAGATGAGGTTAAGAGGTCAAGAGAGCACATTGATAGGGTCTCACAGGTCATTAACAAGTACCTTGACTTTCGTTACAAGTTATAGGAGACTCCTTCCCCAAAGGGATATGAAGGGAGGAATGACAGGATCTGACTTCTATTCTCAAAGGAACATTCTGGCTGCTAGATTAAAAAGAGATTATAAAGAAGGACAGAAGCAGAGACAACTGTTAAGAAACTGCAGCAGTAATTCAAGTAAGAGATGCTGGTGACTTGAACCAAAAATGGTAGCAGTGGAGGAGAAAGTTGATGTGTTCTGGATTTATTTTGAAATCAGAGTAACAGAATTTGCTGGTAAAATGGATGTAGCTTTTGGGGAAGGAGAGGAGTCAAAATGACTCTAAGGTTTTAACCTGAGTAACTAGAGAATGAAGGTGCTATTTACTGAGATGAAAAAGGTGGCAAATGATGTAGGTTTAGAGGGGCAGTCATGAGAAGTTTGGTGCATATTGAGTCTGAGACACCTATTATATTTATACTAGGGTTGTTGATAGTCAGTTGTACATACAACTCTGGATTTCAGATGAGAGTTCCAAGCTGGAATTGTAGATTTGGAAAAGAAAAACAAGTAAGTAATGTTTAAAGCCATGAGGCTAGAGGTAGAAAAAGAGGAGAGGTCTAGGATTGAATTTTAGGGCACTAAAATAAAACCTTTCAATGTTAAGAGATTAGAGAGAAGAGAGGAACTAGTAAGTAAACTGAGAAGGCAGACTGAAGCAAATATTACTACATCATTAATAGCTCTTTTTGAGAGCATTGGTAATGTAGAGGTTCTCATGGCCCTAAGTGTTTTCCCACTATTTTTAGGGTCATTTGGTCATTTTCTATTTACCTATAACTTAATCTCAATTTTAAACTCTCAATCTTAAACTCTTGCTCTTTCCCATTCACTCCTCCTATCCCTGCTTCATGCTTGCATCACATTGATTTTGAAGATCTTCATTGGTACTGTAATTTCATCTGAGTGTAAAATGCATTTTTGAAAACTGTCAAAAGTAATTTGGTGATTCATCTGGTGAATGAAATGGGTGACCAGGTTGGTTAATATCGCTTTTGATCAAAAATCAGGAGTGACCATTGAGTAATATCACCAAGTTTACTGTTTGGTTTACATGCCCAGTCTAAAAGCAATTTCATCAGGCATGCTCTAAAATGTTTTGAGCAATGATAACATTACTGGAATAAATTTATCATTTCTAAGAGGCCTGTGTTCAAGGCTTACTTTCATATATGAAATACATGTATAAGTTTTGTTAATTTGATGAACAATACTTCTTAATATTGTATTGTTTTATCATATATGTTTATATAGTTGCTTAAAATCCATCAACATGCATGGAGCCATAAATAATGTTGAACTGAATCTTCATTTTGCAATGTAAGGGTTTCTTAAAAAACTGCTATTCTCGGCCGGGCGCGGTGGCTCAAGCCTGTAATCCCAGCACTTTGGGAGGCCGAGACGGGTGGATCACGAGGTCAGGAGATCCAGACCATCCTGGCAAACATGGTGAAACCCCGTCTCTACTAAAAAATACAAAAAGCTAGCCCGGCGAGGTGGCGGGCGCCTATAGTCCCAGCTACTCAGGAACCTGAGGCAGGAGAATGGCGTAAACCCGGGAGGCGGAGCTTGCAGTGAGCTGAGATCCGGTCACTGCACTCCCGCCCGGGCGACAGAGCGAGACTCCGTCTCAAAAAACAAACAAACAAACAAACAAACAAACAAACAAACAAACAAAAAAAAAACCCTGCTATTCTCATTTAAAGTAATTATCTAGTGAAAAACAATGGAAAATAATTGTTTTAATTAGTAAAAGATTTGCAGAAAATGTTAAAATATTTGCCCAGATACTACAAAAATTGCTGATAGTGAGCACCAGAGGTTTACAAACAAGCATTCTTGGATGTCTGAATAATAATGAATTTGTAATGAATGTATTCTCTTCAAATTATGCCAATTATTTGTTCAACAAACAAGTATTTATGGTTTTAATATGTTTTAATATTGTTTTAATATGGATGCGTGTCATATGGAGAAGAGTTTGCTCTTTTAGATCTTCCAAAGGCATCCTCAGAGATTTATATGCACAAAGAAGAGAGCAAAAATTGTGTTACTGACTTTCTCCACATCTGACATAGTCTCCTGGGAAGTTTTTACCATGTGGAGAACCCGTTTTGTCTAGGCTCAAGGAAGATTAAAATAGTTGGTGAGGTTTAGTGTTTTCCTTCTATGTTTGCTACACCCCAACTCAGGTCATTAGTCACTTAACCTGTGACACAGAAAGCTTCCTCTCTTTCTTAATGATATGGTCCAGTTACCATCAATGCCTCTGACTTGCGCCATCCTTAAGTGGCATGTAATAGAGAGTGGAACTTTCAGTTTTCTTTGGAGGCTAACTACAGATTTTATTTTAGGTTCTGGGATGGGGACACGGAAACAAAGATGGGGTTTCCGCTCTCAAAACACTATTATTTTTTGAGGAGAAAGAAACACGCAGAAGGAATTACATCACAATATAACTGTATGATGCTATAAAGTCAATGTACAATGGGAGTTTGGGAGAGAACCCTAAGAGTTCTTGGTTTCAGGGAAGGTACTGGCGTGATGCAAAGAGATGGAGTGAATTCTCCACCAAGTTCAGCATGTTGAGATAGTTGGAAATTATTGAGACCCAGCCTTTTTTCTTTTACCCTTCGATCCTCCAGCTAATCCGGTTATTTCAGAGCCTTTTCCCTAGTTTTTTTCCTGACATTTTGAATGAAGTTTAACGTTCATTCTAGGACTTTCCTTGTGAAATATTTTAGAGTCTTTACCCCAAGGATCACAGTCATCCTGAGGCAAAAATATTGTAATTGGCTCATTGTTCCTTACTTAAACTTGGCCGAGATACCCGTTCCTCTAACTAATGTTGACACTAATTGCCCAAAGGAGGTAAGTGACTTCTGAATGTAGGCTTACTTGTTTCTTATTATACATAATAAACTTACAATGTTTTTCATGTGTTTCACTAGTATGGTCAGCTTCACATCCTCGTAGGATATGACTAACTGCACCTTAGGCTTCTTGTCTGGAAACTTCTCACCTGATAAAAGAGTAGAATTTCAGTGAGTTCAGTTGGAAAGAGCTCAGCACAGGAGCAATCAAACATTTAAAAACTAAAACAGGACTAATAAATAATAAGTAGAATAAACATTCTTCAGATAATGTTGAAGAATCTTAATGCTCTTCAGGAGGTGGAGTTGATTAGATAGAGATGGGATTTGTGTCTAATCTTTAACTCTTCTTCTAACATTTCATATTTTGTTTTGATTGATACCATTATTTTCTCAACAACTTAAGCTTAAAACCTCAGTGTCATTTTTGGTTCCAATTTTCTCCTTAGCATTCATTATAATGAGCTTGAAGTATTAGAGGTCACAGAGATTAAAAGTGTGGCCTTTAGAAATCAGTGAACCTGAGGTTCAAGGCCCAGCACTACTCTTCATGACTTTGTCATCATGACTAAATTAATCAATTTTATATAAAATGGAAATAATAGTTACTTTTTGAGATGGGTGGTTGAGATGATTAACTGATAAAATTCAAAAGTTGTGACATAGTAAGTGGTTAATTTGTACTAATCTCTTTTTTCTCATCCCATAGCACCTAATTCAAACTCATATAAACGTTTTGTCTAAACTACTAGGATATTCTCTCACTCCTCCCACTCCCTGCACAGAATCCAAATCTATTTGTATACCATTACCAATGTAAGTTTCAGACAATAAATTTTATAAAATTATTTTTTGATCAAAATGCCTTTCACAGATTTCCATTGCTTATAAAAAAGGTCTAAATTTGTCAGCCTTGTATTGTAACTTCTCATTACTGTTTTATTTCCCACTTTTATTCTGTACTTTCATTCATATGTTTAGTTCTACAAACAGGCTCTACTATTTCTTTCTGGTAGTTTCTCATATTATTCCTTGTAATTAAAACGATCTTGTTAACCATTTTTGTCTATTGAACTTCTACCTTTCTTCAAAGCTTAATTAAAATGCAAAATAGTTTGTGTGGTCATCTCTCCTTGAACTCTCCTAGCACAGCCCTTATCATGGAATATTTACATTGTAATTATTTTATATGTCTCAATTTGTTTAGGGGATTACAATCTATCTCAGGGCTTACTTTTTACCCCTATATCCCCAAGGGGCATAAGCCAATGCTTACTCCATAATGTGCACATTAAACATTTATATAATAACAACAGTAACCTTAATTTTTCTTTTGAGTTGTATCGCAACATCATTAAAATGAGAATTTTAGTTTTTTAAATTAAAAATTTATTGTTTACTGCCCAAGGATTAAACATAATTTATAGTTTTACTAATATTTCCCTTATAATCTCTGGTTGTATGTTATCTGGGGGAATTTAGAGACCAATTTATTAATAACAAAGAATTTGTCAATGGTCATCAGATAGTCAATCCTAACTTTCTAATCTTCCCTAATATTTGAAAATTATACCTGAGCAGTGCAGTTATACCTGATCAGTATAATTTTTAAATATATAACTTTTCAAAGCTTTCTACATTTATTTGAGTAATTTATACATTATATGAGGTGATATTAATTTTATTGTTAATAATATGGATTTCTGACATTGAAAAGGATGATTTTTACCATTGAAATGGTAATATAATAAAAATCACTTATAATATCTTGATTACAATAACTGGGAGATGTGAGTTAGAGATAGTATGAGTTAATTCTGAGTAAGACTGAAGTAAATTGCATTTCATAATAAAAAGATGTTTGGTATAAAGGTGCTAAAAATGCTGATGATGTTTTGAGGCACAATGAACATTATATTTGAATTACAGAGTAGAAGAATTGTTAAGTAGACATCCAATGTATTTAATCAGAGAAGTTTTAATTCAAAGGTAGAAAATTAGCATAAATTTGTGATTGACTGCCTAAATAGTAAAAGTACAATTGCCACTTGAACTGACTGAAGATATTTCCCCCTCGACCTCTTGTGCAAGATTAGTAACTAAAGTATCCATCAAAACATGCCAGAGCTCAGAACCCAGTGAAAATTCACACCACTAGGAATTGACACTCAGTAGTCAATGTTGTAGTCGGAGTAGAGACGCTTAATATTTCTGTAGCTTCGACTGTGTGCCAGGCTAAGAGCTTTATGTACAGTAACCCATTCAATCATCATAGCAAATCTATGAAATTTGTATTATCTCCATTTTACACTTGAGGAAACTCAGGCACTTGATCCAAAGTCATAGAGACAATAAATGGTACAGGTTTAAGTGAGCTCCAAAGTCTGTGTTTATAAGTGCCTGGTTTATAAGCCAGGTGACAACATAAGAAAAACAGCTTAAATGAACTCAAGAGGGACATTTGTGAATAGCTTAATAAGTTCAAGAGGACGCTAGGATATGTTGGTCTTCTGCTTCAAGTTAGTCTGAGGGTTTCAACTATGCTTAGATTAACCATTTATAGTAACTCCAAGAACTGTTAAAATATTTTTGATTTTAAGGATGATTGTGTTGAGATGCTTGATGCATGGTACTACAGCAGCTAATACATTGCTTATTATGCAAAATATGTCCATTGGCATTAGAAAATGGTATCTCAAGTTTTCACTGTTTTCAGATGATATATTCATATGAAAAAAATTTTAAGTACACATAAAAAAGTCTTCCTAACATCTATCCACCCAGTTCTCCCATCATTATTTTATTAGTTTCCAATGTATCTCTCCAGAGGGATACATTTTTGGGGGGAGTTGCTTCATATTTGCAAATATAGATAAGTAATTCTATTTCACTCTTTTTAATAAGCATAGTGTATTCATCATTCTCCACATATATCTTGGAGATATTTTCCTATCAGTAATACATATCTTTATTTTTTAAAATATAGGTTCTTAGTATTCCATTATATGAAAATACTAGTTGCTAATTCATGGGTAGGTGGATTGTTTCCAATGTTTTGCAGCTATTAATATTTCATATTGTGTGAATCATTTTGTACCTGCATCATTCTGTACCTATGCACAAATATCACAAGATAAACTTCCAATATCAGGATTGCAGGTCAAAGAGTATTAGCATTTGTAGTTTTGATGAATATTGCCAGCTGCCTTCCATGGAGGTTCTAACAATTTGCATTATTACCAGCAGTGTATGAGTGCCTGCTGATTTATAACCAAGCTTGTTAATTAAATTTTTGGGGTTTTGCCAATCTGATTAGAAAAAAAATGGTGTCAGTGTAATTTAAATTTGCATTTATCTGAGTGAGGTTGAGTATCTTTCACTTGGTTAAGAGTCATTTGTAGTTTCTTTTTTGTGGGTTATCTTTTTATACTATTTGCTCAATTTTTTATTTGGTTGTATATCTTTTTCTTATCATATTCTACATGATAGTTAGGTGTTAGATAACAAATCCCTTGTCTGTAATGAATTGCAAAAATTTCACCCATTTTGTCATTTACCTTTTTATTTTATTGAGTTTGCTATGGTGCTTTATGGCATGCAGGGCTGTTATGGCTTCTGGATTTTGGAGTCACAGCTACAGTAATTCATTTCAAGATTATAAAGGAGTCTTTCTGTTTTCATTGTCACATGTGTGATTTCATTACTTATATTTAAAATACTTCCTCCATTTGTTACTTATCCTGGTATATGGTATGAAGTATAGTATCCCAACACCATTTTTTGAATTTTCCCTTACGGTTTTGGTCACATACTAAACTCCTGACTGTATTTGGCCATACAGGTATTTTTGAAAATCCTATTACATTGCATTTATTCATCTATTTATGCACTGACACAGCACTGTTTTAATTATTGAGGTTTTATGATATGTTTTGATATCTAGTGGGCCTTGTCTTCACTCATTGCTCTGTTTTTACTAAGCTTTTCTATTTTTTCTTTCTTTTCTTTGTTTATGAGCTGTAGAATTAGGCTATCTACTTGGAAGAAAACCTGATAATATTTTTTAAAAATTTTATTACATTTCAAAATTAATTGGAAATATATGTCTTTATGATGTTGAATTTTCCTACCTAAGAGGATAATATGTCTATCATAAATATGAGATTTCAACAAAGTATCAAATACAAAATTGATATATAGATATCAATTATATGTTACATATAGACATAAATTTACGATATGAAATGTGCATTTTATATATGTATATAACAACCATTTATTGAACAGGAAGTCCTTTCCCCCTTGTTGTTTTTTTGGTTCTATGGAAGATCAGATGACTATAGGTATGCAACTGTATTTCCCTAGTTTACATTCCCACTAGCAGTGTAGAAGTATTCCCTGATTGCCACACCCATGCCAACATCTACTGGTTTTTGATTTTTTTATTACGGCCATTCTTGCCGGAGTAAGGTGGTATTGCATTGTGGTTTTGATTTGCATTTTCCTGATCATTAGGGACAGTGAGCATTTTTTCATGTGTTTGTTGGCCATTTGTATATATCTTCTTTTGAGAATTGTCTATTCATGACCTTACCTACTTTTTGATAGAATTGTTTGTTTTTTTCTTACTATTTTGTTTGAGTTCATTGTAGATTCTGGATATTAGCCCTCTGTCAGATGTATAGACTGTGAAGATTTTCTCTCACTCTGTGGGTTGTCTGTTTACTCTGCTGACTGTTCCTTTTACTGTACAAAGATGCTTTCGTTTAATTAGGTCCCAGCTATTTATCTTTGTTTTTATTACATTTGCTTTTGGGTTCTAGGTCATGAAATTGTTGCCTAAGCCAATGTTTAGAAGGGGTTTTCCAACGTTATCTTCTAGAATTTTTATTTAGTTTCAGGTCTTAAGTTTAAGTCCTTAATCCATCTTGAGTTGATTTTTGTATAAGGTAAGAGATGAGGATCCAGTTTCAATCTCCTACATGTGGTTAGCCAATTATCCCAGCACCATTTGTTGAAAGGATGTCCTTTCCCACTTTATGTTTTTGTTTGCTTTGTCAAAGATCAGTTGGCTGTAAGTATTTGGGTTTATTTCTGGGTTCTCTGTTCTGTTCCATTGGTCTATATGCCTATTTTTATACCAGTACCATGCTGTTTGGGTGACTACGGCCTTATAGTATAGTTTGAAATCAGGTAGTGTGATGCCTTCAGATTTGTTCTTTTTGCCTAGTCTTGCTTTGGCTATGCAGGCTCTTTTTTGGTTCCATATGAATTTTAGAATTGTGTTTTTCTAATTCTGTGAGGAATGATGGTGGTATTTTGATAGGGGTTGTGTTGAATTTGTAGATTGCTTTTGGCAGTATGCTCATTTTCGCAATATTGATTCTACGCACCCATGATCATGGGATGTGTTTCCATTTGTTTGTGTAATCTATGATTTATTTCAGCAGTGCTTTGTAGTTTTCCTTGTAGAGGTCTTTCGACTCCTTTGTTAGGTATATTCCTAAGTACTTTATTTATTTTTATCTTTTGCAGCTATTGTAAAAGAAGTTGAGTTCTTGATTTGATTCTCTGCTTGGTCACTGTTGGTGTATAGAAGAGTTATTGATTTGTGTACACTAATCTTGTATCTGGAAACTTTGTTGAATTCTTTTATCAGTTCTAGGAGCTTTCTGGAGGAGTCTTTAGGGTTTTCAAGGTAAACGATCATACCATCAGCAAAGAGGGACAATTTGATTTTCTCTTTACTGATTTGGATGCCCTTTATTTCTTTCACTTTTCTGACTGCTGAAGCGAGGACTTCCAGTACAATGTTGAAGAGGAGAGGTGAGAGTGGGCATCCTTTTCTTGTTCCAGTTCTCAAAGGAAATGCTTTTAACTTTTCCCCATTCAGTATTAGTTTGGCTGTGAGTTTGTCGTAGATGGATTTTGTTACATTATGTCCCTTAATGCTGATTTTGCTGAGGTTTTTTTTCTTTTCTTTTCTTTTTTTTTTTTTTTTTGAGACAGAGTCTCACTCTTTTGCCCAGGCTGGAGTGCAGTGGTGCAATCTTGGCTTACTGCACGCTCCGCTTCCTGGGTTCGCACCATTCTCCTGCCTCAGCTTCCCAAGTAGCTGGGACTACAGGCACCCACCACCAGGTCCAGCTAATTTTTTTGTAGTTTTAATAGAGATGGAGTTTCACCATGTTAGCCAGCATGGTCTCAATCTCCTGACCTCATGATCCATCTGCCTCAGCCTCCCAAAGTGCTGGGATTACAGGCGTGAGCCACCGTGCCTGGCCTGCTGAGGGTTTTAAACATAAAGCCATGCTAGATTTTGTTGAATACTTTTTCTGCATCCGTTGGAATGGTAATGTGATTTTATATTTAATTCTGTTTATGTGGTGTACCACATTTATTGACTTGCATATATTAAACCATCCCTGCATCCCTGGTATGAAACCCACTTGATCATGGATGGTGGATTATCTTTTTGATATGTTGTTGGATTTGGTTAGGTAGTATTTAGTTAAGGATTTTAGCATTTACGTTCATCAAGGATATTGGTCTGCAGTTTCCTTTTTTGGTTATGTCCTTTCCTGGCTTTGGTATTAGCATGATGCTGGCTTCATGTAATGAATTAGGGAGGGGTCTTTCTTTCTCTGTCTTGTGGAATAGTGTCAAAAGGATTGGAACCAATTCTTCTTTGAATGTCTGGTAGAATTCTGCTGTGAATCCATCTGGTCCTGGACTTTTTTGTCAGTAATTTATTAACTACCATTTTAATCTCACTGCTTATTATTGTTCTGTTCAGGGTATCTAATTATTCCTGATTTAAGCTACAAGGGTTGTATTTTTCCAGGAATTTATCCATGTCATCTAGGTTTTCTAGTTTATGTGTGTATAGGTGTTAACAGTACCCTTGAATGATCTTTTTTTCAGTGGTGTCTATTGTAACATCTCCTGTTTCATTTCTCTGTGAAGTTATTTGGATTTTCTTTCTTTTCTTGGTTAATCTTGGTAATAGTCCATCAATTTTATTTATATTTCCAAAGAACCAGCTTTTTGTTTCATTCCTCTTTTGTATTTTTTTTTGTTTCAATTTCATTTAATTCTGCTCTGATCTTGGTTATTTCCTCTCTTCTGCTGGGTTTGGGTTTGGTTTGTTCTTGTTTCTCTAGTTCCTTGAGGTGTGACCTTAGATTGTCTCTGTGCTCTTTCAGACTTTTTGATGTAGGCGGGCTGTGAACTTTCCTCTTAGCACAGCCTTAACTGTATCCCAGAGGTTTTGATAGGTTGTGTCATTATTGTCATTCAGTTCAAAGAATTTTTAAATTTCCATCTTGGTTTCGTTTTTTACTCAATACTCATTCAGGAACAGGTTTTTTAATTTCCATGTATTTGTGTGGTTTTAAAGATTCCTTTTGGAGTTGATTTTCAGTTTTACTCCATTATAGTTTGAGAGAATGTTTGATATAATTTCAATTTTCTTAAATTTATTGAGGCTTATTTTATGCCCTATCATATGGTCTATCTTGGAGAAAGTTCCATGCACTGTTGAATGGAATGTGTATTCTGTGGTTGCTAGATGAAATGTTCTAGATATATCTGTTACGTCCATTTGCTCCAAGGTATAGTTAAAATTCATTGTTTCTCTGTTGACTTTCTGTCTTGATGACCTGTCTAGTGCTGTCAGTGGAGTACTGAAGTCCCCTACTATTACTGTGTTGCTGTCTATCTCATTTTTTAGGTCTACTAGTAACTGTTTTATAACTTTGGGAGCTCCAGTGTTAGGTGCATATATGTTTAGGTTTGTGATAGTTTCCTGTTGGACAATGCCTTTTACCATTATATACTGTCCCTCTTTGTTTCTTTTAACTGCTGTTGCTTTAAAGTTTGTTTTGTCTGATATAAGAATAGCTATACCTGTTCACTTTTGGTGTACATTTGCATGAAATGCCTTTTTCTACTTATTTATTCTAAGTTTATATGAGTGCTTATGTGTTAGGTGAGTCTCCTGAAGGCAGCAGATAGTTGGTTGGTGAGTTCTTATGCATTCTGTGGTTCTGTATCTTTTAAGTGGAGCATTTAGGCCATTTACCTTCAATGTTGGCATTGAAATGTGAGGTACCATTGCATTCATCATGCTCTTTGTTGCCTGTTTACTTTTGTTTTTTGTTTGTTTGTTTTGCTTTGTTTAGCTTTTTAACTTGCATTTTTGTTTTATAGGTCCTGTGTGATGTATGCTTTAAAGATATTCTTTTTGATGTGTTTCCAGGATTTGTTTCAAGATTTGGTTAAGCAGTTCTTGTAGTAGTGGTTTGGTAATGGTGAATTCTCTCAGCATTTGTTTGTCTGAAAAAGACTGTATCTTTCCTTCATAAATGATGCTTAGTTTCACTGGATATAAAACTCTTGGCTGATAATTGTTTTGTTTTAGGAGGCTGAATATAGGGCCCAAATGCTTTCTGGCTTGTAGGGTTTTTCCTGAGAAATCTGCTGTTAATCTGATAGCTTTTCCTTTATAGGTTAACGGGTGCTTCTGTCTCACAGGTCTTAACATTCTTTCCTTTGTCTTAATTTGGATAACCTGACGACAATGTGCGTGGGAGAAGAACTTTTTGCCAGGAATTCCCAGGTGTTCTTAGTGCTTCTTCTATTTGCATGGCTAGGACTCTAGCAAGGCTGGGGAAGTTTTGCTTGATTAATCCCCCCCGATATGTTTTCCAAGCTTTTAGAAATGTCTTCTTTCTAAGGAACACTGACTATTCTTAGGTTTGGTCATTTAACATAATCCCAAACTTCTTGGAGGCTTTGTTCATATTTTCTTACTTTTTTTTCTTTGTCTTTGTTAGACTAAGTTAATTCACAGGCCTTGTTTTCAAGCTCTGAATTTCTTTCTTCTACTTGTTCAATTATATTTCTGAGAATTTCCAGAGCATTTTGCATTTCTAAAAGTGTGTCCAAATTTTCCTGAATGTTTTATGTTTTTAAGCTATCTATTTCCTTGAATATTTTTCCCTTCACTTCTTGAAACATATTTTGGATCTCTTTGTATTGGCCTTTGCCTTTCTCTGGACTTTCCCTGATTAGCTTAATAACTAACCTCTTGAATACTTTTTCAGGTAAATCAGGGATTTCTTCTTGGTTTGGATCCACTGCTGGTGAACTAGTGTGATTTTTAGTGGGTGTTAATGAGCCTTGTTTTGTCATATTACCAGGGTTGGTTTTCTGGTTCCTTCTCATTTGGGTAGTCTCTGTCAGAGGGAAAGTCTAGGGCTGAAGGATGTTGTTCAGATTTTTTTTGTCCCACGGGGTGTTCCTTGATGTAGTACTCTCCCCCTTTTCCTGTGGATGTAGCTTCCTGTGAGCCCAACTGTGGTGATTGTTGTCTCTCTTCTGGGTTCATCCACCCAGCGAGCCTACCTGGCTTTGGGCTGGTACTGGGGGTTGTCTGCACAGAGTCCTTTGATTTGTACCATCTGTGGGTCTCTCAGCCATGGATACCAGCATCCGTTTTGGTGAGGTGGCAGAGGGTGCAATAGACTCTGTGGGGGTCCTTAGCTTTGGTGGTTTAATGCTCTTGTGCCAATGGCCTCCTGCCAGGAGGTGGTGCTTTCCAGAAAGCATCAGCTCTAGTAGCCTGGAGGGGGACCAGCAGTGAGCAGGGTCCTAGAACTCCCAAGATTATATGTCCTTTGTTGCCCACTACAAGGGTGGGAAGGCAGGGACCATCAGGTGGGGGCGGGGCTAGGTGTGTCTGAGCTCAGACTCTCCTTGGACTGGTCTTGCTGTGACTGCTGTGGGGAGTGGGGGTGAGGTCCCAGGTCACTGGAGTTGTGTGCCTAGGAGGATTATAGCTGCCTCTGCTAAGTCATGCAGGTTGCCAGGGAAGTGGGGGAAAGCCAGCAGTCACAGGCCTCACCCAGCTCCCACACAAACTGAAGGGCCAGTCTCACTCCCACCGTGTCCCCCACAACAGCCTCGAGTGAGGTGAATCACGCTTGAAAACTTGCCCAAAGTTTTCCACCTCCCTGTTGCAAAAGAAAAGGGCTTTAGTTCTTCCCCTGCCTGTGAAGTCTGCAAGCCGGATTCATACCCTCCCCTGAGTTCTGGCCAGGAGGCTTCTAGCCCCATTCAAATTGTTACAAAGTTCAGCTAGAGAATTCTTTCTCCCTGTGCAGTTTTACCCCCTCCTCTGGCCACCCCACTGATAGATCCCTGTGGTACCAGGCAGGAATGGCTGCTTGGGGACCCAGCGAACTCACAGGGCTTTCTGCTGCTTCCTCTACCCCTGTATTTCCCTCAGCCCGGCTCTCTAATGTCTAGTATAGTTGAAAGTCAGGTAATGTGATGCCTCTGACTTTGTTCTTTTTGCTTTGCTATTTGGGCTTTTGTTGTTGTTGTTCCATACGAATTTTAGAATAGTTTTTTCAAATTCTGTGAAAAATGACATTGGTAATTTGAATGAAAAAAAATTCCATGCCCACAGACTCGAAGTATCAATATCATTAAAATGGCCGTACTGCCCAAAGTAATTTACAGATTCATCGTTAACATATTATCGTTAACTATAGTCACCCTACATCCTACGTGGTGTAGAACACTAGATCTTATTCCACCTATCTAGCTGTAATTTTGTATTCTTTAAAAAAAAAATCTCTCTCCATCTCTCCTTTACCCCCACCCTTCTCATCCTCTAGTATCCTCTGTTCTACTTTTTACTCCTTTGAGATCAGTGTTTTTAAGCTTCCACATATGAGTGAAAATATATGGTGTTTAACTTTCTGCTCCTGGCTTATTTCACTTAACATAATGTCCTCCGGTTCCATCCAAGTTACCACAAATGACAGGATTTTATTTTTTTAATTTTTATTTTATTGGTTGTTTTATTAAGAAAGCTTACTCAATTTTATCAAATGCCTTTTCAGGGTCTATAGAGGTGACCATGTGATTTTTATCCTTAAATACATCAATATGATAATATGTATTATATATTATGTATAGTACTAATATTGAACTGTTCTTGCATTTCTGTCATGGTGAATTATATTCCTTTAGTGTGCTGATAGGATTATTTTGGCTAATACTGTATTTAGAATTTTTCATTGATATTCATAAGTGAGATTGATCTGTGATTTCTTATTTGCCACCCTTGTAATCCTAGAAGCTACTGGTATAAATACTTTTTGTGCATCATAAAAGTAATATGGAAAATTTTCTTTCTTTTTCTCTGCTCTGGAAGTGTTTAAGTAACAGTGAAATTATCTGCTTTTAAAGAGTTTGTTAGAATTCCTCTGGAAATCATCTGAACTTGGTACTTTTTTAAAACTATAAAAGTTTTGCTTGCATTTTGAAGCATTATATTTATTTATTTGATCAAACTTAATCTTGTTAGAATCATCTTCTCTGGGCCAAGTATATTTTGTTTTCCTAGGAAATTATCAATTTCAGACGGATTTACAAATTTATTTTCTGGAATTGAACAGGTAGTCTGTTACTATTGTTTAATTTCATCTTTCTATGGTTAATTCTTGCATTTCCTTTTGTTTTAATATTTGTGTACTTGTATTACTCCCCATTTTTGATTAGGTTAGATAGTGACTTATTTATTTTATTGTTTACTTTTTACTTCTAATTTGTTCCACTCTTTTCTTTGTTCTAACTAATTGAAATCTACTTTTATCTTTATCCTTTTTTTGTTTGTTTCGTTTGGTTTGTAACTCTTATTCCAATTTTCCTCTGAGCATAGTTTTATCTTTCATGGTTTCTGAGATGTAGTATTTCCCTATCACTAGTCTTTAGAAATTTAGCAAATTTTTTTTGTAATCCTTTTGATCTACCAGTTGTTCAAAAGATTTTTTTTAAAATTCCCAAACCTAAATGTCTTCTAGTTTTCTGAAAATTTCCATTACATTTTCACTTCGTTAAAGTGATAAAATGATTAAAGAATTTCAACTACATTATTTTTACTTTTTGGACTTTATTGAGCTTTTCTGTAGTCAAATATATCATCTATTTTATAAACTTTCATAGGCATTTGAAGAGAAGATACATTTTTTTCAGGATAAAAAATTTGACTTATTAACTACTTTATTTTTCTATAAATCTACTTAGTTTTTTCCATTTGGGCTTTCATAAATCAAGACGTGAATTAGAGTATCCTACTACTAGTGTGTTTTTGTGTGTTTCTTCTTGTGTGTTCAATAATTTCTGCTTTATATATGTGGCTGTCATATCATTTGCTATGTAGTCATAACTGTGCCTATCTTTATTGAGAATTGTACTCATTATAAAATTCTCTTATTTAATTCAATGCTTTTTAGCCTAAATTCCTCCTTTTCTTCATCAAGATTGTGACCTCTGATTGAATTTTCTCTGCTTTGCCTAATATACCCATGGCTATATTTTAATTTTCAACCTTTTACAATCACTTTGTTTTAGGTGTGTTTTCACAGAGAGTTATAATTTGCATTTTTATTACAGTTTGAAAAAGAACTTCCTTAATAGATGAGTTAAGCCCATTTATACTTATTAATATAATAGATTAGTTTTCTCTTAGGTTTGTCTTAATGCTTTATATTATTATTTTTATGATTTTTAAAGGAAGTCTTTTGCTAAGTAATTTGCTTTTATTTTCACGTATTTATGATACCTAAGAAAGTTGCTACGTTTGTTTTAGCAGTTAGACTTTTTTATTTAATAGCGTTATTTAATAGCGTTAGACTTTTTAAAATAGCGTTAGACTTTTTATTTCTTTTGACAATACTTGTTTCCTAAGTGAGTAAAGATAAAGGTGAAATTAGTGTGCACAATCTTTCTCACTCTATTTCATCTATCACCCAATTATGTTCAATGTTGTGATTTTTCTTGGTTTTTTGGTGTTTCCCTAACACAGATATAGATTTTTTTATTGCTTGATTTCTTAGATTTTAGTTATATCCTTCACGCCCGGATGTTAGAGATGAGGTAATTAGAGAAAGCCCTCTAACTCATCATTTTTTAATCTTTTCCTTCCCAGATCAGAGACATGCAAAAAGTCTAAAATATTGTTCTAATTAAAAACATGAGGTCATACAACATAGCAAAATGGCTACTATTTCAAAGCTTTCAACTGAATGTTTCAGAAACAACTTAACACAAATATTTGTTTTTAAATAGTTCTATTCTTACACTGCTTGGCCTTTCACATCATTAACATTTTAATTGAAAACCTGAGTACCGTACTTCAACCCATGGATAATTGATCTGGGCTCTGCCAGAGCAAGTAGCTAAACCATTAACTAGTGAGACCCTTCCATGTAAACGGCATGGCCTCAAGTTCTCTTTTAAATTAACATCTCAAATGGGAGGTAGTGATATGAGGTAATGATTGAAAGCTTCTGTTTGCAATCATTTGTAATTATTAATGGTGCTTAATCATGCTCATTAACTCATCCTCTTAACCCTGACAATTGCTGGGTTTGATCATGTTCTACTCCATTACCTATGTTATTGTTTCCATACCTTGACAAATATCTATCTTCTGTGTGTCAAAGCTATGTAGTAGATGTGAGTAGATAATTTTATTTTATTTTTTGTGGAGGTATTATTTGGTATGTGGGCTATATTAATTTTCGGAGAATATATAGGATCATGTCACACTTAAAATAAAATCCAGCAACTTTTTTGGTTACTGCTTTGTTGAGTCTGGTATCCATAATATTTAGTGTAATAATTTGTAGATTTTTTTATTCCAAGTGATAACGTTAAGATAATTTTAGCGGTTGGGAGGCTTTGAATTTCTTGTGCCAGGACATTTACACATGAAGTAATCAGTTTGGGAGGAATAGCATCATTTTGATAAGGACAAGGGAGGAAAAACCAAAATCAAAAATTATTTTACAAATGCCACGCTACCTTGATAGAGAATATCAAGGTGTCCTCCATAATTGTTCTTTTTGTCATCAATCGTTTATTCAGTAATTATTTATTGAACAACTATAGTAGCCCAGACACTGTACATGACCCCAGGGATACAATGGCGAACCATATGGACATGGATTATCCCCAGTGGATTTCTAGTCTACAAATAAACACACAAGCGAGAATTATCACGGCAAAAAGTGTTTTGAAGAAGTAACATTCTAGGAGTGTATAGCAAAGACCATATTCTGCTGGAATGCCATGATGAGAGTTTTGATGTTTATCCAAAGGCCAAGACCAGCTACATAATTGGTGGGGCCTAGTGCAAAATAAAAATGTGGGGATGCTTTTTCAAAACTTATTAAGAATTTCAAGACAGTAGCAGCAGAGTATTAAACCAAGTGCAAGAACTTTCTCAGCACCCTGCCCTGTGTGACCGTGCAGGTCACAAGTGGATACAGCTGGCCTTGCCTAAGGGCAATCAGAAGCCAAAGAGAAGGTTTAAGTAGAGAAGAGAGATGATTGAATTGGCATTTGAACAAGATAAATTCCTTAAATTCCTCAATTGTTCTCCCAAGGCATGTTTAGTTAGTGAGTAAAGGCAAAGAGTATTAGTATCTCCCAGATTTAGAGTTAAATATCGCTATTATTTTTCTAAGTCATGTGCCTAGATACACAGGTATCTGGAATCCGCCCTCTTAATTAACTGGCAGAGGTAGTAAAATGGTGAAATCTGAGTTTTTTGCTTAATGTTTTCCTAGGTAAACCAACATTTTAAAATACTCAAATGATTTCACCATTTAACAACATACACTTATTTTCAACAGACAGGAATAGTGCTTCAAATAAGTATTGTGCTTCTTGCTTAGAACCAGCTAATGTTCTGTGACAAAAGAATTAAGAATTCAAAAACGTGAAAAAGAAAATAATTTGATTAGCACAAGAAGGAATAACTTTCTGCTAATCCTTGCTTGTTGTAATAGTTTGCATATTGTGCTAGGAAATATGAGTTCTGTTGTTTTAAGATAATATATTATATTTAATACACAGCCTATAATCTAAATGTATTGAGAATCAAATCTTTTGTCACTCATCACCGCTGAAACAAATCTTGAATATTCTATGATGTAAGAAAGTAAAAAAAAGTTCTCAACTATTTTAGTTTTTGCACTAATAATGCTAAATTTTTAATGTGTGCAAATGTATTTCAAAATACCTTTCAAAGAAATAATATTATAATCAAAATAAAAAAGATTTGACAGTAGTCTGCAATTTAATTTCTTGAAACACAGAGAAACAATTTTCTTAAGAGACTTTAGTGACAGAACAGAGTCAACCTTTCATCAAAGCCCCACACCTCTAGAATTCTACAATTTTTTATGAGAATTCTACAACCTCATGTTTTATTTTTTCAAAATCTGGATTATTAAAGTTTATGCTATGGAAATGGTTATAAAAGAGTGTTGAAGGCTTACTCTTAAAAAGAGATTTTAATTTAAAAATTGAAAAAAAAAAGTTGTGATATCTTTTTGTCCAATTATACTGAAAATCACTGCACATAATATAATGACAAATTTACTTACCTAGGTACACAAGTGATGATTCTTCAACTGTTTGTTGCACAGCCTCAGAGAGGAAAAAGCTAAGTACACAATCACTCTGAAAAACAAAATGAAACATAATATTTCTTCATTTCTTATATTTGTTACTCCTATTCATTATTACATACAATTGCCATGTATATCATTTTAAAATAGATACCTGTTGTAGATTCCACAAATAGAAAGTATATTAGAAAGGTTTATTAGGTCAACGCTATCATTTTACCATTAAGTTAAACTAAACTTTTGTGTGATTGGAGATCAGATTACTTTCTATTTCTTCAAGAGGTTCAAGTGTGCTCTGCTCTTGGACCTCATCATAAATGTCCACATTCTTGAATTTTACAAATATGCATGCATTTCACATCTCAATTTTTGAAAACAAGGTGTATCCTTGGATGGCCTTTCTGAGAAAAATTACTCTGAGTGGGACACAGATGCTCTCTTAGTGAGTAATAATTACTACTCAAGGTTCAATTCTAGGAATACTCGCTGAGTACTGACTACACTCAGAGCACTAAGGAATGTCAGGGGATATTTCAAGACAGAAAGATGCATAAGGTGTTCTCTCTCTTTAGAACACAATTAAGTGGAGAAAACAGATTATTACTTTAATAAAAATTCTAGTTATATATAATTTTACTATGTACAGAGAAGCATGTTTCTCTTTTAAATAGGGATAATCACAAACAAATTGACATTTAACCTGATCTCCAAATGAATGGCTAACTGGGAAGGCTGGGAATAGCTTTTCCTTAGTAAAACTGGCACACATTTTGTTGTAAGCTACTATATGGCCAAAAGTAGCCCTCTCCATGAGATCTTATATTATTATCTAAAGGGCACCAAAGAATAATTGATTATTTCCTTGGACTACCTTTCATAGGCTGATACCATAGTAGCTGTCAAAGCTGCCTTACAGCCTCCCTGTTCTTTTCTCTCACTCTGTCCAATGACTGTTTCTACTCTTCCCCAGGAGACTTTAACTTCCAACTCTGACTCCTTCTCTGCTAACGACTATCTCTACTTCAAAGAAAATAAAAGGCAGATAGAGGTTCCTACACTTCCTGCCATAAAATCTACAGACACACAGCTTTCCATCCTCTTATAATGGGAAAAAAAAATACGTCTTTCCATCTGTTATAGTTAAATTATTTCCCCCTCCCAAATTCATATCTTAAAGTTCTCATACCCGGTACTCCAGGACATGATCTTATTTGGAAATAAGGTCATTGTTGATGTAATGAGTTAAGTTAGGATGGGGTAATACTGGAGTAGAGTAGGCCCCTACTCCAATTGACTGGTGTCTTTATAAAAAGAGGAAATTTGGGCACACTCATAGAAGGAAGACAAGGTGAAGAGACATAGGAAGAAGCCATCTACAAGCCAAGGAGAGAGACCTGGAATAGATTCTTTCCTCATAGCCATCAGAAGGAACCAACCCTGCAGACATCTTTATTTCAGACTTTTAGCTTCCAGAACTGTGAAACAATAATATCCTGTTGTTTAAGCCATCCAATTTTTAGTAGTTTGTTATGGCAGTCCTGGCAAACCATCTAATGCTGAGCCCTTTATCTGTGTCTTGGATTCTATTAGTTCCTCCTCAGGAACCTTGTAGAAGATTCCCATCTATATTTTAGCCACTTCACCCTTCTTCCCTTTTTCCTCATTAACATAAAATATGGTCAATTCTGTCCATTTTAAAAACCAACAAACAGGTGAGTCAAACCACCCAAAGTATACTCACACATAAATCAAATTTTGTCATTAATGCCCCTTGCAAATTGTGTGTTATTTTTCTCTTCCCTGATGCAAATAAACCTATGGGAAGAGTTGTCTGCACTCACACTGTTTCTACTTCTTCAATTTCTACTCACTTTATGATCAACTACATTCAGGTTTCTGCTACTAAATGTCCTCTGAAAAATGCTCTAATTATCTTCTCTCACAACCCCTCTCTTAAAAAAAATACAAACATATATTACAAAACCAATCGGAATTTCCTTTGTCACGATATAGCTATTCCATTTTTAGTGAATTCCATCTTTGCTTTGCTTTTATATTACATGTTCTCCCAAGTGACTGTCTTCCCTTAGTCTTGCCATCACTTCTGAGACTTTTTTGTGGACTCCTTTTCCTTTTGCTTATGATTTAAGTTTAAGTGTTTCTAACTTCTAGGCTCATCTCTTTTATTACTCTAATGTATCCTTTCTGGGTGATATTATGATCTTTGGTGACATCTATAACGATGCATAAATCTAAACATTTATTCCAGATTTGTCTCCTAAACCTAAGCCCTCTATCTCAAAATATCTTTTTATTGGTTCACTTGACTCTTCTAAGGACAAATCAAACCACAAAAGTATGCCACTAAATACTTTTTCCTTTCCTTCACCTCAATTTGCTTCTTCTCTTATGTCCGTGCTCAAAATAGAGTGTACCTACTTGGATTCTCTGTTCTCCTCACCCCATACCTGAAATTAATTGCTAAACTCTGTGGATTGTACCTGCTAAATATCTCACCTATCCATCTTCTCCTTCCAGGTATACTAATATCATCTAGTTCCAACATCATCAATTCTCATCTATGTTATAGCCTTGATGCTTGTCTTGGGTCCTTAATACTGATCTTGCTACCATTTAATCCAATCCATTCTCTACACAATTGCTCAACAGATCTTTCAAAATGAAAATCTAATCATTAACTGCTTCAAACTTGTAGTGATTCTGCATTACTCTTAAGAAACAGACCAACTGCTGAACAAAGCTTGTAAGACTGGTCTTGAGTGGGATCTTGCTTGTTTCCCTATGTTCTTCTCTCACCCTTTCTCATCTGGTGCTTCAAGCTTACCTTTGCTGAATTATGTTTACTTTCTCAAATGTGTCATGGTCTGTCACCTTTTTGTCTTCCTACATTCTCCTTTCTCTTTCTTTTCTGCCCCTATCCACCCATTTGCCAAGGGTTTGTCATGTTCTCTTCTCTCTATTCTTGTTAATCTTAGTAAAATACAAGTGCAGAGACTGTGACTTATTCACTTATGCTTCTCTTCAATAAAATAGTGTTTATTTCAATAAATACTAGTTAACAGAAACAAACTGATGTCTGTCTTCAAATGTAGAATGCATCAGTTTCAAATGCAGATATTCTTATCTGCATAGCAGTTTATGCATCATTGTAAATTAGTCACCAATTTTCTACTATGTATCATTGTAAATTAGTCAGTTGCCAGTTTTCATCTGTGAATTGATCTCTTGTGAACTTGTTTAATAGAAGTCTACTTTTAAGAAATGGACTCATATTCAAGGAAATGACCGAGTCAAGATTTTTTATTTTGAAAGCATAAAATCAAACCTCAGACTGCAGAATCTGTTTAAGGAAATTTGACCCTCTTTGGCCTTTTGACAACTAGTCAATTACTCTTCTTTGGTGACATTTTGACCTCTTCATCCAATGGTTATTAAACTTCAATAGTAGGCAAGAAATCTTTCCAATTAGTGTCTGAAATGTCACTATTAGCTAATTATTCCCTTGTGTTTGCACTGTCATATCCTTCAAGTCCTCATTTATAATTCTGGGTGTGGTTGACTAAATACTAACTTCTTATTGTAACAAGGTTATTTTCTCTCCTGGGAATAAACAAACAAGATCCAGAGTCAAGAGAGGGATAAATCAATAAAAGAGATAAAGAAGGTACAAAAAGTAATATTACCGGATCTCAAAATGATCAACTTTTAAATTTTCTCAGACTTGACTTTGCTTATATATATGCATCCCACAGCTTTTTAGCATATTGCACTACCAATAGATAGTCTGAAGATCTATAGAAATATCAGTGCTACGGTTGCTCTCATTAATAACCTACACCAGTGTTCTCCACGGTATTGACCTCCAAACAGTGTTGCCACATTTAGTAGTGTAGGTTGGACACTGCACAACTCTAAGGGGCCTTTTTCACATAGTCTATGATGTATGCAGGAGGGTTCCCCATATGTAGGGTTACCAACTAGAGTAATAAAAACAGAGGGTGCCCATACAATATTTTGGACATACTTTTACTGAAAACTTTATGGTTTATGGAAAATTCAAATTTAACTGAGTAACCCGTATTATATCTATCAACCCTAGAATATGAGGCATTTGGAAAGTATGTGGCCATACTTTTGGTTGTGTCAAGGACTGGAGGATACAGCTAGAAATTAATGGGCAAGGTCACTTATCCTAAGTGTCCTGAAATACCTAGAGGATTCTCACATTATGAAGAATGTTTCTTTTCTGCTTAATTCCTCAAGTGGTTGTAGTTTCCCAGGTAAAAAAAAAAAAAAAAAAAAAAAAAACCTCTGAATTGAACTACTCTATTCTATAAATGAGAAAGTTGGATACCAGAGAGAATCAGTACAAACAAAACTGGGACCGTGTAGTTAATAAGTCCAGGTTCACTTATGTGACCACTGAAAATGGACTATAGAAGTGAAGAGTGTTGATGGGGGACAGGCAGGAGGGAGCAAGAGAGAACTTTGTAGGGAACCTAGAGCACATTCCTCTTCTAGCTTAAGGCTAGAAAAGCATTACAATCATGTTTGTTTTAAGAAAGATGAAAATGGAGCATTGTGGAAAAAAGAAAAGACAGCAATAAGCCTTGGAGAATGCCATGGGCAAAATTCCTTATGTGCTAAACACATTGTATTCTCTGAGCGTTCCATTCCTCTTCCCCTTTAAGTCTCTGAAATGGTATCTGTGGTCCCTCTCATTTTCTTAATAATCCTGTCCCAGAAGAAGGTGGGGTAGGCATCCTCTTTGCATTTCCTTGCTCTTGTAACCTCTGTTTTTTTCTTCCTTCATAAAAATGGCCAGATTTGGCCAGTCGTGGTGGCTCACGCCTGTAATCCCAGCACTTTGGGAGTCTGAGGCGGGTGGATCACGAGGTCAGGAGATTGAGACCATCCTGACTAACACGGTGAAATCCCGTCTTTATTGAAAATACAAAAAATTAGTGGGGCGTGGTGGCGGGCACCTGTAGTCCCAGCTACTCCGGAGGCTGAGGCAGGAGAATGGCGTGAACCTGGGAGGCGGAGCTTGCAGTGAGCCAAGATCACGTCACTGCACTCCAGCCTGGATCACAGAGGGAGGCTCCGTCTCAAAAAAAAAAAAAAAAAAAAAAAAAAAAAAAAAAAAAAAAAAAAAAAAAAAAGCCCAGATTTGAATAGCGTGTCTACTGGCTATACTGCCTTCTACCTCCTGTTACTGCATTTGCCTACTCATCTTAGGTCACTGGAATTCATAAAGATGCTGTAATTTATTTTAATAAAGAAAAATTTTGACCTATATTTCTCTGCACACTCTTTCGTCTTTAGAGCAAAGCTTCTGCAAGGATGGTTTTCTGCTTTCTATCTCAAATTCCTCTCTTTACATTCTCCCTTAAGCAATTCCAATCAAGGTTTTGTTCCTAAGATTCCCATCAAACTGTTTTTCTTTTTCTTTTTTAAATTTTAAAATTGTATCTAATTTATTAATAGATCCATAAATCTCCTGATTACAACTTTAATCTTCTTTCTTTTTATAAAATAACTTTTAAGTTCAGGGGTACACGTGCAGGTTTGTTATATATGGGTTCCCTGTAATTATTTTTTCTGATCCTCTCTTTCCTCCTAACCTCCACCCTCAAGTAGACTCCAGTGTCTGTTGTTCCTGTCTTTGTGTTCATGTGTTCCCATAATTTAGCTCCCACTTATAAATGAGAACATGTGGTATTTGGTTTTCTGTTCCTGCATTAGTTTGCTAAGAATAGTGGTCTCCAGCTCCATCCATGTTCCTGCAAAGGACATGATCTTGCTCTTTTTTATGGCTGCATAGTATTACATGGTGTATATGTATCACATTTTCTTTATCCAATCTGCCATTGAGGGTATTTGGGTTGATTCCTTTTCTTCGCTATTGTAAATAGTGTTGCAATAAGCCTACAGCTGTATGTGTCTTTATGGTAGAATGATTTCTATTTCTTTGGGTATATATCCAGTAATGGGATTGCTAGGTCAAGTGGTAGTTCTGTTTCTAGCTCCTAGAGGAATCACCATACTGCTTTCCACAATGCTTGGCCTATTTTACACTACCACCAACAGCGTATAAGCATTTCTTTTTCTCCATAACCTCTCTAGCACCTGTTATTTTTTGACTTTTTAATAATAGCTATTCTGACTGGTGTAAGATGGTAGGTATCTCATTGGTTTTGATTTACATTTATGTAATGATCAGTGATATGAGTAATTTTTCCTATGCTTCTTGGCTACATGTATGTCTTTTTTGAAAAGTGTCTGTTCATGTCCTTTGCCCACATTTTAATGGGGTTGTTTTATTTTCTTGTAGATTTAAGTTTCTTATAGATGTGGATATTAGACCTTTGTCAGATGCATCGTTTGGAAGTATTTTCGCTCATTCAGTAGGTTTTCTGTTTACTCTGTTAATTATTTCTTTTGCTGTGTAGAAGCTCTTAAGTTTAATTAGATTCCATTTTTCAATTTTTCCTTTTGGTGTGATTGATTTTGGTGCCTTCATCATGAAATCTTTGCCTGTTCCTGTGTTCAGAACAGTATTGTCTAGGTTGTCTTCTAGGGTTTTTATAGTGTTAGGTTTTATATATAAGTCTTTATTCCATCTTGAGTGGGTTTTGTATGTGGCATAAAGAAGGTGTCCAGTTTCAATCTTCTGCATATGGTGAGCCAGTTATCTCAACAGCATATATTGAATAGGCAGTGCTTTCCCCATTGCTTTTGTCAGGTTTGTCAAAAAAACGGTTGGCTATAGGTGTGCAGCCTTATTTCTGGGCTCGTTATTCTGTTCTACTGATATATATGTCTTTTTTTTTTTTTTTTTAAATCAGTACCATGCTGTTTTAATTACTGTCTCCCTGTAGTATAGTTTTGAAGTTAGGTAACATGATGCCTCCAGTTTTGTTTTTTGCTTAGGATTGGGTTGGCTATTCAGGCGTTTTTCTTTTGTTTTTTTGTTGTTGCTGGTTTTTGGTTTCACATGAATTTTAAAATAGTTTTTTTCCAGTTCTGTGAAGAATGTCATTGGTAGCTTGATAGGAATAGCATTGACTCTGCAAATTGTTTTGGGCAGTATGGCCATTTTAATGATATTAATTTTTCCATCCATGAGCATGGAATGTCTTTCCCATTTGTTTGTATCATCTTTGATTTCTTTGGGCAATGTTTTGTAATTCTCATTTTAGAGATCATTCACCTCTCTAGTTAGTTGTATTCCTAGGTATTTTATTCATTTTATGGCAATTATGAAAGGGATTTCATTCTTGATTTGGCTGTTGGCTTGACTTTGTTGGTGTATAGGAATGCTACTCCTTTCTGTATGTTGATTTGTTTCCCAAAACTTTGCTGAAGTTTTCTATCAGCTTAGGGAGCTTTTGGGCTGAGACAATGGGGTTTTTGATATATAGTATAATGTCATTTGCAAACAGAGATAGCTTGACTTCCTATCTTCCTATTTGGATGATTTTATTTATTTCTCTTGCCCGACAGCTCTGGCCATGTTGAATAGGAGTGATGAGGGAGGACATCCTTATCTTGTGCTGATTTTCAAGGAGAACGCTTCCAGCTTTTGCCCATTCAGTATGATGTTGGCTGTGGGTTTGTTATAGATGGCATCTATTATTTTGAGATAGGTTCCTTCAGTATCTAGTTTATTGAGAGTTTTTAAACTAAAGTGATGTTGAATTTTGTCAAATGCCTTTTTCTGCATGTATTGGGATAGTCATGTGGCTTTTGTCTTTAGTTCTGTTTATGTGATGAATTACATTTATTGACTTGCATATGTTGACCCAACCTTTCATCCCAGGGATGAAGCCTACTTCATTGTGGTGAATTAGCTTTTTTATATCCTTCTGATTTGATTTGCAAATATTTAGTTGAGAATCTTTGAATCAATGTTATATTGGCCTGAAGTTTTCTTTATCTGTTGTGTCTCTGCCAGGCTTTGGTATCAGGATGATGCTGGCCTCATGGAATGAATTGGGGAAAAATCCCTCCTCAAAAAATAGTTTCAGTAGTAATTGTACAGCTCTTTTTAATACATCTGATAAATTCATCTATGAATCTGTCTGATCCTGGCCTTTTTTTGGTTACTAGGCTATTTATTACTGATTCAATTTCAGAGCTCATCATTGGCCTGTTTAGGGAACTAATTTCTTCCTGGTTCAGTGTTGGGATGGTGTGTGTGTGTGCAGGAATTTATCCATCCATTTCAGGCTTTCTAATTTGTGTGCATAGAGGTGCTCATAAGTAAGTCTCTGATGGTTGGTTGTATTTTTGTGAGGTCAATGGTAATGTCCCTTTTATCATTTCTAATTGTGTTCATTTGGATCTTCTCTCTTTTCTTCTTTGTTAGTCTAGCTAATGGCCTATATATCTTACTAATTTTTTCAAAAAATTAACTCCTAGATTAATTGATTGATTGAGTTTTTTTTGTGTCTTGATCTCCTTCAGTTAAGCTCTGATTTTGGTTATTTCTTATTATTTGGTTATTTCTTATCTGGTTACTCTTATGCTAGCTTTGGGGTTGGTTTGCTCTTGAATCCCTAGTTCTTTTAGTTGTGATGTTAGGTTGTTACTTTGAGATCTTTCTAACTTTTTGATGTGGGTGTTTAGTGCAATAAATTTCCCTCTTAACACTGCTTTAGCTGTGTCCCAAAAATTCTAGTATGCTGTATCTTTGTTCTTATTAGTTTCAAAGAACTTCTTGATTTCTGCCTTAATTTCATTGTATACCCCAAAGCCATTCAGGAGTAAGTTGTTTAACTTCCATGTAATTGCATAGTTTTAAGCAATATTTTTAGCCTTGATTTCTATTTTTATTTTGCTGTGGTCTGAGAATGTGTTTGGTATAATTCTAGTTATTTTGAATTTGCTGAGCCTTGCTTTCTGTCTGACCGTGTGATTGATTTTAGAGTATGTGCCATGTGGCAATTAGAAAAATGTATGTTCTGTCGTTTTTGGGTGGAGAATTCCATAGAGGTCTGTTAGATCCATTTGGTACAATGTTGAATTCAGGTCTTCAACATCTTTGTTAATTTTCTGCCTCAATGATCTGTCTAGTACTGTCAGTGGAAGTCTCACACTATTATTTTGTGGGAGTCTAAGTCTCTGTGTAGGTCTCTAAGAACTTGCTTTATGAATCTGGCTGTTCCTGTGTTGGCTGCATATATATTTTGGATAGTTAGGTCTCCTTGTTGAATTGAACGCTTTACCATTATGTAATGCCTTTTTTTTTTTTTTTTTAAATCTTTGTTGGTTTAAAGTCTATTTTGTTGGAAATTAGGATTACAACTCTTGCTTTTCTTCTGATTTCCATTTGCTTGGTAGATTTTCTTCCATCCCTTTATTTTGAGTCTTTTGGTGTCACTGTGTATGAGATGGGACTCTTAAAGATAGCATACCATTGGGTTTTGCTTTTCTATCCCGTAGACCACTCTGTGCTTTTTATATGTAAATGGCACTGTGTGTAATGTAAATGGGTATTTAGTCCATTTACATTCAAGTTTAGTTTTATTACATGTAGATTTGATCCTGTCATTGTGTTGTTAGCTGGTTATCATGCCAGCTTGTTTGTGTGTTTGCTTTAGAGTGTCACTGGTCTATGTACTTAAGTGTGTTTCTGTATCATCTGATAATAATGCTTCCTTTCTATATTTAGTGCTCCTTTCAAGATCTCTTGTAAGGCAGGTCTGGTGGTAACGGACTCCATCAGCATTTGCTTATTTGTAAAGGATCTTATTTCTCCTTCACTGAGAAAGCTTAATTTGGTTAGATATAAAATTCTTGGTTGAAGATTTTTTTTTTCTTTAAGAATGTTACAGGCCCCCAGCCTCTTCTGGCTTATAGATTTTTTGCTGAGAGGTCCACTGTTAGCCTGATGGTGTTCTCTTTGTAGGTGACCTTCCCTTTCTCTCTAGCTCCCTTTAATATTTTTTCTTTCATTTCTATCTTGGAAAATCTGATGATTATGTGTCTTGGGATGATCATCTTCTGTAGAATCTTGCAGGGGTCCTCTATATTTACTGAGTTTTACTGTTTTCCTCTCTAGCAATGTTGGGGAAGTTTTCAATTGATGATATTCAGAAATATATTTCCAAGTTGTTTGCTTTCTCCCCGTTCCTTTCAGGGATATCAATAATTCATAGATTTGACTTCCTTACATGATTCCATATGTCTCAGAGGTTTTGTTCATTTCTTTTCATTCTTTTTCTCTTTATTTTTGTCCAACCCTCTTATTTCAGAGAGCCAGTCTTGAAGTTCCAAAATTCTTTCCCCAGCTTGGCCTAATCTGCTGTTAATATTTGTAATTGCATTATAAAATATGTTAGCATGTTTTTCTGCTTTATCAGATCTATTAGGGTTTTAAAAATACATCATTTTATCTGTCAGCTCCTGTATTATTTTATTGTGATTCTCATGGATTAGGTTTTGCTGTTCTCCTGAGCATCAAAATGTCTCATGTCTTTGATAATCAATTATTTGCTGACAACTGCATTACGAATATTTCCAGCCTAACCTCCCAGCTAAACTCGAGATATATGAATCCACCTTCCCACTTGACATCTCTGGAAGCCTTATGGGCAACTCAAATGCAGTGGGTTTAGATTCAAACTCCTACTTGCCCCACTCTCCATTCCCAAGTTTTTGCCATCACAGTAAATGTTCAGCCAATGCAAGCTTGTCAGGCCATAAAGGCACATTAGTGGTTAGCAATCATGCTGACTAGGTCAGTGCTTGTGCGCTAAGAGTTGTTAGATATTTGGAACACTTCTCCTACGTAGAGTGTTGCATATTTGTTGAATAAATAAATAAACGTTTGGGATTTTTCTTAGAGGATCTAAAGTTACTGTCCTTTGATATCAATGACTCAGGTAAATGCGATAAGCTAAATGAAATGCTGTATGAGGTTTTGTGTGTGTATATATATATATATATATATGTGCATTTTTTTCACAGTTAGAGTAGATATGTTTATCTAATATAGGATTTTCAATGTCTAATAATGTGCTTTTAAATTTAACAATGCAATCAATAAAGAACAAATTTGAAACCCAATTGAATAATTTTAAGTTAAAATCTGCATCAGTTTATAGTTTAAGTTCAGAGTTCTTACTAATACTCTGTTTGCCAATTATGTTAAGTCATTTACAATTTAATACGATTGATTTTTTGAGAGAGTTGGTCAATTCAAAGTTACCTAAAACGTAAGTGCTTTTCCTATGTCATCTGAACATATTCTCGTTATCAAAGACTGCAGAGTTAAAGTACTTGCAAAGGCCAGAAGTAATGTAATGTAACACTGAGATCAATTTTTTCTTTCTTTAAAAATAGCACATTAAGCATTCCCATTTATTAACTGTTCAGCCAACATCTAGAATTGGCTGCAAGATTTAGTTTTAGTGAGTTAAAACAATAAGCTAAATCTATCTTTCTCAAACACAATGAAGTGCTGTAAAAATGTGAATTTAAAAATGAATTCCCATAAGAGTTTTAAATCAAAGTTGAACAGTAATTTTATTTTATTGCTTTTTTTAATAAAGCAGCATGTCAGAATGTCCAGTCTTTAATGTAGTTCAACCCACTATATTCATATTAGAGTCACATGGAAGAATGACACTACGAAAAATAGTGAACTTCTAAAGAATCCTTTACATTTCCAGTTTAAAATGTCATCAGCATTTTAGTAGACTGTGTAAAGTAATCTTGGCTTTACTGATGGTACACATATGACATTTATCCTGCGTGCAACATAATCTCAGCTAGCTCCAAATAAGAAAAGAGCAATGTAGTGACAAATGTAGTAATTAACATCTGGGTTTAGCAAGCAGGGAACAAGAAACATATGCTCACTATTAAGATAGGATTTATCCATTTGGATTTATTTTGACATTTGATTTCTGCTTTAAAAAAATAACACTGCTTAAAACTTAAGTAATATCAATTTCTTATTTTAGGGAACTTCTGGTAATGAACAACAATACTGAGAAGAGCTAAAGTTCACAGTGAATATGGCTTTAAAAATTTAAAAAACAACAGCTGTTTGAATATCTCAGCTAACCTCAAATATGGGTGCACATTTATTTAGGTACTGCTATCACTTGCTATTACTTTTATTACATATTTCTATTACTCTCTCTCTTTTTTTTTTTTTTTTTTGAGATGGAGTCTCACTGTATTGCCAGGCTGGAGTGCAGTGGCATGATCTCGGCTCACTGCAACTGCCACCTCGCAGATTCGAGCAATTCTCCTGCCTCAGCCTCCAGAGTAGCTGGGACTACAGGTGCATGCCACCATGCCTGGCTAATTTTTGTATTTTTAGTAAAGACGGGATTTCACCATGTTGGCCAGGATGGTCTCGATTTCTTGACCTCGTGATCCACCCACCTCAGCTTCCCAAAGTGCTGGGATTACAGGCATGAGCCACCATGCCCGGCCGTTTCTATTACTCTTTATAAAGATCTTATTTAGTCCACAACACAATTCCACCAAAACAGAGTAAAATTTAAAGAAGCAAAAGGAATTCTTGTTAGCACTACAAGAATGAACTTGAATGAACTACAAACACTGAAAGAAAAAAAGTTTAAATCCATTTTGAGGAAAAGAGTGAAGCTAAAAAATAAGTCGGGTAGATATGGAACAAGGATATCTAAACTGATCAACTCCATTAGAAAAGGTATTGGGATAGTCCATTTTCTTTTGTCAGTTGTGTGCATGTGTGTGTGTGAGAGAGACAGACAGAGAAACAGAAAAACAGAGAGATCTCAGAGATTTATAGGCATCTCTCCACCTGGGCTGCTCTCGTATCTTTAGAACAAATCCCCAGAGACCTCTTGCCCATCTGAATTAACCAATTCTGGAATTTAAAGCAGTCTCTTTATCTCATTCCCTTGACAAAAGTAAGACTGCTTGCAATTAGGAATGATACTAGAAGGGCACGTAATAATATTTGATATTAGCAAGTTAAGGTGATACGATTTCATGTTAAAGCTATATTTTCTACTTCCTTTTCTTCCATTTTTCCACTCACTGTCATATATTATTTATATTCATGTCTGTATTTATTACAGTATTGTAAACTCAATGAGAGTAAAGTACATATTGCATTATTTTTAATCTCTCCAATTTCTTGTCTGCAACCAACTTAAAGTTCTTAATCAAGAGTGTTACATATAGTGTCAGTAAAAATTTAAAGTCTTTACAAAGTTATGTAGTGATATAAAATAATTTTATAATTGTTATAAATAAATATATCATATAACTAAAATTGGGGTGTTGTTTAGTGTAGAAGTATATAGAATTATCTTTATTTTTCCTATGTTGTCATAAGACAACCAACTATAAAATGTGAAAAATATTTGAGGAGAAAATTTCTAGAATCAGAGATGCAGATTATTCTATTACAGAAGTATTCAGCATAAATAGTATAGATTCAAGTTAAATCTCTTGTTTTATTAACAAGAGAAAAGAAAATTTGTGAATGCATGAAAACATCTTCTAAGCAGTTCATATCACTTAAAATAGTAAAAATATTTATGGCACATAGACTACACAAATTCTAATGTTTATGTAGATAACTATGTTAATACATATGAAGAAAGGGAGCTGTATCAGTAATACAACATTTTAAAAATCTGGAAATAACAGGATTTGGTTTGGAATTATTTATATGATCTTTAGGCCAATAGTGTTTCATTTAATCTTAAAATTATGTTTTTATTTCCTGAATATAAACAAACTGACTTAGGCAAGTGTCCGTAAACATATGGAGATGCGTAATGCTTTTATGAGGACTAACCTACTTGCAGATAATTAAAATCTGACTACATTATGCATCACAGAGAGCATGAGTGATTAGTCAGGTCATACTGCTTATTAATGCTGAGCAACATCTGATGATGTCATTACTGTTCTATCACAATATAACTCATATAATGAATATTATCCCAAGTACTATAAAATTCCTTTGGAATATGGGAGAGAAAAAAAAAACCCAATGTGTGAAGTTATAAAAGTCTTTATGAGGCCACTGGTGCCTATCAACATAGACAGAATATAGACAAAGACTGCAGGCTTCTTATGGCAGCATTGTGTCTGATTCAGCTTCCTACTTTCTGGGGTAGAGTTTCCCAGACCTGGTTGTGCATCTGAATCACTGGAATTATTGAAATACAAGACAGATACCTAATATATCACCTTCTACCTTTAGAACCAGCATGTTTAAGGATGGGGCTCTGAACATTCCTTTTAAAATCTTCCCAGTTTATTATAAAACAATTGGTTACCAGGTACTATTTTGGCACCCCTGGCCAGAGAGTATAAAATGTAGGCAATCAATAAACATTTGTTGAATGACTAAGACAGTGATTTACAATGTGGCAGCTAATATGCCAAGGCTCCTCAGTGTCCACATTTACTTTTTGATGATTTGGCATCTATTAATATAGCACTACTTTATTTATTTTGTAGTCCAGAAAGGGCAAATAATAATTGAGATGTAGATTATGCATCTCAGGAAGGTATGGTACCCTAAATATTCATTGTGCAAAATCAACTGAGTTAATTACCAGGATGATACCTTGAGAGAAGGTATTACATCTATAATTGTAGCTTCTTTTAGTTTGAGACTATTTTGAAACAAGACAGGATTCACCTCCTTGAGACTCCAGTGTTAGAAGATGGCTGAAATATTCTCACTTGGAGTATTTTTAGGCTAGTGATTTCACAACAGTATTTCCTGTTTGATGATGTAAATACCTTCTCTCATTAGATTTGAATTCAATTTAATATAAAAACAATGTAGTGCCTGGAATTTCTTTAGCCTTGCTTTCCGTAAATACTGACCAATGGAGATTAAAAGAGACACAAAACAAGATAAAAACATCTCTCCTTGGGGTCTCTAGGGAAGTACTTTAATTAGCACATTTGCAAATGTGGATGTGATGAAAACTGCAAGCTATGTTTGGTGGTTTTGGTCTTACATCCCCATGCAGCGATGAGTATGATGGGCAACAATATTCATTAAGCCTTGCTGTGCTAAACTACACATTTACAAAAAACCTTCTCTGCCTGTGCATGCCTGGCTTCTTTGCCTTCTGCTCTCATGACAGGCCTCTGCTAATATTTCTATCTTAACCCATCCTGTGAGATTTCATTTAGGAGTTTCCTACTGAAAACTTCAGTAGGAGTTTCCTACTGAAAGTCTGCTGCTTCCAATATTCACCTTCTTCACACCAGTCCCAGAAATCAGACTCCTTTTTACTTTGCACTTATTGGCCTCAGCTTACATAGCCCAAACCTGACAATTTCAGCAGTTTCTAGACAGGTATTGTCTCCAAACAGCTTTAGTATAATCAGTAAGACAGTCCTCAGCATGCAAAAATAACAATCCATCCACTATTCCCTCAGCACTTTCCTTTACAGATACTGCCATATCCATAGCCCTTGACTACAGTATAAATGAACAGACGTGACCTTCAACATCAGTGAGGGACATTAAGATGTCAGCATTCTATGTGCTTCTTTAACATGCAAAAATCACTTGAAAACCAATGGGATGAATTAAGTTTCCTTGATTCTGTAGGATGGAAGCCTCAGTCATAATTTATTCCTCATGGACTGAGACAGAAAGGCAAATATACTAAAACATGTTGTATCATTTTATATTGAGAATGCAATATTGAGAATTTTATATTTAGAATACAATATCTTGCTTTCTTGTTGTTTTGTTAACAATGTTTTCAAGCATTATTTTATTTTACTTCTTTGTTTCCTCCTACTACTGACATTATTATATTCTCAGTTTCCCTATTACACTACTCTATCTTCATAGTGAGTGAGCAGATACTGTTCATTTCTTTCCCTTTGCTCATAATAGATACATTACAAATGTGATTTGTATAATCTGAGTGATCTTTCTGGAGGGCACAGTCATGACTTGGTGTGCTACTACCATTCATCCTTTCTGCCCATGGCAAGGCAATGTTTCTGTACATGGCATTGGCAACCAGTGCAGCCTACGCCAGAGCTGGCAGTAAAGAGGATTCCAAAGATCATGCTCTGCAATGCCAGAGGTCTCTGTCATGACATTCATGTGGGATTATGCATTGAAGTGAAGGAAACAATTAAAAGTACTATGAATAGTTTTTTTTTTTTTTTTTTTGAGATGGAGTCTGGCTGTGTCGCCCAGGCTGGAGTGCAGTGGCCGGATCTCAGCTCATTGCAAGCTCCGCCTTCCAGGTTCACGCCATTCTCCTGCCTCAGCCTCCCAAGTAGCTGGGACTACAGGCACCTGCCACCACGCCCGGCTAATTTTTTGTATTTTTAGTAGAGATGGGGTTTCACCGTGTTGGCCAGGATGGTCTCGATCTCCTGACCTCGTGATCTGCCCATCTCGGCCTCCCAAAGTGCTGGGATTACAGGCGTGAGCCACTGTGCCCAGCAAATGTTTATTTTGTAATAACATTCACATTTCTTTTTCTAAATTTTTCACTTTCTACAAGTTTTAAAATGTGTGTCACTATTTGTACAGTAGTTTATGTATAAAACATATTTAAATGAGTTATATATTTTGGAAGCATGAGCAATTTTTTAAAAATAAAAACTTGATATCAGCATAAACAAGTTTAGAGACCATGGCTAAACACTTCTCAGATGCAATCTTTCAGTCCCTTAGGTTTTCAATAGCAGCAGAAGTTTTATAGGCTAATATGTGCTAATGATTTTCTTATTCATTTACTCATTCAAAAACAGTAAACATTGATAAGAGTTAGTATTAGTGCTAGACATGGGGTAAAAATAGAGATGAATATAGTCATTTTGTTCTTTAAGTTTCTAAACAGGAGAAAGCGTATAACCATAATGTTTTGTTTTTGCAGTTATCTTTGCCTAGCATGACTTTTCCCGATTTCTAGTTACCAACTGCTACTTGCCCTTTAATATCATCTTAAATGCCATACCATCTGGGATGCCTTCTCTACCTCACTTGGAATTAGTTGAATACACCTCCTTAAGTGCTCCGGCAGTCATCCTTGGACACAACATAGCATCTCCAGATGCTATGAGATGAGAGTCTACCAGCCTTGAAACAATATTGCAGCGCAATGTTCTTGTATCAAAATTTGCTAAGAATCAATAATATAATAGAATACTTGAGTACCTACTATATTGGAGGCCAAATGACTGAACATATTTAAATGGAAAAATAAATGGAAAGATACTCATTGTCTGAGACAATGGTTCTCAAATACTACCATGTATTGAGATCTTCTGAAGGACTTGTTAAAAACAAAGATTGCTGGGTCCCACCCCTTGAGTTTCTGATTTAGTAGATCTAGGTAGGGCCAATATTTAACATTCTTATATAAGTTTCAAGGTGAGATTCCCAGCACCATATAGGAATTATAATTTGAGAACCACTTGTTTTCTTAGTAACTGCTGACAGGGATCTAAAAGTTTCATCTCTTCTTGCTCCTGACTATATGCCATCTAATGCAGTCCTTACTGACAACTCAGGTTTTCTCTAACAGTGCTTAGGACCCCTATGACCTAGGATTTTCTTCTTTAAATACATCTATTTATCATGAAACCACAATATTACTCAACTAGGAGGCACAGCAATAAGCCAACATACTGAATCAGTGAGTCTATTTTACAGTTAGGAGGCTATTTTGTATATATGCATTGATATTTGTTTAAATTTCAGTGAGTTTTTTTATATGTACTGATTCAATCTATTGTAGAGCATGTAACAAAAGAAATTTAAACCATGACTTGAGATGTAATTTCATCTAAAAGCTTTCCCAAGATCCAAGTGGAGAAGAAAGGTTGTTGAACTGACAGCTGAGAAAAAAATAGAGCTCTTTGGCCCTTTAGTAAGTTCTGGTTATGGGGTTAGCTGTTTTCCTACTGTTACAATGCCTGTAATTTACTTTGAAATATTTCCGCATGTGCAAGATGATATTATATATGTTTCTTAACATATACATATATGTTATATGTGTGTGTGTATATATGTATAACATATATATAACCCAAGTGCTGCTGGCATTTAATCAAGACGGCAGAGTCGAGTCTAGAAATGACCTGTTAATGTCCTAATCAAAAGATGCACAACTGGGGCAGTGGTATGGGGAGGGAAAAAAGAGGGGGGTTCTTAGTATTCTAATCAAGAATCCCATCTAGAATGCAGTCAGTACATGTGCTTCTGTTATTCACTCAGAACTTGATAATAGGCATTTTAGTAATTGGCAAACTGAATGTTAAAGATGAGTTTTCCTTTATAAAAATGGTGGCTTATTGACTAGTCATATTAATATTAGAAATGGGTTCTCATGGGTGACATTAAAGTTATCAAGATCTGTGGACTAGCTAAAAATATCCTATAAGTGTTCTTCACTCTTACATCAAAAGGCAAAAAATCCAAAAGGCCATGTACTCTTTACTTTTAAGGGTAATGTTTCAGATAAATCACTAAAAGATCCTGTGTCTATCCAAGAACTCTAGAATATTCTGTTAGTTTGGTGCCTCCCTATGAAATGTAGCATTCATCTCAAATAAGATCCGTCCTTCCTACAGGATGGTGATATGAGAACCTAATAATAAAGAAAATTAGAGCTCCTTTTAGCATTCGGAAATTGTATGCTCTGTGCATATATTTAGTATGTGTGTGTTTGTGTGATCTTAAAAGCCTTTTTAGATCCACATGTGAGATGGGACAGAATTAGGGTTTGGCATTTCCCTTCAGTTTTCTAGGCTATTCTCAGAGCCACTGGTGGGTAGCAGGAAACAGCCCGATAAGAAATCCTTAAATACTTTTTGGGATGGAAAGTGACCACAGACTGAGACCCTACAGTAGTAACCTATGAGAGAATGGTTGCAGTAGAGCACAAGAAAGAGATGGGGAAGCAAAATGACAGACATCTCTTAAAACCAAGGGTAGCTTGGGTGATGGCTGCAGTTTTAGACTCCATTTTCTGGTGATAGTAGGTTAAGCCATTTTGTCCAAATATCCTAATGAGAATAATTGAAACAGCTAGACATTTGTTTTTTAAACTTTGCTGGAAAGTGTTAGAGAGCCAACAAGATAGTGACAAATTTCCAGGGTAGGATCTGGAAGGAAGACACAGATTCAGGAATGTGAGTCCAGGATTTGGCACTGCTTCTCTGTTGTGGGTATTTACTCACACAAGTGGGAGCAGTTGAGAGGCTGAGAAGTTAAGCAGCACTTTTGACCACTTTGCAGACACAGGAGGAAAGGAAATTGAATCCAGGACTGCCAGGTAGGCTGCTGGTGAATATGCCTCTCCTTGGGTCTGGACCCCAGATGGCTATATCTGAGGAATAAGGATGAACCAGAAAGAGGCCCTCACAAAGGCTATATTTCAGTTTCGAATAATCTGAATTGCTACAATTGAATTTTGGCAATTTTAGATTGTTAATGTTCCTATATTTAATTATTTTCCACACTACGATAATAGTAACCTAGTTGGTAAATTATTTCTACAAAGGATATTGCAGTATAATATCTGGCCACACACATATACACCATGGAATATTATGCAGCCATAAAAAAGGATGAGTTTGCGTCCTTTGTAGGGACATGGATGCAACTGGAAACCATCATTCTTAGCAAACTGTCACAAGAACAGAAAACCAAACACCGCATGTTCTCACTCATAGGTGGGAACTGAACAATGAGATCACTTGGACTCGGGAAGGGGAACATCACACACTGGGGCCTATCATGGGGAGGGGGGTGGGGGAGGGATTGCATTGGGAGTTATACCTGATATAAATGACGAATTGATGGATGCTGACGAGTTGATGGGTGCAGCACACCAACATGGCACAAGTATACATATGTAACAAACCTGCATGTTATGCACATGTACCCTAGAACTTAAAGTATAAAAAAAAAAAAAAAAAATCTGGCCACAATAAAAAAGAAAATAACTAAACTTACAAGTGAACAAAACTACATGATTGAAAATCAGTAGAAACATTACACATTAGAATCGTACATGCAGTGATTTGCAATAGTGGAGTTTTAAGAAAGATTTAAAAATAACTATACTTACTGTTTGCAAAGATATATACAAAAGGCTGAGATTTTCAGTAAAAATGGGGAACTCACATAAAAATGGAAAAAATAAAACTGAAAAACATAATATTTGAAATTAAGAACTCAAAGAATGAGTTTAATAACATATTAAACACAGATAAAAGAGAATTAATAACCCAGAAGTTATGTCAGATGAAGCTACTCAGAATGAGGCATGAGGAGACAAAATGATTAAAAAATACAGGAGTAAGAGTAGGAAGCATAAAGGATATAGTGAAGAGGTTTAACATATATGTTATTACAGTCCTAGAAAAAGAGAAGAAATGGTACAAGCAATATTTGAAGTCATAATGTCTGAAAGCTTTCCAAAACTGATGAAAGACATCATAGCACAAATTCGAGAAGCTCTGAAGCTCAAACATGATAAAGGTAACAACATTACATCTGAGCAGACTACAGTAAAAGTGCAAAAAAACAAAAGCAGATATGTATCAGCAGATTGTATTTATATATATCAGCAGGCATTTTGATATAGCTACCTATATAAAGCTTTATTATATAAATTTTATGTTTAATGATATAAAGCTTTATTATATGTATATATTTATATATAAAGCTATATATAAGGCTTTATATTATAAAAACTATATCTATAGCTATATATAATTATATTTTATATAATTGCTATTAAAATAGTATTGTCAGCAAAAATATTCCTCAAGAATAAAAGACTAAACAAATATTGATTATATGAATTAAAAATAATAACTACTTCTTAAGTTTATAGATACAGATATAGATATACATTATCTGTAAAGCATATAAGACACAAGTGGGTTAAATAGGCATAGGTCTCTAAGGACCTTGTATCATTGGGAAATTCCTAAAAATTCTAATCTATATTAGACTTAAATAAGTCAAAGACACATACTTTAATGTCTACGGTAATTCCTAACAGTAAAAGAGTTTATAACTCCTGAGGCTACATAGGACAAAATGGAAAAATAAATACTAAATTTAAAAAAAGAATGGAAGAAAAGAGAGAAAGCATTTAAGTGATAGATTGAGTATAACATATACGCATAGACACATGCACACACATATATATCGATGACAGTAGCAAATGTAAATAATTAAGCAGTATAAGTAAAAGATGAAAATTATGTTACTAGATTTAGAAGAAAACCCATCTGTGTGTTCATTATAAGAGTGATCATTGAAATGGAAAAATATGAAATGATGAAAGTAAAGCAATGGAAAAAGTTGTGTCATGCAGACACTAGCCAAAATAAAGCTGGCCTGGCTATATTAGTAATACAGAAGAAAGATTTTTCAGACAAAAGGCATTGTTAGAGATAGGACAGACACAAGAACGTTAGTGAAAATTTCAATATAATGGGAAAATATAATAATTATCCATGTAAGTGATCCTAATAACAATACATACAAAGCAAAAATTAACAGGAAGATAATGAGAAGTAGTTAGATATATTAATATAGTGGATATTTCTAAAAACTTCTGCTGGTACAAACAAACAAAAATCAGTCAAGATGACAATCTGCACTAACATACAAGTGTAGAACACTGCTCTCACAACTACGGGGTGCATTCTTCTAAAGCACACATGGAATTTTTACTGCAGTTGACCATATTTAGGACCATAAAACATCGCAAAATTTAGAAAAAAATTGAAACTATAGGTGTGTTCTCTGACATACTTAAGCTAGAAATAAAATAACAAGAATAAAAAGGCTAAATATATTTGAAAAAATTAAAAAATATTTCTTAAAAATTCATGGCCTTAAGAGAAATCACAATGAAAAGTTTATAAATATTTTGAAAGAATAAGAAAGAAAATATGGTATTGTATATCAAATTTATATATACAATGTTATATAGAGAGATTTGTAGGGTGCAATCAAACCTTTACTGGAAGAAGGGATTCGAATTTTGAATGTGTAAGTTAGATAGCTTGAAAGTAAAGTTAAGCAGCCATCTGTAGTGAATCTCTATAATTTTTCATTGCCTTGGCATTTATTTTAAATATAAGTTGCACTTTCAAATCCTAGAAGAAAGTCTTAGTCATCTTTGATAGTTTTCAGTTCTTTGCCTTCGAGCTCCTTGATGTGGTCCGTCCAGATATTTCTTATACAACTACCTCCTGGTGACCATCTCTCTATTGGTCAGATAGATATAACCTTCTTGACTCACTCCACTCATACCCACACACTGCTTGTATTGCATAGATATGCTACAATGACTACTTTCAGTCACCGTGCACCTCTATAGAACCTGCGCCTGCTTGCTCTAAAACCTCTAATTAGAACTCCCTGTGGGAAATCTGCTTGGATAATGCCCTACACTGCAATAAAGGCTTTGGTCCACAGGTTCCTTGCCCTCTCTCTCTTGTTCTTTACCTGCTGCTTGAGTGTGTGTGTTAATAAAGTGTGCATCTCAGGCTGGGCACAGTGGCTCATGCCTGTAATCCCAGCACTTTGGGAGGCCGAGGCAGGCAGATCACCTGAGGTCAGGAGTTCAAGATCAGCCTGGCTAACATGGCGAAACCCCGTCTCTACTAAAAATACAAAAATAGGCTGGGTGTGGTCGTGGATGCCTGTAATCCCAGCTACTGGGGAGGCTGAGGCGGGAGAATTGCTTGAACCTGGGAGGCAGAGGTTGCCGTGAGCTGAGATCACGCCATTGCACTCCAGTGTGGGTGATGAGCAAAACTCTGTCTCAAAAAAAAAAAAAAAAAAAAAAAAGTGCATGTTTTTATTTATGGATGAAGAAGTATTACATGAAAGGTACATTGTAAACCTGAATAAAGGAGAAGAGCCGTTGATCATGGATCACCCCAAAAGATTCACACGTTTATGACATTGAGGTAGGGTATGTTCTTACTGGGAAAATACTGATACATTTCACTTCATTAAAATTAAGCATTTCTGTTCATCAGGAGACATGACAGAGAGAGCAAAGGGACAAGGTACAGAGTAGGAGAAAATTTTTTCAATCTGTTTAAATAATAAAGAACTTCTATCCAGAATATATGAAGAAATATACCTTCCAACAATTTCAACCAAGAAATGAATCAATAAACGAATGTTAACTAAATAGAAAAATGGTAAAGAGACGTGAACTGGCACTTCACGAAAGAGGATATCCAAATGACCAAAAACATATCCAAAAGCGTTCAAGTAACAGGAAAATGCAAGCTAAGAGTTCAATGAGATGCACCCCAACCAGAATGGCCCCAATTTAAAAGATTAACAATACCAAGAATAGAAAATTGGAAAATGTATTTATTGCAAAGGAGAGAACAAACTGACCATTATAAGGTTGAAATAAGCATATCCTACAATCTGGAAATTCTATTTCTGGGTATAGGAACAACACGTGGATACTGAGTCATGCATGTGAAAGAATGTTCATAACATTATGGTTTGTAATAGCCCCAAACTGGAAATATTCCAAAAGTCCATGTAGAGCAGTATCTACAGATGAATTATAATATATTCATATAATAAAATATTATGCAACAATAAAAATCCATGAATCTTGGAAATGGGCTATCACTGCATTGTTGGCTTAAAACCAGTCATTCTATCATTATCTCTTAGTTCAGGTGTTTGACAGGGCTCAGGGTGTTTTGCTTGGGGTCTCTGATGAGACTGTGATCATTTGGTGGTTGGGGATGGAGTCCTAGCTGAGGACTGGATCAGTTGCTGTTCCTTAGACATGTCTCTTTGTATTTAATCTTTTTGGTTTCTCTACCTGGCAGACTCAGGGTAGGTCAGCTTGAAAGATGGCAACTGAAGGCTCCTGCAGTGACCATTACAAAAGAAATTGTTAGAAGGTGCATGGCATTTTCTAACCTATCTTGGAAGTCATAAAGGGTCGCTTCCACCATATTCTATTTGATGAGCAAATGACAGAAGCCCTCATGGGATCAAGAGGTTGGGACACAAGCTGCCTCCTCTTGATGGGAGGGTGGCAAACAATTTTCAGACATGTTTTGAAATTATTGCATGGTTAGATGTTCTTATAATTTATCCTTGAACTGTTTAATTTTCTTTTGTGGATTTTTTCCTGAATGTGTGTTTACATTTTACAATTTAAAAGTGAAAACAAAAAATAGAAGAACAATGTGCTAGTCTAGTAAGGAGGGCCAAGATCTACCAAAGTGGTGAGGGGCATCCTGCTTCACGGTGTTTTCAGTTCCTCACGACTCTTGTGATGGTTAATTTTGTGTGTCAGCTTGGCTGGGTCACAGTGTCTGTATGTTTAGTTAAACATCATTGTGGATGTTTCTGTGAAGGTGTTTTATTGGATGAGACTCATATTGAAATTGGCAGAGTTTGAGTAAAGCATATTACTCTTCATAATATGGGTAGGCCTCATCCAGTCAATTGAATACTTGAACAGAACCAAGACTGAACTCTGAGCAGAAGCCTTGGGACTCAGATGGTAAGTAATCTTCTCTGATCTCCAGCCTGCCAGCCTACCCTACAGATTTTGGATTTGCACCTCCACAATCATGTAAGCCAATTAAACAAATTTGTTCTCTCCTTCTCTCTCTCTCTCTCTGACACACACACACACACACACACACACACACACACACACACACAGTTTTGTTGGTTCAGTTTCTCTGGAGAACACTGACTAATAAGTTCAAGGCTTAGTTTTAGTTTCTAACAACTTGGGCTTGGCGTCCAAACTCTTACATCACAAGAAAGCTGAGATCCATCAGAACTGTGTCCTTGCGCTTTTTCTTAGATCCCCATGAGAGGCAGAATAATACCTTCTACCAAAAGATGTTCATGTCCTAATCCCTGGAAACTCTGAATATGTTACCTTACACGGCAAAAGAGACTTTGCAGATAGAGAATTACATTAGGAATCCCGAAATGGTGAGATTATCCTAAGTTGCCCAGATGGACACAATGTAATTGTAAAAGCGCTTCTGAGAGGGAGGCAGGAGGGTCAGAATTTGAGCCAAAGCAGATGTGATGACACGATCAGAGGTCAGAGTGTGCCACTGTGTCGCTGGAATAGAGCCACAAGCCAAGGAACACAACCAGCCTCTAGAAATTGAAAAGGTTCCACAACAAGCCCACCAACATTTGATTTTAATCCCATAAAACCTGTTTTTCAGACTTCTGAATTCCAGAACTGAAAGAAAATTGATGTGTACTGTTTTAAGCCACCAAACCTGTGGTAACTTGTCACAGCAGCAACAGATTTAAACTTTAAAAATACGATTTCTTTTTGTTTTTTCTCACTCATAATTTTTCTTATACTGTTGAGACATTTCCCCAGGCCACCTCTGTTAAATCCTATCCCGTGTTAAAGGCTCGGCTCAGATGCTCTCTTCTCCTTGAAACTTTATTGTTGCATCAGGAATGATTCTTACTCTTCTAAAACTCTAGAGCACTTCACGGCACTGACAGTCCATTTATCACATATTACTTCATTGAAGTTATTTGAAGTCAAGGTTCTATACTTGTTTTGCTGCTCCACAGTTCTCAGTTCATGTATTTTATGCAAATCAGGCATACATATTCATTGAATGAATGAACCCAAAGAATGTTATCATAAAATATTATTATTATTAGAGATGGAATCTGGGTCTGTCACCCAGGCTGGAGTGCAGTGGCACCGTTATAGGTCACTGCAGCTTCCAAGTCCTGGGTTCAAATGATTCTTCTGCCTCAGCCTCCCGAGTACCTGGGATTACAGGCATGTGTCACTGTGCCTGGATAATTTGAAAAATTTTTTGTAGAGATGAGGTCTCGTTTTGTTGCCCAGGATTGACTTAAACTCCTGGCTTCAAGCAATCTTCCCACCTCGACCTCCCAAAGTACTGGGATTACAGGCATAAACCACCATATATATATTAGTTCATATATATATGAACTAATAACATATAAATAGTTGACGTTTTATGTAAAAATAGAAAAATAAATTGTAACATACATTTGTAACTTCATATGATCCATTTAATATCTGTTCCATGTAATGATTTAGATCTCCGAATCTTTTGTGATCTGAATTTGTAAAAGGTAGGTGCCACCAATGAGGAAACCTGTTTTAAGAGAGAAAAAAAGTTATCTTCACTAGCTTGAAAACTGGCCTTTTCATCTTCAGATTGTTCACAAAGTTACAGCTGTATCAGATGGAGGGGCCAAAGAAAACATATGAAAAAGTCATAGTCTATGTGATTAATCCTGGGAGTTTTATTAATACGGCTGTGGTCATTCATGCCATATTAATGGTCATTAATATTAATGCTAACTTCATTTAATTTGACATATTAAATCAATTTATATGTCCCTTTTTACTATATTAATGGCAGACCACACATTTTATCTTTTAAACATATGTGGGGTCTTAAAAAAAGACTGAAGTTAACAGTTCAAAATTTTTCAAAAGGTTCAGATTATATTGTTGCTTCTGGGTTCACTAGAGACATCATTATACTAACTAAATTAAGCATTTTAGCAAGTGACATATGCTTCCATCTGCTCTTAGCCTTCTAGAAAATAGTTAACACTTTCCCCAAGAGTCTGACTACTTGCAGAATTTCCTTTGTACAGTCTGATGATTCATCTTGATGGCTTGAACTTGATTAAGACCAATTATTAGGTGGGATGACCGGTAATGGGTCACATTTGGTAACATATCTTGCTGTCTATATATACCTTTTTAGGAACTACCTAGCAGCCTCCTCTGACTCCAATCATACTGCTGCCTCATCCACACTTCTGCTTCTTTGGTAGGAACCACGGCTTGGCTACCATGCTTGGAGGGGAAATGGACATGGAGGATAATAAAGGACAGTCAGCAAAGACGCAGATGTATGTGATAATTTCATGCCACCCCACTGATTCCTGTTGGAAATGTCAGGAAAGTCCAAAACTCTATGCTTGTATATTTAAACAATGAACATTTTATTTTTTAAAGTCTCTTGCAGACTCTAAGACTTAAGTCTTTAAAATTTTTAATCCAAATTTAATCAAGAAAATTAGTACCAGTATACAATCGAGCATATAGCATAGAAGATAGATAGATCTATATTCTACATATCTATATATGCATAGTATTTTTTTCAGAGAAATGAATTTGATAAATGAGAGATTAGGCTGGTTTTAAGTATTAATTTATCTGTCTGTGAATTTTCCTTGTTGGTAGAATAAAACAGAAGTCTACATCAATTCTGCTACTTTGTTAATATTTTTATAGATATATGTCCTAAAACATCTTACATCTAAATAAGTACGTGAAAGTTGAGGAATGCTTCTATAATACTGTCATTTAATTGAAACTTCTTCGAGTTATATGTTAAATACAGCAGCTATTGAAAATTACTTTTTATGATCTTTTGTCTGACAGTATCATCAGATCCTCCCTCAATTTCATTCACAACAAAGGTTAGAAAACATCTGACAAAGATTTGATTTGATATTTGATTATTAGCGTAATTCATTTTCTCAATACCAACACCAATATTTTGATTTGCCCTTTTGTCTGGTCCTCAGAAGTTTCTATAACCTGATCAGTGTACCAAAATAAAATTTTGGATGGTTGGGAGAAGAAAGTCAACTCTCGCCAAGCATATTAATTTTCTAAAAAAGATTATTAATTTTAAGGAATATTTTCATGTCGTGTACCCTTGGAAGTTACCCAGAAACACAAAGAGCTGATTTGAAGTCCACTGTTACATGGTATGAACTGATTAGAATTTCATTCTTCATGACTCTGATTTTCTGATCATGCCTTCTAGATGACATTTACATAACTCTCATAGGGCTTCTCTCAGTAAATTTAGAAGTCGTAGAGAATCTTCATCCTTCATTTATGTGCATCACTGTAAGCCTGGGCCCCTTTGAGAGTGTCAGCATGCAAACAGTGTTCAGGGAACATGGAACAAAATGTTCCTTGCCTCCACAGGTTGCTTACACAGTTTGAAAATCAATGTAAGAAGCTCCAGGCAGCAGTAATGAGCAAAGCAGAATCCTAACAAAAGCCGAAAACTGAAAAGAGGCCAATTGAGATAGATTATTAGAATTTTTAAAGTTTTACAAGTTATACTGATGTGTATTGGTGAGGTACAGTGTAGAACAGAGACATTTTTGAAACTGAAAAAGGATAGCCGTTAAACAAAGATGAGCTTACTCTTCTCAATTATTAATTAGTAGGCTTATCACAGCAAACATTGATGTTGAATGTGGTATTTGCAGCCAAACACTGAGTTTTTTTGCCGCTCTTTTTTTTCTGTTATTCTATCAGATTTTTTGATAATTCTAAAACTTGATGTTACTTCTAAAAGTTTCCAGAATGACTTTATCTCCCTCTCAGTCTCTTGAGTATGCTCTTAATTTCTTGACTTCCTGATGCTTAAAGTATCTGCATTTCAAAAATCCCTGTTATATATGCCAGTACAGTTTTTTTCATGAATGTGAACTACTCAATTTTTAATACTGTGTAATATTTCCCTATGCACTAACTTTGCTTATATTTATATTTTGGAAGGTGACTAAATCCTGAAAGCCAAGTAACAATCCACATGTATAAAGTATGCCAGGTAAAGTATAAACAATTACATCATAAAAGGACCATTTACTTAACAAAAATCTCACTGTAGATAAAACATCTGATTAACATCAATGCAATATCATAATTTCTGGAAAGCTCACATTTTTAAAATCAAGGTACACCTTTTTTATAGACTGAAGTCTATGATCAAAATTTGACTGCTTCTAAGTAATGAATTTTTGAAGAGTTATTTGAACAGAAGTTATTTTTATGATATTTTTAGTTTGCTTATGGTTAACATTTTTCCATTATAACATAAATGAAAATAATGATTTTCAAGATGGCTTCATAATGAACAAAATAACAAATTCAATTTAGATAATGCAAGTTAATAATTTCAAAGTTAAAAATTAATGGCAACAAAATGAGTTAGTAATATACTAATTGATATAAATATGTTTACATTTTTCTGGTATTAAAATTAAATATATATATTTAATAAGCATATATAATTATATATAATTAAATATGTATATTAATAAGCCTATATATGTAGGCTTTATATTACAGTTATTTGTTGAAAAAGTAAACATATCCAATTTTCTTCTGCAATTTCAATTTCAATTGTATTTTTATAAAAAATAACTAAGAGGATTAAATTAAAAACAGGCAAATGAGACCATTTTCCCAATAAGCAAAGAAAAATGAAGTGACTTTTGAAATTGTCTATCTACAAAATCAATGACTGGAAGTAAAAAGAAAATTGCAAACCTTGTTCTGTTTTATGAGACAAAAGATTCTTCACTCTGAGAGCAATTCAGACTCTGCTGGGATGGATTCAACGGCATTGGAGTCAGAATACTGTGTTGCTCACAAATAGAAAATCCCATAACCATAATTTTTCTTTTTGCTCAAGGACAAGTACTGAAGGCAAAACAATGTAAAAGGACAGTGCCTTACTCTGGGAGAGTCAATGATGCAAACTGCTTCTGAAGTAGGCTGTGAAGTTTTGAAAACTGGTCAAATGATTTTTCTATCAGGCTTGTTTCGTTGTTGCTGTGTGTCACCTGGATCAGATACAGCTGCAGAAAGTAAATAGATAGAAATCAAAAGATGGCAATATCAGCCTGTGATACATTCTAAAACCCTATTTTATGTAAACCAAACAAAGGAAGAACCTTTCTGCAAAACATTATCATAAAAGCTAGGAGATGCATTTTGTAAAGGCAAAATTACCTATAAATAATATCTAAGAGTATCGTAATCATATGTGCTAGGAAGAGATTGCCTAATTTTTGCTGTTCTTGTGGACATTTTAATCAATTATTGATTTATACTCTACCACAGGGCAGGAATTGTTCTCTTTGATGGTTCTCTACTCATAGCTCTTGCTGCTACGATTTTTCCTTGGAACATCCTCTTAATGACACTTCTGCTTAAATTGTAAATAATTTTTCATTTGCATAGTAAAAAAATGATGCTATAAGAAAGGCTGTGTAGGATAGTGAAGTCTAGATAAAGTCAAGTGATACTTAAGTCAAGATGACAGACTTTAAACTTACATTACTGGATTTCTTGCTGAACCCTAAAATTGTTGCTGTTTGAATCAACCTAGTTGTACTCAGCAAACAGGATTCCTGAGGAAGAGTCTGTGAAGTAGATTTGACAGGGCTTATGGCTGACATTTGTGCAAGTGTGTGGATCAAGTTATTCAATTTAACAGGGAAGCACTCCAGACTTTCCTTTATTTTCCTAGAGAAATGTAAAAGAAAAGATGGTGAGTAACACTCCTCTGCATCTACTCATTTCAGTTATGATCTGTTTCTTTGTGTTTGTCAGTGTGAGGGGAAAAAGCCAAGAACCATGTGTGTTTATTTGGAGCCCAACTATTAAATGTTATTTGTATAAATTTCAAGTTCGCATCTGGAGTTGTTAGCAAATAAATATACAAGAAACTCTTGTGATGAAATATAAAACTGTAGTTGCTATATTGTATGACCACATTTTAAGATTTTGTTGTGGCTGGGGGGCGGTGGCTCACGCCTGCAATCCCAGCACTTTGGGAGGCTGAGGTGGGTGGGTCACGAGGTCAGGAGATTGAGACCATCCTGGCTAACGTGGTGAAACCTGTCTCTACTAAAAATACAAAAAAATTAGCCAGGCATGGTGGTGGGCGCCTGTAGTTCCAGCTGCTTGGGAGGCTGAGGCAGGAGAATGGGGTGAGCCTGGGAGGCAGAGCTTGCAGTGAGCCGAGATTGCGCCACTGCACTCCAGTCTGGGCAACAGACCGAGACTCTGCCTCAAAAAAAAAAAAAAAAAAAAAAAAAAAAAAGGATTTTGTTATTTGGGGGGATTTTTAAAAAATTTAATTCCAGCTTATAATTATTTAAAATATTTACTAAATTCCAGAAGTTAAGTAATGTAAATTCAAAGAAGCCTAGTAGCTATTCCCATACTTCCTACTCTATTCTTTCCCTTCCCTTATATTTAAACTGTTTTAACACTTATGGCTCAACTTTCATTGTTTAATTTTTAATTTAAATTTTATTTTTGTATATTTTTATGTTTTTCTTTAAAAAAAGCAGCATACTTAAGTCCTATATTTAACAAACAAGTATTTTATATAAAATATTTTTCATTCTTTGATTTGTTTTCCTTTGTTTTTGGTGTTTTTTTGTTGTTTCTGCTTTTTAAAGGTTTTGTTTTTGTATTTAAGAAAGTTTGCATTCTAATGGTATAATAATATATTTCTATATTTTCCTTTACCTCCTCTTTTTTTGTTATTTTTAATTCATTCTCTATTGAGAGCAATATTGAAATCAGCTAATGGCTTCTTTTTTCGTACTGTTTGTTCCATTTTCTCCAGTATCTGACTTGTAATATTACCCTTTTAATCTCAGTTAATACCATAAAGCAAACAGTATGCTTATTCTACTTTTAATTTGTGCTTCCTAGCCCCCACTTCCTTTTTTTTTTTTTTTTTTTTTCAGAGATAGGGTCTTACTCTGTCACCCAGTCTGGACTACTGTGGTGAGATAGTAGCTCACTGCAGAGTCTGAATCCTAGGCTCAAAGGATCCTCCCTCCTCAGCTTCCTGAGTAGCTAGGATTACAGGCATGTGCCCAGATGCCTGTCTAAACCCACCTCCATTTTTTGTTGACCTACAATTGTATAGTATAATTGAACTGTATTGTATAGTGTGTATACTAAACACACTTTTCAGTTTCTCTCATAACCTTCACTTAATTATAAACTCTACCAGTTCTTATGCCCACGTCTCTCCAGTTACTTTGATTATCTGAAACTCATGTTCCAGTAAATTGTTCAAGAAGCGCTCAAGGAAATAAGTTTCCGAATTCTTGTAAGCTGACAACAGTTGGTCTGTGGCCTTTATACTTGAAAGTTAGTTTGCCTGGATATGACATCATTAGCTCACATTTTCTTTTTGAGTGCCATAAAGCTATTCTATTTTCTTCTGGAACAAAGGATTACTATTCAAAACTCTGATGACATAGTAAATTATTTCCCATATAAGTGAGTTAGTCTTCCTGCCTACATGCTTAAAGGAAGTTTCTCTTTCTGCAAAGTTCTGTAGTTTTTCTAAAACATGCTTCTGTATTGGTTTTTCTGGGTCATTTTTTTGAATATGCAATGTGGCCTGTCAATATGTAATTTCAAATTCTTTCACTTTTGAAATTTTTTTCTTAAATTATAGTCTTAGTATTTGTTAAAATACTAAATATACTATTTAGTTTTGATATAGTTTTATATATTATTTGGTTTTCTTTTCTTCAGGGAGTACTATTATATGTACATTGGATCTTCATTGCCTTTCTTTATTTCTTTTTTATTTTAAAAGTGCTCTCTGTTTTTACCTTCTCTCTTGAGGCATTGTGTGTTGTGTTTGTTCATTCCTATGTCTCTTCTAGCTTATTGTTTGTAAAATCATGTTTTCTTTTATTTCTAATTCTTTCTTGGTTTCAATCACTTCCTTGCTGAGGTTTCCTAATTGTGGTCTACATTGTTCCTTCATATACTTGTCATTTTCTTAATTTCTTTTATCTCAATTAAATATAAGGATACAGTTTATCCTTTTGGTTGGCATGTCTTTCTGGACCACATTTTTTGTAAGGATATTATTTTGCTTCTTATTTCTCTTTTTCTTGTTATAATTCTGTATGACTTTCAACCATGGTCATTTTTCTTGTTCATTTTTATATAAAATGAATATTCCTGAACTTTCAGGAAGGAGTAGAAGATTTTTTAGGGTCTAGGGCTTCCTTTTCTGTTGCTGTCACATAGTGATTTAAAAAAAATGATTTTGGCCAGGCGCAGTGGCTCATGCCTGTAATCCCAGCACTTTGGGAGGCCGAGGCGGGTGGATCACCTGAGGTCAGGAGGTTGAGACTAGTGAAACCCCATCTCTACTAAAAATACAAAAAATTAGCTAGATATGGTGGCAGATGCCTGTAATCTCAGCTACTTGTGAGACTGAGGCAGGAGAATTGCTTGAGTCTGGGAGGCAGAGGTTGCAGTGAGCCGAGATTGTACCACTGCACTCCAGCCTATGCAACAAGAGCAAAACTCTGTCTCAAAAAAGTATATATATATAATTTCATATAATACATTCTGAGATATTTCTCCTTTGATCCCCTCCCTCCAACTTTCTGGACTTTGATTTTCCCTTTGCTAATATTATCGCTTGTCCACACAATTTGTATTATATGTTCAACAGTTTATCTTCAGTGTGAGAGAGACTTCTTCATGGAAGAAAGCCCCAGTTAAATTTGAGAATTCATAGACTGCCTAATCTTTTTATATTTGCCACAAAACCCTCACCCTTGCCTGTGAAATAGAGTGTGCAAGAAGTACTTCCAATCTCAATGGCTTTTCTCAAATTAGCCTGCTCAGCTTCCAACAAGTACCTGTTGACTCTTTTGGAGTACTGCTCTCAGGTCAGCCAGAGTACCTGTGGTTTCCCTTAGCTTCCTTCTGTCCAAATGCTTATACCACACAAATCTTGTAACTTAATGGTTTGCCTCCACCTGCTTTTATTATACGGTTCTTGGGTATACCTTGTTACCTAGTTTTGTCGTAAATGTTGTACAAGCTTTTGGATTTTGCTTTCCTGGTTGATTTGCCTGTTGTATGTAAGAGATTTAGAGACATTTAAAAACTTGGCATTTTAGCATATATAATTCAAGCAACACAGGAAAATATAAAGTAAAATGTGAAAGGTTCCCTTTTTCTTTTCTCCACGGGAGGCCAGTGCTCCTCCCCAGAAATAACCACTGTAAGCAGTTTGACATCATTCTTTTTTGAACTTTCTGTATGTATTTGTGCAAACACACAGACATGCAAACATACAGACATGCAAACACACATTGTCCTTATTCCTATTACATGCTGGGTACTATTCTAGTGATGGGATTTAGCAATGAACAAAAGAGACGGAAGTTTTTTGCTCTTTTAGAGTTTGTATAATGTAAAATTCTGATAGTAATTACTCAAGTAAAATATGTAATTTGATAAAGTAATATGCATTATAAAAGAAAACAGGAAATAGGGAGAGGAAATATGGGGGTAGATAATAGTACTACAATTTTAAATAGGATGCCCACTGAAAAGTGCTCATCTCACTAAAAAGACGAGCTGAATGATTTGACAAAGACCTTACCTTGCCATGAAGGTAGACCATGGGAATTTCTGATGAAATGCATTTTAGGCAGAAGCAACAGGAAGTCCACAAGCTCAGAGGTACATGAATGGCTAGAGTGTTTAATGAACAGCAAAAGGAAGGCAGTGTCGCTGACATAAAGTGAGTAGAGAAAGAAGGGAATCAAAGACCTAAAGGGCACAATTGTGTAAGAACTTTGACTTTGTGTGAGATGAGAGTTAGAGAAGAATCACAATTGTATGTAATGTTGCAATTTGTTTTTTTGTTAACTTAATAATATATTTTACAGGGAAAAATTAATAGTAACTGGTACATAGTAAGTGATCCAAAAATATTTGTTGAATGACTGAACAATCTTTCTAATTCAGAACATAGCATTAAATCATATTTTTAAATGGCCTCATGGTTTCTCCAAATATGGATGAAAAATATTTAATTTAACAATTTTTTAAATTGCAAAGACTTTTTTTTTTCTTTACTGTTTAACTTTGCCCCAAACCAAGGGTCTGTATATACAAAAGCCTGTTTCTGGCCTCCTCATTTTGTTGCAGTTATCTCTTTGTTTATCTTTGTATCAGTATTACACTATCCTAAATAGCTGGAACTTTATAGTACATCTTGAAATCCAGGAGAACAATTATTTTACCTCATTTTCTTTAGGGGGTTCTTCACTATTCTAGGCTGTTTGACTTCCTAAATATATTTTAGAATTAGCTTATCAAGTTCACCCGCACACAAAACAAATAGGTGAGGATTTTGAATGGTACTGTATGTAAATTACAAATCAATTTGGAAAATATTAACATCTCTACAGTATTAAGACATTCAGTTCATGAATGTGGTATATGGTTCTATTTAGTTTGGTCTTGCATATTTTTGTTGGAGTTATTCTTTGGTTTGGCATATTTTATATGACATAAATGCTATCTTTTACTAACTTTTGATTAATATTCAATAATATATGAGTAGATTTTTAACTCTTATTAATTCGAACAACATATGTACATTCTTTTGAAATTTGTATGTACCACAGTCATGTAACCTGCAAATAATGGTAGTGGTTGTTTTGGTCACTCTGCACTGCTAAGAAACTTCTACTTCAATATTAAATGGAAGTGGTGATAGCAAGCATTGTTGGTGTGCTCCTGATTACAAAGGAAAATCTTTCAATGTGTACTGTTAAGCGTAATGTTTTCTGTAGGTTTTTAGCTATATGTTAATGATACTCTTTTCTATTTCTATTTTTTTCCTAAATGAATGGTTCTACATTTTATTAACTACATTTTCTGTATCTATTTAGGTGATCATATGTTTTCTTTTTAATTTTTAAAGTACTGAGTCTTAAATGTTTACTTTGTAACAACTTCTTTTACTAAATTCTTGTTATTTTGATTTGTTTGTATGTGTGTGTGCTAATTCTCTGGGATTGTATTAATTATTGAATTATTCACCTGAAAAAAAAACTGCATAACAAAGTTTAATTAGAGAGCTTTATTATCAATATAGAAGATACTATCTTTTCCCCACCATTAATGAGAATGCTTATAATTTTTAACTTTTGAAAGTATGATGCTTATTTAAGCTTGGATCTATTCTGAGTGTACTAAAATTTTCCAGGAGGAATGGATGTTGAATGTAATCCAGTATGACTTTTCTGGGTTGGCATCTATCAAAGTGATCATGCAATGTCTTCTTTACAACTAATCTGCCATGTCCTCAATGTTACAAATGTACTTCAATTATGTTTAATAATTTTCCCTTTAATTTCATAAAAATTCAGGACCATTTATCTTGTTCTGGTCTTAAACTTTTTTGAACAAATTCCAAAATTTTCCACTATTATACATCAATTTAGGCCAACACTTGCTAAGAAAGTTAAAATATGACTCTGATCCCATCATTCATCTCCCCAGTGTTCACCATTTCTAAAGATGTTGTTGGCACTTACGCATTTACAGGCACACAGGGCAGTACAAAACATTAATTTATTTCTTCATCAGCAGTTTAAAGACATGAGGATAATAATAGTAGGAGTATAATACTAATCATGATTTATGGAGACTCTACCATTCATTCATTCATTGAGCATTGATCCAACAAATATTTACTGATCACATTTTATGTGCTGGAGTGAAAAGCTTTAGGGTGATAGCATGTACTCAATTCTCGTGAAGATATCAGTTTTAAATTTTGTGAATCATAAATTTTAAGTTTTGATGAACTCACCCTCACAAAATCTCAACTTTGCCCATACCTTATTCTTACATTACCCAACAGTTAGGATGTAAGAAGGCTGAAGATGAAGGGTGAGACTTTATGGTCAGCCCATGGTTTGGGGGCAGACTTTCACTCAAATCCATCTCTTATGTCTCAGGTGTCAGACTTAATGGGTCAGACAAAACACTGCTGTTAACTATGATTGGACTTGGGACTGGGGCTCTGAGTGTAGTAGGTTTCAGGCCTCTGTGAGGATCTAATTTATCCAAGTAATAGCTCCCTGATTTATTTTGTTTAATGGTAGCATTAGCAGGATTATGCTTTGGATTATCCTTATATTACAGGAATAAAGCAGCAGCTGGGAGAATTTTAGCTCTTAAGTTTCCTAAGGGAAGCCTCCAAGCAGTCTTGATAAACACTTTTAACCCTACCTTGCTAGGCACTATTCTGTGTGCTGGGAGGTGAAGAAGAGAAACCAGATTTCTGCCCTTAGGAAGTATGTATCCCTTGGCAGGTACTACACTAAATGCTTCATGTTAATCTTTTCATCCTTAGAGAAGAGCAGTCAAATTATTTCAGCAAGAGATAAGAAAATGACGAGTAGAAGTTAAATGCATACCAAAGGTGACATCACCTAAGAAGTAGTAACTGAAGAATTCTACTCATGTTTATCTGATTCTTTAGTCTCTGCTCTCACTGTGGATTTTAAAAAGCAAACAATAATTCAATTTTGTCTTTCAGAGAAAAATAAGCCAATAACTTGTGGAATTCTCAGGTGGAACAAAGGTACTAAGACAATGATCCTTTGGTTTTTACATAGAAATAATGCTTAAAAAAAAAAAGTAACGTATTTCTAGCTGCCAAGGAACATAGTCTAAAGGGACCTAAAATAAGTGTAAAATTTCTTAAGCCTTAGGTCCTGTCTTAAAAAATGTGTACACATTGTATTCTACTTCATAATATATGTTCTTTTCATATAAACTAAATATTTTAATTGCTTATCATCAGAAACAATTGCCTCTAACAGGTTTCCTAGCACTGTGTGTGTGAATGGGCAATTGAGTCTATCAGTCTCAGAAAACTGAGTTGAATCCAGAGCTCTGATCCTCTGGGTCAGGTTCAGCATCTAGGCAGATTATTTTCTCTCAAATTAAATATAATGTTTTTAAATTCACATTTATGTTGATATGTGACTACAAATGGCAAATAGTTTTCGCTGCCTTATGAGCGACATCAGACTAAGCCTTGAGAAGAGATGACTACGACGCCATTGCCAGTTGAACGAAGGTTCTTAGGCAACACCTGATGGAGATTTCTACAAGAACATATTTCGATTTACAGTTTAAATTGTTCATATATTTGGCAGTTGGATAGAATAACTGTTTCATTGGTCAGTCTCTTTAACAGTCACAGGAAAATATTTCTCAGAAGGCTTCTGTGAAGGAATTTGCATGAGAACGTTCTTTATGTTACCACTGATACTGTAAGTTTATAATATAAAAATACAGGAAGAGTTGCAATTGACTCACCCATCATGAACAAATTTCTTCATCTAAATCTCAAACTTCATTTCATTGCAGTATTCTGGCATGTGCAAGAAACACATTACTTTGTTTTTTGTATTGAAGTTACTGATTGAGTGTCCAGCTTTACAAGTCACTCTTAATCATTCAAGGGGAACAGTGAATTAATACAATTTTGTCACAGTTTCTTTTATTGCATAAAGAAAAATAGTAGTTCGGCACTGTATTTGTAATCTCTGAAATATAAGACCAGTGCTTTCTCTTACTTAAGCTTATGAAGTATGCTATCGGATAATTCCTATTTTACTACAAATTTATACTGCACTAAATATTCAAACACATATTTTTTTAAGCAAAAAACTTTACTATTCCTAAACGAGCTCAGTGACAATCATTGCCAATGTATTCTAGGTACATGATAAAATGATTCATTTCTATGTACTTTTATTATTAACAATTCAAAATTGCACACATGGAAAAAGAGCACATGATGATTTTGATTGCACATGTATGCAATGTGTATGTACACATTTGACTTCAAACTTTAAAGTTTATGTTCTAATCCTTTAAACAAAATAAGATACTAAAAGAATATGTCATGTTAATCCTTGGGGCTTTGATAGCATGGTATACCAATTTGAGAAACCTAGCTATAAGCCTGTAGATGTTTTTCTTATGATGGTCTTTCAACTAATCTGAAGACACTAAAGTTAAAGAACATTTATATTTTTCTGACAGTCAGGACATTAAGAGTTCCATATGCAGAACTTTTTTCCATATGATTTGGCATAGTTGTATCCTGGGAAGAGCACTCATTATGCAAGGAATAAATCTTGTTCTAATCTGTACTCACTAGGTCTACCCATGATCTCAAGAAAGCCGTTGTTGAACAATTTCAGGAGATTCAACTGTTGCATCTATAAAATGTAGTTGATGACTCATGCCAGTCATCTCAAGAAAGTCATTGTTGAATGACTTCAGGAGACTCAATTGCTGTATCTATAAAACATAATTGATTACTAAACCATGCTATTTCCCAGGATCATTGATAGGATCAAATAAGATAAAATAGGAGAAGTCTTTGGAAATGAAATAGTATTATGCAAATATTATTTCAGAAAATGTACTACCAATAAGTAAAGAAATAAATGCATATGAGTCTAAAAGGTAGCAAAGTATACAAAGAGGGATACAAGAGAAAATGAATGCACAAATTTATTGCTCAAAGGAAACTGACTTGTGGTGCTCTCTTGAACTCCTACAACAGAGAGATTAGATAAGGATTAGAACAAGCAGCAGCTTTAGCGTTTATTTTCTTATTTTCTTTCTTCTTCCCCATCCCCTTTCTCCTGCTTTACAGTTTAGATATTGGCTTAAATACTTTAACAAACTTAAAGGTCTTTGTTGTTTTCCAAGTTGAGGTTTCAAGTCTTCAGAATTCATGCTACAAGTTCAGCTAGTCTTACGTAAATGTAAGGCACCAAGCTGCATTCAAACAGGAGTTTCAGGCTCTGTGGACTTGACTGGGAGTGGATAATTTTTTTAACTTTTTAGATAGATGCCTTTTATAAAATTGACCAAATCAGAACAAACTGAATCAAGGAACCAGGGAAGGGTTGATGGGTTAGTCTTACTATGAATAAAGTGATATGCCAGTGAAATGATATTCCAGTTTTCAATTCCCACTCCCAAAGCCATTTATTTTATTAATGATAGTAAAAGGAAGTTGTATGGAAAGCAAAAAAATAAATCTTAACATGCAACAGTAAAGAAAAATCAATAGTGATAAATGGTGCTATAGTTAAGGTTATAAAAATCTTTAAAATGTGAAAAATATGCTTTAAAATAGTAAACGATTGTAGCCTAATTGCTTGTTAAATCACTGGTATATAGTAATTGTATGCAATGCGTAGGGTCAGAAATACCAGTGGGGATTAACAGATACAGAGTGCTGTTGTGCATAAAACGGCTGCTGGGAAACAGCGCCATCTGGACTATTCAGCTTTTTTCACTAATGATTTTTGGTACTCTTGGTGGGTACATTAAACTTTGCAAATGCTTTTAACCTTTAGACTGACAGTCTCCTGAAGAGTTTACGATTTTTTTCAAAGCTTAATAGCTAAGGTGTGTCCTGACTTAGAATTTAGGCAATTTACGCAAATTCTCAGTTTAATTTATATAATTCAAAAACGGCATTTCCCCTACTGCAGCAATTTAGAACAGAAACCACACTATCAAATATCATAATGACTGTGACGGGGCCATGCAACTTAGGAAGTACAGATATTATAAGTTGTTATATCTGCAGTTAAAAATAGTTTATAAAGTTAATTTAGTTCAGGTTTGTTATTATAACTAAAAATAATGGGAGACTTTCAGAATGAGAGGAGAAATTCTACTTGTCTTAATTTACATTTTCCTTTGAATCTGCTTTTTTGTTTAGGAAAAGCTGGACTTCTTGATTGTTATTTTCTCTTGGTTCTGTGTTCCCATCTCCCCTTGGTAGTGTTTATTTCTGTAGGTGTCAATTGTTAAGCTAAGACAAAGGAAAACATTGGCTCTTATTTGTGGAGTTATAACCACAGTTTGCATTGTAGTAAAAAAAAAAAATAAAATTTAATGATAAGAGCACACAAGGATTTGCATTTCCATCCCATGTGCTATTTTTCAGTTTTGAAGAGAAACAAGATATAAAATCATTGAACTATGTTTTAAGACATTTGTGCATAAAGAGTCTTGTCTCACACCCTAGTCATGAGAAATAAATAAGGAATGAGGGGAACAAAGAATTTCTAGAATTGAGTCTGCAAACCCTCAGTGGTGCAGGGACTCTGTATCCTGTGTCTATGATGTGGAGGCCAGGTGCACTCTCTGGATGCCATCCACATTTCCAGCGGTTTCAATGCTGTACTTGTTGGACGGTCACTGTGCCCGTTCTGCCTAATGGCCCCTCCTAAGACTTCTCTCACAGCTCAAAGTTCACAGAAGAAGCTCTAGGCTATTTTTCTGTGAAGGGGTGACCTATGATAGGAATAAGGCTGGGCGACAAAATCTAATCTGGCTTCGCATGAAGGAACTTGTCCAGTAAGGACAAAGGCAACTAGTTAAGTCAGAATTTGTCTCTCTCTGGAATTTACACTGGAGAATACTGGGCACTGGGCAGGGAACAATAGAATATGCTAAGCAGAGGTAAACAGTAGAAGGCCTGTGTATTTCCACTAGAAACTAGCCAGGCCCTATTGGTTTCTGGGATTTGTTAGTTTACAGTTTGACTCCATGTAGAGCCTTCAATCTAAGGCTACCAGACAGGATTCTTTGCTGTCAAAGTAGCTCATGAATGCAAACAAATTGTCTTTTAGTTTTGTTTTGGTTTTTGTTTTTTGAAGTGTGGGGTTTTGTTTTGCTTCAAGCTGGCTTCAGTTTTAGCTGAAGAACAGATCATATACTTACTAAATGAGAATGTATATGGCAGGCCTAGTGGAATATCTGAGCATACATGAAAAATGTCCTCTCACTCTCTTGGAGAAGAAAATGGATAGAATGAAAAGTACTATCTGTATGTGGGAGGGGAGGTAGGCAGGGAAGTTTATGCTTAATGATCCCAGTCTGGTCTGTGAAGTAAGTTAGGTCTTTATGAGGACAGCTAACCTGAGGTTTGAGAGTGATTGAAATTTCTGAAATAACCATTTTGGACAGCATTTTAATGGATGGCTGCCTTTGTTGCCTAGCAGTGAGCTCTGCAATGATATTACATGAGAGTATCAATTTGCAGGGGACTGAGTCATGACACTTTCTTGATTCTATTCAACAGCACTCAGCTGTGAGGGGAGTGGAAGAGAGTGAGGTAAACAGAGAGTAGTTGATGATGATGTGAAAAGCATCTGTGGCCAGCAAACCAATTTTACTTTCCATTTTCCCTCTAAATACCATTAATTGTACAGAATTTTTAATGCTACACAGTATGCATCATCCCCTGAAACTCTTAGGATGAGCTCCTGACCTAAAATGGATATCTCCAGGAGTAAGGTAAAATCTTGAGTTGTTCCTAAATAGAGTACAGAAGCAGGAAAATGCTGTTTATTTCTTTCAAGTCTCAAATAGGGTCAAGAGGGGCAGCCTCTTAGTGCTAATATTGTGGTTAGGACCAGGACACTTAAAGTAGCTGCACATGTTATGTCTCAGATGGCTCGATCTTGGCTCTTGATCCCAATCTGTGAGCCTGGTGGAGAAGGGAGAGGGGATTTTCTTGTCTTTTGTCTGTAACTTAGTAGTTGTATCACAATAAACAATGGCATAAAATGCTTTTAGCCTATCAGAACAAAGAAATAAAAAGAACAAGGAGTTTAAATGTAGAGGGGCTCATATTAAATGTATATAATATACTTTTATCAATTATCTATCTATGAATTAGTGCCATTCATTGAAGCACCAAGACACCAATGATGGATCTATGACAAAACTTTCTTTTTTTTTGGTGAATGATGTGCAGTGAGGTCTGCATTTAGTCTCAAGTTTTAAAATCCATGTGATGTCAGAGAACACAGCAGAAAATAACAATATTATTTACACAAAGTAAACAAGTCTACATTTTTTGTTATTTATTATTATTATTTTATTTTTTATTGTTATTTTAGCACTTATAGCCATATATGAACATATCTGTCTCTTTCACTAGCCTGTGAACTATTTTTTTTTATTACTATACTTTAAGTTCTAGGGTACATGTGCACAACATGCAGGTTTGTTACATATGTATACATGTGCCATGTTGGTGTGCTCCACCCATTAACTCATCATTTACATTAGGTACAGCTCCTGATGCTATCCCTCCCCCCTCCTCCGACCTCACGACAGGCCCCAGTGTGCGATGTTCCCCACCCTGTGTCCAAGTGTTCTCATTGTTCAATTCCCACCTATGAGTGAGAACATGCGGTGTTTGGTTTTCTGTCCTTGCGATAGTTTGCTCAGAATGATGGTTTCCAGCTTCATCCATGTCCCTAGAAAGGACATGAACTCATCCTTTTTTATGACTGCATAGTATTCCATGTTGTATCTGTGCCACATTTTCTTAATCCAGTCCATCATTGATGGACATTTGGGTTGGTTCCAAGTCTTTGCTATTGTGAATAGTGCTGCAGTAAACATACGTGTGCGTGTGTCTTTATAGCAGCATGATTTATAATCCTTTGGGTATATACACAGTAATGGGATGGCTGGGTCAAATGGTATTTCTAGTTCTAGATCCTTGAGGAATCACCACACTGTCTTCCACAATGGTTGAACTAGTTTACAGTCCCACCAACAGTGTAAAAGTGTTGCTATTTCTCCACATCCTCTCCAGCACCTGTTGTTTCCTTACTTTTTAATGATCGCCATTCTAACTGGTGTGAGATGGTATCTCATTGTGGTTTTGGTTTGCATTTCTCTGATGGCCAGTAATGATGAGCATTTTCTCATGTGTCTGTTGGCTGCATAAATGTCTTCTTTTGAGAAGTGTCTGTTCATATCTTTTGCCCACTTTTTGATGGGATTGTTTGATTTTTTCTTGTAAATTTGTTTAAGTTCTTTATAGATTCTGGGTATTAGCCCTTTGTCAAATGGGTAGACTGCAAACATTTTCTGCCATTCTGTAGGTTGCCTGTAGTTTCTTTTGATGTGCAGAAGCTCTTTAGTTTAATTAGATCCCATTTGTCAATTTTGGCTTTTGCTGCCATTGCTTTTGGTGTTTTAGACATGAAGCCCTTGCCCATGCCTATGTCCTGAATGGTATTGCCTAAGTTTTCTTCTAGGATTTTTATAGTTTTAGGTCTAACATTTAAGTCTTTTTAATCCATCTTGAATTAATTTTTGTGTAAGGCATATGGAAGGGATCCAGTTTCAGCTTTCTACATATGGCAAGCCAGTTTTCCAAGCACTATTTATTAAATAGGAAATCCTTTCCCCATTTCTTGTTTTTCTCAGGTTTGTCAAAGATCAGATGGCTGTAGATGTGTGGTATTATTTCTGAGGACTCTGTTCTGTTCTATTGGTCTCTATCTCTGTTTTGGTACCAGTATCATGCTGTTTTGGTTACTGTAGCCTTGTAGTATAGTTTGAAGTCAGGTAGTGTGATGCCTCAAGCTTTGTTCTTTTGACTTAGGATTGTCTTGGCAATGCAAGCCCTTTTTTGGTTCCATATGAACTTTAAAGCAGTTTTCTCCAATTCTGTGAAGAAAGTCATTGGTAGCTTGATAGGGATGGCATTGAATCTATAAATTACCTTGGGCAGTATGGCCATTTTCACAATATTGATTCTTCCTATCCATGAGCATGGTATGTTCTTCCATTTGTTTGTGTCCTCTTTTATTTCACTGAGCAGTGGTTTGTAGTTCTCCTTGAAGAGGTCCTTCACATCCCTTGTAAGTTGGATTCCTAGGTATTTTAATCTCTTTGAAGCAATCGTGAATGGGAGTTCACTCATGATTTGGCTCTCTGTTTGTCTGTTATTGGTGTATAAGAATGCTTGTGATTTTTGCACATTGATTTTGTATCCTGAGACTTTGCTGAAGTTGCTTATCAGCTTAAGAAGATTTTGGGCTGAGACAATGGGGTTTTCTAAATATACAATCATGTCATCTGCAAACATGGACAATTTGACTTCCTCTTTTCCTAATTGAATACCCTTGATTTCTTTCTCCTGCCTGATTGCCCTGACCAGAACTTCCAACAGTATGTTGAATAAGAGTGGTGAGACAGGGCATCCCTGTCTTGTGCCAGTTTTCAAAGGGAATGCTTCCAGTTTTTGCCCATTCAGTATGATGTTGGCTATGGGTTTGTCATAAATAGCTCTTATTATTTTGAGATACATCCCATCAATACCTAATTTATTGAGAAATTTTAGCATGAAAGGCTGTTGAATTTTGTCAAAGGTCTTTTCTGCATCTATTGAGATAATCATGTGGTTTTTGTCTTTGGTTCTGTTTACATGATGGATTACATTTATTGATTTGTATATGTTGAACCAGCCTTGCATCCCAGGGATGAAACCCACTTGATCATGGTGTATAAGCTTTTTGATGTGCTGCTGGATTCAGTTTGCTAGTATTTTATTGAGGATTTGTGCATCAATGTTCATCAGGGATATTGGTCTAAAATTCTCTTTTTTTGTTGTGTCTCTGCCAGGCTTTGGTATCAGGATGATGCTGGCCTTATAAAAATGAGTTAGGGAGGATTCCTTCTTTTTCTATCAATTGGAATAGTTTCAGAAGGAATGGTACCAGTTCCTCCTTGTACCTGTGGTAGAATGTGGCTGTGAATCCGTCTGGTCCTGGACTTTTTTTGGTTGGTAGGCTATTAACTATTGCCTCAATTTCAGAGCCTGTTATTGGTCTATTCAGGGATTCAACTTCCTCCTGATTTAGTCTTGGGAGGGTGTATGTGTCTAGGAATTTATCCATTTCTTCTAGGATTTTTAGTTTATTTGCATAGAGGTGCTTACAGTATTCTCTGATGGTAGTTTGTATTTCTGTGGGATCGGTGGTGATATCCCCTTTACCATTTTTTAATTATGTCTATTTGATTCTTCTCTCTTTTCTTCTTTATTAGTCTTGCTAGTGGTCTATCAATTTTGTTGATCTTTTCAAAAAACTAATTCCTGGATTCATTGATTTCTTGAAGGGTTTTTTGTGTCTCTATCGCCTTCAGTTCTGCTCTGATCTTAGTTATTTCTTGCATCCTCCTAGCTTTTGAATATGTTTGCTCTTGCTTCTCTAGTTCTTTTAATTGTGATGTTAGGGTGTCAGTTTTAGATCTTTCCTGCTTTCTCTTGTGGGCATTTAGTGCTATAAATTTCCCTCTACACACTGCTTTAAATGTGTCCCAGAGATTCTGGTATGTTGTATCTTTGTTCTCATTGGTTTCAAAGAACATCTTTATTTCTGCCTTCATTTTGTTATGTACCCAGTAGTCATTCAGGAGCAGGTTGTTCAGTTTCCATGTAGTTGAGCGGTTTTGAGTGAGTTTCTTAATCCTGAGTTCTAGTTTGATTGCACTGTGGTCTGAGAGACAGTTTGTTATAATTTCTGTTCTTTTACATTTGCTGAGGAGTGCTTTACTTCCAACTATGTGGTCAAATTTGGAATAAGTGTGATGTGGTGCTGAGAAGAATGTATATTCTATTGACTTGGGGTGGAGAGTTCTGTAGATGTCTATTAGGTTCGCTTAGTGCAGAGCTGAGTTCAATTCCTGGATATCCTTGTTAAATTTCTGTCTCGTTGATCTGTCTAATGTTGACAGTGGGGTGTTAAAGTCTCCCATTATTATTGTGTGGGAGTCTAAGTCTCTTTGTAGGGCTCTGAGGACTTGCTTTATGAATCTGGGTGCTCCCATATTGGGTGCATATATATTTACGATAGTTAGCTCTTCCTGTTGAATTGATCCCTTTACCATTATGTAATGGCTTTGTCTCTTTTGATGTTTGTTGGTTTAAAGTCTGTTTTATCAGAGACTAGGATTGCAACCCCTGCCTTTTTTTGTTTTCCATTTGCTTGGTAGATCTTCCTCCATCCCTTTATGTTGAGCCTATGTGTGTCTCCGCACGTGAGTTCGGTCTCCTGAATACAGCACATCGATGGGTCTTGACTATCCAATTTGTCAGCCTGTGTCTTTTAATTGGAGCATTTAGTCCATTTACATTTAAGGTTAATATTATTATGTGTGAATTTGATCCAGTCATTATGATGTTAGCTGGTTATTTTGCTCATTAGTTGACGTAGTTTCTTCCTAGCATCGATGGTCTTTACAGTTTGGCATGTTTTTGCAATGGCTGGTACCAGTTGTTCCTTTCCATGTTTAGTGCTTCCTTCAGGAGCTCTTATAAGGCAGGCCTGGTGATGACAAAATCTCTCAGTATTTGCTTGTCTGTAAAGGATTTTATTTCTCTGTCACTTATGAAGCTTAGTTTGGCTGGATATGAAATTCTGGGTTGAAAATTCTTTTCTTTAAGAATGTTGAATATTGGCCCCCACTCTCTTCTGGCTTGTAGAGTTTCTGCCAAGAGATTTGCTGTTAGTCTGATGGGCTTCCCTTTGTGTGTAACCCGACCTTTCTCTCTGGCTGCCCTTAACATCTTTTCCTTCATTTCAACTTTGGTGAATCTGACAGTTATGTGTCTTGGAGTTGCTCTTCTTGAGGAGTATCTTTGTGGTGTTCTCTGCATTTCCTGAATTTGAATGTTGGCCTGTGTTGCTAGGTTGGGGAAGTTCTCCTGGATAATACCCTGAAGAGTGTTTTCCAACTTGGTTGTCTTCTCCCTGTCATTTTCAGGTACACCAATCAGACGTAGATTTGATCTTTTCACATAGTCCCATATTTCTTGGAGGATTTGTTCATTTCTTTTTATTCTTTTTTCTCTAAACTTCTCTTCTCGCTTCATTTCATTCATTTGATCTTCAATCACTGATATGCTTTATTCCAGTTGATCAAATTGTCTACTGAAGCTTGTGCATGTGTCACATAGTTCTTGTGCCATGATTTTCAGCTCCACCAGGTCGTTTAAGGACTTCTCTACACTGGTTATTCTAGTTAGCCATTCACTTAATCTTTTCTCAAGGGTTTTAGCTTCTTTGCGATGGGTTCAAACACCGTCCTTTAGCTCGGAGAAGTTTGATCGTCTGAAGCCTTCTTCTCTCAACTCGTCAAAGTCATTCTCCATCCAGCTTTGTTCTGTTGCTAGCGAGGAGCTGCTTTCCTTTGGAGGAGAAAAGGCTCTCTGATTTTTAGAATTTTCAGCTTTTCTGCTCTGGTTTCTCCCCATCTTGGTGGTTTTATCTACCTTTGGTCTTTGATGATGGTGACGTTCAGATGGGGTTTTGTTGGGGATGTCCTTTCTGTTGGTTAGTTTTCCTCCTAACAGTCAGGACCCTCAGCTGCAGATCTGTTGGAGTTTGCTGGAGGTCCACTCCAGACCCTGTTTGGCTGGGTATCAGCAGCGGAGTCTACAGATCAGCGAATATGGCAGATCAGCAAATGTTGCTGTCTGATTTTTCCTCTGGAAGCTTCATCTCAGAGGGGTACCCGACCATGTGAGGTGTCAGTCAGCCCCTACTGGGAGGTGCCTCCCAGTTAGGCTACTCGGGGGTCAGGGACCCACTTGAGAAGGCAGTCTGTCCATTCTCAAATCTCAAACCCCATGCTGGGAGAACCACTACTCTCTTCAAAGCTGTCAGACAGGGACATTTAAGTCTGCAGAAGTTTCTGCTGCCTTTTGTTCAGCTATGTCCTGCCCCAATAGGTGGAGTCTACAGATGCAGGCAGGCCTCCTTCAGCTGTGGTGGGCTCCACCCAGTTTGAGCTTCCCAGCCAGCCACTTTGTTTACCTACTCAAGCCTCAGCAATGTTGGTTGCCCCTCCCCCAGCCTCACTGCCGCCTTGCAGTTCCATCTCATACTGCTGTGCTAGCGGTGAGCGAGGCTCCGTGGGCATGGGACCCTCCGGGCCAGGTGCAGGATATAATCTCCTGGTGTGCTATATGCTAAGACTGCTGGAAAAACGCAGTATTAGGGTGGGAGTGACATGATTTTCCAGGTGCCGTCTGTCACAGCTTCCCTTGGCTAGGAAAGGGAATTCCCTGTCCCCTGGCGCTTCCCGGGTGAGGTGATGTCTCACCCTGCTTCGGCTCTTGCTTGGTGAGCCGCACCCACTGTCCTGCACCCACTGACTGACAAGTGAGATGAACCTGGTACCTCCGTTGGAAATGCAGAAATCACCCGTCTGCTGCGTTTCTCATGCTGGGAGCTGTAGACTGGAGCTGTTCCTGTTCGGCCATCTTGGAACAAGTCTACATAATTTTTGACCGTTATTTGAATCATGGGTATCCTGTTATTTAGAGTTTCATTAAAGTTGTTTTCAATTATCCCGGCTACTTTCATAAATTCACTCTATTCATTGTTTAAGGCTTTTCAAAAAACATAATGCATAATTTGTTTCAGAAATGTATAATGTACAAATGATAGATTTCAGGAAACGTTTTCAAATGATAGTTACAGTTACAATTAACGGAGGCTGCTGGCCTCTCTGTAAGAGATTGTTCATAGTGCTAGATGGGATATGTGATAGAAAAGATCCTCAGTGCTTGATGTATATATGCTGAGCAAGAAACAGAGAGAAATTGAACAGATATGCTACTTGCACATTAAATCATATCTAAAAATAAAGGTATGCAATTGAGACTTTTAGATTAAAAAATATGACTGAGATGGGCTCTTTGGAAGTTAGGGGATAGTGAGCCTCATGGGATATTTCTCTGAGAAGAAAAGTAGAGAGAGGCTCATGGCATTGTGTAATGGGCCCCAAAAGGAAAAGGAAGGAAGGTACCTTCCAGGAAGTCAGCAGCCAAGAACCGGTTAGGGGTCTCTCAAGGTTGCAAAGCAGATCTGGAACCAAACACCCAGGGGACTCCTGGTGGTAGCATAGAGATAACAGTTCCAGGAAGGAACTTCTGTTCTCTGCTGATGCCTGAGGTATTCCGGATAAGAGGATTAGTGCCTGAGAAAGGGTGAAGAATATATCTTTGTCAAACTTCAGCCAATGCAGGCTTTGAAAAACCTCGAGAAGACTGGTCTGAAATACAAAGCAGCACATTCCTGAGAGCCCACATATGGAAGAGGTGATTTTGAGCATAGAGAATGTTCTCTGGTAAATTATTTAACTTCCCTGGGGTCTCAATTCACTAGTATAAAAATGTAGATAAAGATATTAATACCTCAAAGGATTGTTATGACAATTAAATACATTACTGTAAGAAAAGCACTTAGAACAGGACTTGACACACAAGAAGCACTGCATTAAGTTGTAGTTATTATATGCTTTTTATATACTTGATATTTGATGTTTAAATTGTATTTTCTGTTAAATAGGGCTTGTTTCACATTCAGATATTCTTAGAAGTGGGAATACATTCCTTGCTTTACTTGGGAGAAATTGATGTAACTCATCAATATATTAATTAAAGTGATAAACAAAACAGTATGTAGTTCAGTAATAAATTAAGGACAACATAAAAGATGGCATGTTCAGGAGAATTATAGAAGAAAAGATTGGGGAGTACTGGAATGATCAGATAAGGTTTCATGGACGAGGTACTAGCTGTCCAGAATATCAAGGGATGGGTGGGATTAAAAGTTAGATCAGAATCTTCCTGTATTCTAGAAATTTTATGATTCCATTGGAGCATTTCTAGTGAGGTTAGCAATGTGAGTTAAACAGACAAAGCAGGAATGAATGTACATGGAGAGAATGGCCTACCCAGAAAAGGATTCATGTGGAATAATGGAGGCAGGGGGCAGGTGGTTGGATAAACCTTGGCAAAGACAATCAGATTATAAGGTCCTAGGAAGTAAGAGATAGGAGATGGCACACCAAGGAAAATTATCCAACTGAGAAATGATGTGTCCTGGTTTACATAGTCTGATGCCTTTTAAGGCTTTGATGGAGAACAAGTTCTTTATCCCAAAGTTGAAGAAAGAAGTTTAATTAACAGAACATACCACATAACATTGGTAAGTGGGAAGATTGTTCTGACTGAGGTATACAGGCAGGATCACAAAGTCTGCCTCACCGCCATGAGGTTCTAGCTTCAGATCTACTTCCCACATTAGTTCATGTCCTCTTGAACGGGAAGGGGAGATGAGTCACCATAGGAAAGATCACTGATATCCAAGTCATGCTCTTTACAGATCTCGGTGTGTCCCAAGAAGTAGAGGGATAGGAAGAGATGGAACTCTGGCAGATGAATAAAGCCTATTTACATTTTTCTTTTGGCCAGGACCTGAAAGAACTTTTTTCATCCAAATACATATATGGCTTTGCCTATTTCAGGAGGGACTAATAGTAAGCTACAGCACTTAATTTACTACTGATCTCAGTTTTTCTCACTTGAATGTCTATTGTCAGAATAAATAAACTATAAAGTCTCTTCTAGCTGTAATATTTTGTGATTCTGTCACATTGCTTCTTTTCTTTTTTTTTTTTTTTTTTTTGAGACAGAGTCTCGCTCTGTCACCCAGGTTGGAGTGTAGTGGCGGGATCTCAGCTCACTGCAAGATCCGCAACCCCCCAGCCCGTTCACGCTATTCTCCTGCTTCAGCCTCCCGAGTAACTGGGACTACAGGCGCCCGCCACCACACCTAGCTAATTTTTTTTTTTTTTGTATTTCTTAGTAGAGACAGGGTTTCACCGTGTTAGCCAGGATGGTCTTGATCTCCTGACCTCATGATCTGCCCGTCTTGGCCTCCCAAAGTGCTGGGATTACAGGCCTGAGCCACCGCGCCCGGCCACATTGCCTCTTTTCAACAACAAGGGCAGCGTACGCATTCAAGTTCATGAAACAGAAATCCCTGAGGCAAGAGTAATTCCCCAGGCATGTAAGACATCCCCATGAAGCCACCATTGGAATAAGAAACAATTTCTTGCTGTATATTCTGGAAGGATGAGAGAAAAAGTAAAACCTGGACAAGGTTTTATTATAATCATGATTTTCTTTAAAGCATACATTCCACTTGAAAGAATATAATCTCTGTTTGTAAATTTCTAGTGGAAAATATTAGAACAATTAAAAATTAGACTCAAGTTCACAATTAAGAGGTTACAGGAAAGAAAGAATGCAGCTTTTCTCTACTGTTCGTAGGAAAACAATAACTGCTAACATTTATTGAGCACCTAACATTTGCCAGGAATTATATATCCATTTAAAAATAAAAATTCAAAAGGATCTTATAAAACGTACTGCCCTTTTGACTAGATTTGGGGTCTAATTGATATTCATCATATTCTGCCCAGATTCTTACCTTAATATACATTAGTGTTTTGCTAGACTTGTTTAATAAAAAATAGATTAAAGGTAGAACAGAGTCACAGGTCTTTGACCAAATATCCCAATATGTGTATTGTCTTATAGATGAAAGTAGTGAGTACATATCTCATCATAAATCTCTTTTACCAAATTGTTTTTCTGGACATATTTCAAGTAGAACAACCAATTTATTTATGTCAGAGGATCTTGCTCTTTTTAATGACCTCTTATTGAGCAATCTGTTAGATGAAGAGGCTGGTTAGCAAACAATGACATGCTGCAGAAACACTAAGGCCTTGTACTAGACATTCACATTGCTTCCTTTCTGCTCTTTGGAAAAGGCAACACAGGCTTGTTCTAGAAACGACAGCTTCGTACCAATGACTGGTCAACCTGAAATCATCTCCATTGTGGAACATGTGTCTGCTGACATTCATTCATCCATGCTCACACATTCATAGCCGATCTTACTTGGTAAAATGACTTGTTGCTTCCAGGTCTGTGTCTTGTGGACGAAGATTATTATACACATATTTCAGGTCTTGAATTCCACTTAGCTCAGGCAGTCCTGCATATAGCATCTTAACCACAACAAGAACAAAGCAAAAAGAAGACAGAATAAATGCAGACACAGTCAAGCTTACTTGATTAATTCTACCCAGAGACATCTAGACCCAAGTTTGCATGGCAATGTCTTTCAGTTTATATACATGAATGCACGTAAGTTCATGCATTTTAACCTCTCCTATTAAGTAGCAGAGACAACAGCAATAACAACTATAATAAAAGAACCACTATAATTGGAAAATTCTTGTAGATTAATAATTCAGTTTTATTCTCATCATCAACCAGTGAAGTAAACATGATACTATTATTCCCATGTCAGAATTTGTGGACCTATCATTTAAAATCTATGTGATTTTGAGGAAGTTCCTTAACTTCTTTGAGTCTTCATTTTCTCATTTTTAAAATAGATGCAAAATGAGAAAGAGCTTTATACATTACAAAATATTACACAAAAATTATCTAATAATACTCATTTTAGAGAAGAAAAGCTTAATCTCCAGAAAACTGTAAGTGATATGTCCAGGTCAAATGATGTTCAAACATAGAGTATAAAACTCACCCCTCCAGTTCTTAATCCTATGTTGTTTTATGACTCCATGATTCTCACTAAAAGAATACAATTTTCCCTACTTAAGTGGTGACTATATTTACTAAGGCAATAAATAGTTAAGGATACATTGTATAAGGTATTTTCCTGCTAATTTTCAGGAAGATATTTTGTTTATATTATGGTGTAGACTGAAGGACTTATAATCTCTTTAGTTGTAGACAATGTTTTTTAGAAAATAATAGAACTTTCTAAACTAAACTGGAACTTTGCAAAAAAAAAAAAAAAAAAAAAGAAGAAGACTGTTATCAGTACCTCTGTGACTAAGATGATAAATTATTTACTGCTCTGGAACAAAGGCCCTCTTACAGTAAGAAGTTAAGAATAATACTGTTGATCCTTAAAACAAAGGGTAAAGTAAGAATATGGTTTTGGAAAATGGATGAAATAGCGATTAACTTGATGAAGTTCAAATGAGAAAAAAAGGATGGTATAAAAACTATTCTTTTTTTCCCACCATTCCCACCCAGGCTGAGGAAGCAGCATATATGGGAAAGTGAGATGTACAAAGGAAAGCAAGATGTCTTTAATGTGTCTGCAGAAGGAAATCCAGGCTGGTTTTCTGGAACTGAGTATTACGTGGGTGAGCAGCAAGAGATGGGAATGAAAGGCAAGTAGGATAAGACATTCTGGCAACATTAAGGATTTTGTACTCTATCCTAAAGTACAAAAAAACCAAGAAAGCTCTTTAAGTGTTTTAACATGAGAGTAAGAGATTTAATTGTGTCTTGAAAGATCATTGTGGTTATGTATTGAAAATGGACTAAAATGAGGCCCAATAAGAGGCTAGATTAGGAGACTGGTTAGGAATGAAGATCAGTCATTGGATTTTAAATAAATGTAGAAAGTAGAATTCAGAAAACTGGGAGATTGATTGGACATATTGAGAGGGCTGTGAGGGGCCCAAAACACACGCTGTAATACAGATTTGACCGTCATTAGCATATAAATGATAATTGAAACCAAGGAGATGGATGAGGGAGTCCTGGAGAGTTGTCAACTGTCTCTCCTCCTGGATGATCTATTAGCATCTTAAACTCATGACATCTAAATTACAGCAAATTCTCTTCTCACATAAACTTTTCCTTCTTTTTTTCTGTTTCATTTACACTGCCACCACTGCCCAACTAACAAGAAATTCATATCTTCTTTGATTCTCTTTTTCCTGGTTCCTACAATCAATTACTTCATTCATTAAAAACACTCCTCAGCAGTCTCTTGTATTCATTCCCCTTTTTCATTGTAATTAGCATTGTCCTAATTCAGCCCCTCATCTTCATTTGCCTAGATATCTTGAATAACTTTTATCTTGTTCTCCAATCCTTATCTCTTTAATTACATAAACTCTGTTATATGCCTAAGATCCCAGGTAGATAATGGTACTTCTTCATTATAAGCATACAAACTTCTAGTTTGTCAAGTGTCTAGGTACTAAAGTCTAAAATCCTCATTCTGGTCACAAATGTCTTTAATCACACTATAACCTATCACTCCAGCCTCATCTTCTACAGAGATTTCCATCTGTAGCACAGACTGGGCACACTTGGTTACCTTCATTTACTACACGTCATGCCCATGTTCATTAAACCTCCATACATACATTTTTCTCTCAGCTGGAATTGCCTTTTCTCTCTTTTCTTGTCTACTGAAATTCTTTTTCAAGGCTCAGCTTCCTCTTTGAAGCATCACTGATCCTCGTGATGAGATTTAATGACTGCTTTCTTTGTACAATCATATCTTGGTTCTACTTCTTTCACAGTACTTATTGCTTCCTAGCTTTTACTGTGTTTTGTTCATATGTATGTTTTTCACGTTAGATCTTAAGTTCTTTGAGAACAGGAACTGGATTTGTATTTAATGTTGAGTTATGTACATTGCCCAGGATGGTGCTTTGAAAATAGGTAGATTTTAATAAATGTCTGCTATAATGAATGCATGAATAAATGAATAAAATAAATACATGATTCAGGCTACAGTAACCAAAATAGCATGGTACTGGTACAAAAATAGGCACACAGACCAATGAAACAAAACAGAGGCCAGAAATAAGGTTGCACAATTATAACCATCTGATCTTTGACTAAGCTGACAAAAACAAGCAGTGTGGAAAGGACTCCTGATTCAATAAATGCTCTTGGGATAACTGGCTAGCCATATGCACAAGATTGAAGCTGGACCCCTTCCTTACACCATATTAAAAAATCAACTCAAGATGGATTAAAGACTTAAATGTAAAACCCAAAGCTATAAAAATCTGGAAGACAACCTAGGCAATACCATCCTGGACATAGGAATGGGCAAAGATTTCATGATGAAGACACCAAAAGCAATCACAATGAGAGCAAAAATTGGCAGGTGGGATCTAATTAAACATAAGAGCTTCTGCACAGCAAAAGAAACTATCAACAGAGTAAACAGGCAACCTACAGAATGAGAGAAAATATTTGCAAACTATGCATCCGACAAAGGTCTAATATCCAGCATCTATAAGAAACAAACACATTTACAAGAAAAAAACAAAAAAAACCCATTAAAAAGTGGGCAAAGGACATGAACAGACACTTCTCTAAAGAAGGCATACATGTGGTCAACAAGCATATGAAAAAAAACTCAATATCACTGATCACTAGAGAAATGCAAATCAAAACCACAATAAGATAGCATCTCACACCAGTCAGAATGGCTATTAGTAAAAAGTCAGAAAATAACAGATGCTGGCGAGGCTGCGGAGAAAAGGGAGCACTTATACACTGTTGGCTGGAGTATAAATTAGTTCAACCATTGTGAAAAGCAGTATGGTGATTCCTCAAAGAGCTAAAAGCAGAACTACCGTTAGACACAGCAATCTCATTGCTGGGTATATCATTCTACTGTAAAGACACATGCACACAAATGTTCACTGCAGCACTATTTACAATAGCAAAGGCATGGAATCAACCTAAATGTCCATCAGTGACAGACTGGATAAAGAAAATGGGGCACATATACACCATAGAATACTATGAAGCCTTACAAAAAATGAGATCATGTCTTTTGCTGGAACATGGATGGAGCTGGAGGCTATTATCCTTAGCAAACTAATGCAGGAACAGAAAACCATATACTGCATATTCTCACTTATAAGTGGGAGCTAAATGGTGAGAACTCATGAACACAAAGATGGAAACAACAGGCACTGGGTTCTACTTGAGGGTCGAGGGTAGGAGGAGGGTGAGGAGCAGGAAAGATCACTATTGGGATGAAATAATCTGCACATCAAATCCCTGTGGCAGAAGTTTACCTATATAATAAACCTTCACAGGTACCCCGAATCTAAAATAAAACTTTAAAATAAGAGAGAAAAAAATACTTGATGCTATGAAGCAATGAAAACATACAATTAGCAAATTTAATGCTGATTACTAAACTTAACAAACTCAACCATGGGAAGGCAAATTCCCGATAGTCACTAGAATCTAGATTAGGTTTTATCTTACTAGTTCTGTACTAAGAGGTATAGAGACGTCTGTGTGCTCATTGAGGCAGATTTCTTCTTTATCATACCGTAACTATTTTCTAAGGACATGCTGCTTCTGTAAGGTCTGAATTGCATTCCAGTTTCTCTGGATACCCTGAGTTCACACCTGCTTGGTTAGAACTCTATCAAACATTTCTCTGGAAAGTGGACCCTATACTTACTCGTTCCCTTGCCAACACCCACACACATAACCCACACATGTCACACACTAGCTGCCAAGTACAGACTGCCTCATACCAAATGAACCTATAATAGTTCTCTCCCCACCATGTATCTGACTAAAGGTAACATGTGCCAAGTTTGCCTTATTAATGTGTTCTGTTCCTTGGAGAGGAGACTTTGAGTGTTGACTCTGTATATCACAGAGTAAGGATGGCCTCTTAGCCGGGTGCACTTAGCTATGTCTCCTCTCTGATCCCCAGCCACATGGTTCAGGTGCCTCCCACTCCAGACTGCATGGGTAATAACTTTAACTGGGGCAATAGCAAAGGGAAAGTGAAACTAGAACAGGAAGTGAACAGATACAGGTAATGAATAGATATCTCCCTTTTTAAAGGTCAGGAACATTTTTGAAGTCTTTACTTCTGTTCTCTTCCTACTAAGTCCAAATCTATTTTAACAGTTATGCTTAGAAAAGCAGACACTCTTCCCCATCACATAGAGAAGTTAGAAAGATTTCTGATGGGAAATATCTGATATAATAATGGGTGTGATAAACATTTTAAACTGGGCAAATGGTCTCTGTGTTCTCTGGAAGCCTTCCATAATAGCTGATATTGATTTTTTAATGAGAGAAAAGCTGATGAAACACAGGCTTTTATTTTCGTGAACTCAGCCGGCAACACTCTTGGGTCTCCTACAGATGTTACTTTTAAGCAAGATGGGAATTTCATGGATTACTTTTTTCCCTGCTTTTCTCAGGAGTAAATAAAAAGCAATATGGATATCTGGAGGCATGCTGCTCTTTACCAAGGATGCGCCATTAACTCTGTAGTGGACCCACAAAATGCTTGTGGCCCATAATCCCGGGAACTGATCATTCGCACAAGATAGAATTTATAACTCATGTCAAGTATTTCTCAAGTTGTAACTGGGTCATGGTAAGTAGACTGAATTCTTTTTAAAGAATTTAACATAAAAGAGTCAGGTTGAGACAGAATTAACGAATAGATTACATACATAAGTAGAAAATAGTCTTTCACAAATTTAAACTTGGTTTTATTTTATAAGAAGCTATACCAGAGAAAGTGTGGTCCTGAAACCTTCACTAAATGCTTTGATGATCTATAGAGTCTCATAAGATACAAAATTGAGAAGAGAGTTGAGAGGTAAATGAACAGAAACTGAGGTAATAACACGGTGCTGTTTTACATGTATTTATGCATTAGTTTAATTGGTCCACATTGCTTCTGATCTCTATTTCAATTTCTGTGAGAGCCTAAATCTAAGATTATATGTTTACTCTGGATTAGTGCCTTCCACTGCCAAATTTTCTTCCTTAGCCTAAAGGAGCTGAATAATTAGAGCATAGAAGTTTTTTTTTGGATATACTATATTCCAGAAATTTTCAACAACTGATTAATGATAAGTTATTTCAATACTTATGAATAAAATACCATATGGCTACTTCTTTTAAATAAAATATCACTATATATTCTCTTTGGCGATTGTTTAATATATCATGACTCAATGCTGAATGCTTTTTTAAGGTATGTAGAAAAGTTTATTAAACAAGAGAAAAAAAAACCCACTGATAGCTTTCTGAATCTATTTTTTTTCCAAAGAGCTGTTCTTTCACATTATTTTAACATGCTCAGTTTTCATCAGTATAATTTTAGTGTCACCTGAGAAACAGCATAACCTATATTTGTGCTTTTCTGTTTTGGATTTATTTTTGAAATATCTGGAGCAGGTTAAAGCAGTTGTTAAAATTTGGTACTACTCCTCATATGTAGTTATTTATATCATTATAGGCATTTAGAAATGCTGGACACCTCGGTTATTATTATCATTATTTTTTTGAGATGGAGTCTTGCTCTGTTGCCCAGGCTGGAGTACAGTGGCATGATCTGGACTCACTGCCAGCTCCGCCTCCCGGGTTCACGCCATTCTCCTGCCTCAGCCTCCTGAGTAGCTGGGACTTCAGGCGCCTGCTACCACACCTGGCTAATTTTTTGTATTTTTAGTAGAGATGGGGTTTCACCCTGTTAGCCAGGATGGTCTGGATCTCCTGACCTCGTGATCCACCCACCTTGGCCTCCCAAAGTGCTAGGATTACAGGCATGAACCCATAATCCCATGCCTGGCCACACCTCGGTTTTTTATGTAAATTAATTTTATCTTTCTCATTAAATTGAAAATTTTAAGACTCTGGGTTTCATCATATGTTAATGTATCCTTGCAGTTTCTAGCCTATGGTAAACAGGAGCTCATGAATTCATGAGCTTGATTCTACCTGGATATTTATTATTTAAATGGGGTCAGAATCACAGACTTAATCCTTGTGGGTTTTTTTTGTTTGTTTGTGGTACAGTCACATTATAAACCTTAGTCATTTCATACTTGCAAAATGGCCTAATAGAATTGGGAGCTAGAATGCAGATTTACCAATAAGAATCCTTGGTTCTTACTGAAAAGCCAACTTGTAGATTTTGGAGATGCATAGAACTTTATATATCCACTTTACACGAGAAGAAACCAGTATATTTGCATATGAAGGACATATTTATAATATTTTTAGAGATACTTATCTTTCAAGGCAAGGTGGAGAGAAGTAAGGTGAATATGTTGTTTGAAAGTTAAAACAATAATCCAAATCAAATCTTCCTTGCAACAAAGTTAACGTTTGTTCTGTACTAACCAATGAACTTTTCTGTGGTGATGGAAGTTTCCTATCTGTGCTGACCAATATGCTACCACTAGCCAAACGTGGCTGCTGAGTACTTGAAATGTGATCAGTGAAACTGAAGAATGGAGTTTTAAATTTTGTTTAATAAAAATTAATTTAAATATAAACAAACATGTGACTAGAAGATATTACATTGGACAGTGTTCTTATAAATTAACAAGGATCTAGTATAAGAACATAAATGAACTGAAGTCTACTAAATGGCAAGCACTGTGCTAAGTGCTTTTTGTTAATGATCTGTTAGGGTTATTATGAATTTTAAATCAATTAATACACACAAAGCAATTTAAAACAATTAATACACATACAGCACTTAGCACAGTGCCTAGGTCATGCAAAGAATTCACTGTTAGGTCATTTATTCATTAACTCTACAAGGTAGATGTTGTTATCTTCATTTAATAGATAAGGAAACAGTCTTTTGGGGGTTAAGTAATATGTCCTGAAGAATGTAGCCAGTAAAATGCCAAACTAGGATTGAAACCCAGAAAGGTCTGCCTGCCACGTTTGTACCCTTAACAACATGTGGTAGAATTATTGTCATCTGGAAGTTCTAAATCAGTTGTGTTTCATAGATTCCAAATCCCATGCTGATAGACCAAATGTATGTTTCCCACGTACAGTTTGCTGCAATCCCTAGTGTGTATGTACATGCCTAGAGGAGTCACTATATCCCTCTCCTAGAAGATATTTCTATCAGATTTTTCTTCCTTCATGGTACATATCTGGTCTCCATCTCTTTAAATTGGACAGTGGAATAAAACCTTAAATTTTCCCCTGCTGGTCACAAGAGAGTGTGTAGGACCATGACTCAGTACATGTAATGCATACCACTAAAAGTTGAGTTGCTAGCAACTCACTTTCCAATTCTGACCCTCAGTTTCTTAATGTGGGAAATTGGCAAGTGATCAAAGGTGGAGTTTGGAATGGAGAGCCAGGGACAATTCTTGCCTGCTCTACATTAGGTTGTCATGATATATAAGTGAGATAATATATATAAGGCATTTTTGAAAGATCCTAATGCCCAATATGACTGAAAGCGTTATTTTTAAAATGACTGTCCTTGAACATTAGTCAAAATATAGTGGGATAACCCTTACATGCATCAATATTGATATGAATAGGAATGTTTGAGACAATAACTATGAATGAATACATTAAATTATTCAGGAATATGTTTATAAGCTGTACAATGGTACTCTTAGTTTGCTCATTCCTTTTTCTTCTGAATAGCTCCTTGGGGAACTCCAAGCCATTAGTAAAAATAGACTACTGAAGCACAGGCATAAATGAAGCTTATTATTACTTATTATTTTTTTTTTTTTCCCAAGGGACTTACCATTTCTAGCAGGTTCAAGAGCAGTTGGCTGTGCTTTCTGATAATATTATAAGCACGACAGCAAAGTTCCACAAAATCTTGGAAATGCTGTGGGTTTTTCCCACCCTCTGTAATAAAGTATTCCATCTCTGAAGTAAAAATGAAAGGAGCTCGGTCCCTATAAACCAAAAGCAGTAGCAATCATTCAAAGGAAAATAGTTTGTCAGGTTAAATCAGCAGTTATAACGACTTATTTTCATTTGAATTTTCTTGTTTTTTTTTTTCTCTACTGTAATAGATACATTTCCTTCATTGTGAGACAGCTTGAGAAACTGCATAATTGTAGGCTTTGAATAACTGGGCTGCAATAGCGAGAAAAGGATAAGATATTTTACAATGTCAACTATATTGTCTGAAATGTTTAATTCTAAATTACATGTGGAGGGGAATATTATTCATTAAAAGTATCATAAAGGCCAATTCAGAGTGAAGGTGATATTTATGGAGTCTATAAAAAATACATTTTCTGCTAAATTTTGATATGATCAAACAGATGTGTTTGACCTTATAGTATTAAAAAAATTGCCTTAAATGATGACCCTTTAGGAAAAAAGTTTCTGGTAAAAGCTAAGAAAAAAGCAGATGTTACTAATTCACTGGCATCTGCTTAGTGAAAGGGAAAAAAGGTAGCTATATTTTATTTCACACTAGACCCAGTAAAACTGCTGATCAGAAAGGAAGAATATGAGTAGACCATGTTATTATGTAAGTCATACTGACCACTGTAGTCTAAGGATGGAAAAATAAGAAAACAAAAGACCAGAGAGAAGATGGTCCCATGTTCTCTACCTTTGTTCGTTTTTTTTTTTTTTTTTTTATCATGTCATTTAAGATATGGATAGGCCTGAGATGAAGTATTAGCAATTGTAACAGAGAATAGCAGAGAGAGGACTGGAAACGTCCCTGTTTGAGGAATTATCACTCATTGAATAAGAACATAGAGTTTTAATACCTTAGGCCAATTTAACACCAATTTGGTGAAGGGTTAGACCAAGTAGCATTTTAAAAATTCATGGATTATTGAAGGAAACTCTTATTTTTTTAAATAATAAAACATAGTTGTTTTCTTTTTGTTGCTATGCTTAGCTACTTTAGTAAAAATACAATGGAGTGAAAAATTTCACTAATCTGACAGTTAATGAAACCTTTCAGTAGTACGGATATTTATATCAGAAAGCTATAACTTCACCAATTTGTGGCAGGTTTGGGACAGTGGAGTCTAATTGCAGGCAAAATGTATAAAAAAAAACACCCTAGTTTTTAGCTATCATTATTTTATTTAGAAAATTTATTTTGTAATCCATGCTACCACAATGCCTGGAGGAAAGGCTAGAATACCAGTACCTTCACTTCTGTTTATATTCATTCATTTCTTCAACAAAATTTATTGAGCACATACATACACTGAGGACTATGTCTAAAGTATCATGTCTAAATTTTAAAATTCTGGTTCAAAATCCTTTTTTATTTGGCCTTCATTGACTTATCCAACCTATTTTCTATGAATTATTTAATAAGTTCTTGACTTTAGCCCAGCTGGAAGAAGAGATATTGAAAACATGAGATAAGATATAGCATGGGTTCTAATTCTGGTCCTGCTATGTCTCGATTCTTCATCTCTAAACCACCTAACTCTTGGAATTGCTGTGACGATTAACTTAGGAAATGTACATGTACATAAATAACTGACACATAGGGAGGGTGGCACATTTGTGAATTGCTCACACTAGAGAGAGGCTCCTGCAGAGGCACAGACTGTGGGCTTGTTAACCAGGTTTCAAATCATGGCTCCACCACTTACTATAGTAGTTCTATGACTCTGGGTGACTTATTCTCTCCATGCTGCAATCTCCTTCTTTGTAAAATGGAGATGAGAGCACTTGACTCTTGATCTTGTTGAGAGAATCAAATGGGTCATAGCACATGCAAGTGTTTAGAACATAGCCTAGCATGTAGTAAGCACTCACCAAATTTTAAATAGTATTGTCTGCAAACAGCCAAGTGTCCTTGTAGCTGAACCTTGTTATCACTAAATTTCATTGTCTCTTCAAAAATCTATCAGTAAAATCTCACCCTTATTCCAAGGTTTAATTTACTCTGTGTTACTCCATGTAACCTCTCTTGCTACATAAACCCATAAGTGGATCATTGAATTTGATAGCATTTTTTATATATCACTCACTCATTCATCACTATTGCCATCATTTTAGTAGAGTTTTAGTAATATCATAGATTTTCATAATCAGAAAAAATTTTAATTTTATATGTAATAGTTTTCTAATAGTTTTTCCACTGTCTATGCTGTGTTTACTATATTGAGTAGAACTTTGGAAATACTTTTAGAAGAGTATTAATTTTTACACCTTCCTGAAACTTTTTGTACTAATATGATGAATATACTTTTCTCTTTTCCATAAGGAGAATTATGGTGGATCAAATTAATTTATCTTGGAAGGTTTCTGTAGTTATGCTCAAGTTCATGAGATAACACACTTCCTTTGTCCATGGTCACCATTATTAGAAATCAGATACGGAAACACCATAACAGAAAGTTAAATACACAAGAGAAACATATACAAATTAAATAAAATATAAAGTGATATTAAAGAAACAAATTTCAGTTGTGTTTAAACATTATCATAGTCTAAATTTTCAGTGGATCCAACAAAATAAAATGCTGTATCTTTTCTGAATGATTTTCATGACTCGCTTCTGAGCATTTTCTTTTTAAATCTCAGAATTACCCTAAACTTGTGTATAAATGAAAAGAAACCTCACATGTGCAAAAAAATCCCATCTATTCCTATAAGATGTAGAAACTTCAGTTAGGATGTAATTTATCAGTGCACTGAAATGTAAACCTATTCCCACATTATAGAATTAAGTGTTGCAGTTTATCTCTGAAATTTAAGCATTACTTATAAATCTGAGGTATAAATTGGTTGTGACAAAAGGGAATATTCTAAACTATTTGATCTCTCATGGTCTGTACCGTGATTACATTTTGAATTATATATTGAAAATCTCTTATTTATAGCTATATAAATAAGTTATAGATATTTCTTGTTGTGACTATCCTATCTTTTGTTTTTTTTCTAGATTAATGGTTTTACCTTTGCTTACCGAAGTCCCCCCGTTCTTGCTTCTGTATCTTTTACTCATATTGTAACTACTAGTTTCTTTCTTTTTTTTTTTTTTTAATCTCTTTCTTTCTCACCTGATGTTCTAAAACCGATTTAGAGGTCAGGACCAAAAATCTTGTCTTACAAGTCTTCTCCAATTAACCCAACCCTTGTCAGAGTAAGAAGTCTCTCTCTCTCTTTTTTTAATCCAAATGACCCGTATGATTTTCAAGAGCAGAGGAAGTAGTCCACCTTCCTTTTATATAGTCTTAACATCGGAAACAATGTTTTGACGTTATTCTCTTACATGCAATGAATACAACAATAAATAAACATAGCTCATATAGAGAAGAGCTTGTGACACTTCGACATTTATTTGGGAAGGTCATAAGTACAAACATATTTGTAATGATTCTGTCATTTTTGTTGTCAAAGTTAATATTTTCATTAACTTATGACCATTTTTCCCTGAAGTTATTATTATTTTTTAAATGCAGAGACTGAATATTTTACAGATTTCCAATAGGGGTGAGAAGTGAGTTGGTGGTTTAAAAATGTATATATACTTAGAAATGTAAGAACATTTATATTACAGATAATTATTAAGCAGACAAATAAATTCACTTAATATAAGAAATAGCAAGAGTCTGGGCATGGTGGCTCACACCTGTAATCCCAGCATTTTGGGAGGCTGAGGGGGGTGGATTACCTGAGGCCAGGAGCTCGAGGCCAGTCTGAGCAACATGGTGAAACCCTATCTCTACAAAAAATACAAAAATTATCCAGGCACAGTGGCACACACCTGTAATCCCAGCTACTCGAGAGGCTGAGGCACAAGAATTGCTTGAACCTGGGAGGCGGAGGTTGCAGTGAGCTGAGATTGTGCCACTGCACTCCAGTCTGGGAGACAAAGCAAGGCTCTGTCTCAAAAAAAAAAAAAAAAAAAAAAAAAAAAAAAAAAAAAAAAAAAGAAAGAAAGAAAGAAAAAAAAGAAATATCAGGACAATTAATAGTTTGCTGTTTATTACTTTCACGTGTTTTCCTTCTAGCCATACTGTATATAAAATCTCCTTGTATAGTCATTGGAATACCAAGATCATCATTATTAAGCATTTGCAGATCACCACTGAACTGAAGAAACATAGAGTTTTAGGGTATGTTTCTGTATATTAGGTGAATTGAGTGTAATCAGGGAGATATACACTACAGTTATTTATCAACAAATACTGAGCTTCTATAATAGATTTGTGCAAGGCTCGTAAGTGAGGTGAAAGATTTTTAAAAATCAATTGTTCTAAAAGCAATATCAATTTATTAAATAAGAACAATAATGTTTTGAAAAGATTACTCCACAATACAGAGAAGGGTTTGGAACAGGGAGGGTGTATACGAGGAGATCAGACAAGAGACTTTTGCAAAAAATTTTGACCAGATATGATAATAGCTTAGATTAGAGTTGTGGCATACAGATAACAGAGAAGAGGGAAGACTTAAAGCATATTTCAGAGAAAAAAAAATAAATTGGGTTTCATGACAATTAGAATGGGAAGGAGAAGAGGTGCCAAGAAGAACTTTAACTTTTTCCCTTGTGTAGCAGGAAGACTGCAGTGCAACATTCGGAGGTGGCTCAGCCTTGAGCTTAAGTTATATTTGAGGTAACTTTGAGACATACAAATGCAGATTAAAATGAGGATACTCATTTCTGGACCATGAAGAAAAGATTTAGGTTGGAGGCAAAATTTTGTGAGTGAAACTTCTGATTCTGGGAAGATGAAGTAGGCTCATTTTTCCTTGTTCCTCCCACTGAGTATATTAAGAACTCTGGAAATTATATACAAAGCAAACATAAGGTGACTCTGACAGGCATAAAGAAGACAGACTACCTAGGGATGTCAGGACTCAAGTAACAGCATGGAGGTGACTTTTCTGGGTTTTCTTTTTTACCTCATATATTCTAGGCATGAAATATATGCTGCTAAAGTAGGCAATCTAAAAAACCCCAAAGAAAAGCCTACTTTAAAGGAGCAGTCAAAAACAAACAAACAACAACAACAACAACAAAACAGCAAATTTTAGACTGTAACCCCTCTACTCCAGCCAAATATCAGGGCAGGCACTGTGACACCACTTCTCCCCTACACCAGCCAAGGGCAAGGCAGGCAGCCAAGACTCCCACTCCTACCAGACTGTGATGTCCCCCACTAGGGTACTGTCAGAGAGAGCTCAGTAAGAAAATTGGTACTAGTGGAAGAATACACATAGGCTAATGGAACAGAATAAATAATATAGAAATAGACCCACACAAATACATGCCCAACTGATTTTTTATAAAGTTGTAAAAGTAATTCAATGAAGACAGGTTAGCCTTTTGAACTGATGATACTGGAACAATTAGACACCCATATGTAAAAATATAAACTTTGACCCAAAACTCATACTTAATACAAAAATTAACTTACAATGATTCACAGACTTAAATATAAATTATACAACTTTTAGGAAAAAAAATAGGAGAAACTCTTTGAGATTTAGGGCTATGCAAAAATTTTAAAATTTCAACATGTCTGCTTTGTGAAAAATTATGAGATGAAAAGACAAACTACAGACTAGAAGGTAATATTTGCCAACCACATAGCCAGCAAAGTGCCAGTATCTGGAGTATATATTTTAAAAATTCTCAAAATTTAACCATAAAAATCAAATAATATAATTAGAAAAAGAGCAAAAGACATAAAGCGATGTTTCACAGATGACTTGCAGATGGTAAATAAACATATAAAAGGATGTTCAGCATTACTAACCACTAGGAAAATGCAACTTAAACCCACAATGAGATGTCACTACCCACCTATCAAAATGGCTAGATAAAAAATAATGAAACAATACCAAACGCTGGCAAAGATGTGGAGAAACTGGATTACTCACACATTACTGGTGAAAATGTAAAGTGGTACAGTCACTCTGGAAAATCACTTGGCAGTTTCTTAAAAACAACAACAACATACAACTACCATACAACCCAGCAATTATACTTTTGGATGTTCATCTCAGAGAAATATCTGTTCACAGAGACTTACAAATGAATTGCTTGCAGTAGCTTTATTCTTAATAGCCAGAAAAAGGAAACAACTGAGATGTCCTTCAATGGGTCAATGGTTAAACAATATATGGTACATGCATATTAAGAAATATTATTTGTCAATAAAATAACATAACTTTGAAAGCACAACAGCTTGAATTAATCTTCAGAGAATTATTCTGTGTGAAAAGAGCCAATGAATAAAAATTGCATGCTGCATGGTTCTATTCATATAACACACTTGAAATGACAAAAATATAGGAATGGAGAACAGATTAGTGATTGTCAGGGGATAAGAATGGAGTGGGGAAGAAGGTGAGAGGGAAGTGAATGTGGCTACAAAAAGGCAACCCAAAAAATCCCGGACGATGAAATTGTTCTGTATTTTGAATGTATTGATATCAGTATCCTGGTTGCAAGAACTGTACCATAATTCTGTAAGATGTTACCATTGGAGGAAACTGGTAAAGGATTTATGGAATCTCTTTGTATTATTTCTTACAACTGCATGTGGATCTTCAATTATCTCAAAATAAAAAGTATCTTCAAAATATTGTGAGTTATTTGGATATAGATATTGATAGAAGTCTTGACATAGTTAATATAGATGACACCAGTTTGGTGGAAACTGTAGAGTGAGATGAGAAAAGCACTAAAACGAATCTTGGGAAATCGATCTTTTGGTAACTTGGTAGAAGGAAACAATTTTGAATTAGATATCAAGAAAGGGAGAAAAACTAGAGGGTGATGATACATTACATAAGGCATGTGAAGAAGATACTTTGAGGAAGGAATAGTTAACATTGTTGAAATTTGCAGGTAAATCAAATAAAATGATGAATAAATATTTTTAGGTCTAGTATTCTGAAGGTGTATTATTCCATTCTCACACTGCTATAAAGACATACCTGAGACTGGGAAATGTATGGAGAAAAGAGGTTTAATTGACTCACAGTTCCATAGGCTGTACAGGAGGCATGGCTGGGGAGACCTCAGGAAATTACAATCATGGCAGAAGGTGAGGGGAAGCAGGCACAATCTTCATGTGGGGGAGCATATGAAGGGGAAGTGCTACACATTTTTAAAAAACCAGATCTCATGGGAATTCACTGCCTATCACTAGAACAGCAAGGGTTAAATCTTCCCACATGATCTAATCACCTCCCTCCAGGTCCCTCCCGTAACATTAGGGATTACAGTTCAACATGAGATTTGGGTGGGGACATGGAGCCAAACCATATCAGGTCATTGTTGATCAAGTAATGAAGAATAAAACCAGATCAAGTGGTTATGGATTGAATGGGAGGTAAGGAATGGAGATCAAGAGTTTATAGACAACTCCTCCAGGAAATTTGTGAAGGCGAGAAAAATGGCATGAAGCCTGGAGATTTTGAGGCAAGGTTATTTAAACGTTGGAGAGACAAGCTTATTTAAAAATATTATTTGAGAGGGAGAGGATAAATATGCAAAAAAAAAATGAACTATTGATAGTATAATGTTTATCAGAAGGTGGGAGGGGAATGGCTTCAAAGCACAGATGGAAGGACTTACTTTAGAAGGGAAAAACTGGTCTTCTATTATAATAGAAAGGAAGAAGAGTGTGTGAGTTTTTTTTATTGGTAGAAAAGTAGACTCTGTTCTGGTGGTTTTATTTTTCTCAAGAAAGTAGATATGGTCATCTGTTTAAAGCAGGGAGTTGGTAGGAGTGACCTGAGGTTTATGCTTGAGAGGTTAGGGTGACAATTGTTGTAGACAGTGAAATAGTGGGATGGCTACAGAAATGTGCCATTGCTGGGCCATGAGGGTGCCCCATTTTAAACTAGTGACATGTGTTTGCTCTGTCATGTGATCTGAGAGCCCTGGGCTGCTGCGTATAGCACAGAGACAGCAGATGGGTGGGTTATGGCGCTTGGTTATCTTCTGCTTCCACATTTCTGTTCATAATATGTTCTGCTATAGGCTGTCTTTCCCCCACCTTTCCCACAAGTCTAAGTCCAATCTTTTCTTTAAAATCCTGTTCATATTACACTTCCTCTTGAAATCTTTCCAATAGCACCAGCCCTCGCAGTGGAAATGGCTGTATTTTAAAACACAATATTAAAGAAATGGACAAGGATGCCAATTGTAATGAATGAACTCTGAAATAGCTGAGGAGCGATATCCTTAACATTATCAGCCTTTTATTTATTGAATTATTCTTTAAACAAATACATATATACTCAAAAAATGAATGATGTTTGATTTTCAAGTGTTACATACATAAGCTATTTAAAAACAAAATAATTCATAGAGGCAATTTCCTCAAATGTGAATTATGCCATCTAGATAATACACTGGGTTTCTTCCCAACAGTTCAGGCTGGTCTTCAGACATACTAATCTCAATAGGATAGACTCTGATAGGCTCTGAAATTAGAGTAAAATATCCTAAATGTTTAACTTATATGAGCTTAACTGTACCTACTAGATTAAAAAAAAAAGTAAGAAAAATCTTAAAAGAAAGTAAACAATTCTGCCTGCCTTTTCACTCAAAGAGAAAATGCCCAACAATGAGAAAGTGATCCTGATACTTTCATACTTGGGCTTAGTTTTTGCATGCCTCTTGCAGTGCAACCACCTTTCATGACATTTAATTGTAGTTTTTAAAATTGTGAATTTAATATACATCAGGGTCATAAATGCAAGATGCTACCTAAAGAAACAGTCATCTATCCCAATGCTGGAGAAAGCATAGGCTGTGTTGGGATTATTGAGAAATGGGAATATCATGGCATCTTCCAAAGATTCTACCATCTACTTATTACCTACAACTTTGGACAAATTTTAACAGTTAAGACTTCTCTCTGTCTTAGTTCTTCATTTGTGAAATAGAGAAAATAACAGTATCTACCTCAAAGAGTTTCTGTAAGAATTAATGAAGTTAGTGCATAGCAAGTACCCATGAGACTTTAAAGGGTATTTTTGACCATTTCCTTTATAATCTGATCTTCACTTGATGACGCAGCACCACGCTACAGGGTACTTGCTTTGTGCCAGGCCAGTGACAAGCTGCATCAAATCCAGAGCAATTTGAGAAGAACTACATGTTTGATATTCATGATAGAGGCAGGGGCTATGGAGATATGGAAAGTGGAATGAAAAGATAGAACTCTATCAATAATTCATGATAGTAGAATTAGTCTGCTGGACTCTATGAACATAGACATTTCTTCCTTTTATAGTTTAGTTTATCCAGTATTTTATTTGAGCAACTGATAAAGTCAGTAAATAAAAGTATACAAGCTTAAATCCCAAACTGAAAGACTTGAGTGTTTGAATAATGTATTTGTACACCAAACCGAAACGTGGGACTTAGTAATAAGGCACATTTTGTTTTTATTATTAACATTAGTTGTATTAATTCTTTGAATTTCAACTATTTTTATTCCTAGGAAATATAATAACATTAATGTATATTGTTTAAAGATTTCTAAAAGTTGTAGACTCCTATAATAGTAAATGGGAATAGAAATAATGACTACAAAGCACATTGGGGAACGTTTAAGCTTATACTGTTCCTGATACCACAAATGACCTACATTTCAGAGAGCACATTTTTCTGTTCAGCAGAAAGAACACAAGTCTCTTGTCTAATATCCATGAGTTAATTGAGAAGGCAAATTTGGAATCTCCATTGGATAGGATAGAACATTAGATAATTAAGCAACACAGAAAACCTCATATGTGCAATATAATGAGAACATGAGAGTACATGTACTATTATGGAAAGAACATTTAACACCCTGTGAGATCTCCAAGCTCTCTGCAATTATTAACTAAGGACAGCCTTAGTTAGTCTTCTAAGTGTAAAACAATTTTTTTTCCTGGTTCAGTCTCTTGTAAATGCAATATATGTCCTAAATTAGACCCCCGGAAGTCCCCGATCATCAATAGATTAATAACTTTAGATACTAACTCTGGTTCCTCTCAGGCTCAAATACATCATCTCTTATTTGATAAGGGTGGTTAAAACAACTATTTCTTCAAAATTATCAAGTCTCCTTTCCTAAGTATAACATATTGTGTCTGAATTCATAGTAGATCAGGATTTCATGAGGACAAGAAGAGGCTGATTAGATCCTTCAACTGCCCACTTTTTTTTCTTTGAGGTTGAGTTTAGAGGAAAGAGCTCTTTGAGGAAAGAGCACAGCTATGTTTCACATGGAATTCCAGTGTACACTTGAAACAGAAGTAGTCTAGTCTGGATATGAGGAAAACATTAACAATGCTATAACTCTTGGGTGAAAATTGAATTTTAAATATACATTAGGTTCTAAAATCAGGTTGAAGGTGAAAATCAAGAACAACCTAAGTTACCTGTATAAACATTTAAATAACCCATAGAGTTACCATGTGCATGATCAAAATACAGGCATGAGGCATTGAATGTACATATTATCTCTTACTAAATTGAACTCCATAGTTGTTTCCCCCAGCAACAGAAGCGGGGCACTATTTCTTTAGTTGGATACTAGATAAAGTTCTTATACTAAGCTTATGTTTAGGAGACATTTGTATTATTCTACAAATTTAGTCTAAAACTAAATTTAGAGTCAACGCTATAAGATTCTTATATTGGCAAGCACATTGTACCTTAGACCAGCTAAGGAATCAGCAATGATGCCTTCCATTTTATGCTTGCTTTGTTCACAATGGGGTATTGACTTACTAAGTGCGAGAAGCAGAATCCTTATACCATGTAAGTGGATCCTTCCTTTGTTCTTTTATTTCATCTTTCTCACAAACATTTTCCCCTTCTCAGTCATCCTTTACTCTTTTCATCTGGAAACCTACAAAGTCTCTCTTTGGAGAAAATTTATTTTTCTTATCAGAGAAACTGTTTTTACTTAAAATCAGGGGTTGATATAAGGGAGCTATTCAAAAGAAATCCGGCAATAAAACAGTAGAATGATGAGGTAAAGTCAAAGAGGGAGAAGTAATAGTGAGAAGATGAGATTGATAAAACAAACTTTGTTTCCTGGAATGGCCCGTGTAAGTGAGAGTGATTTGTTACATCCAAAGCATTATTTAAATGCGAGGTGTAGTCTGCCTAGGATTGGCTTTGTGACTGGCGAAAGACTTCATCCTCAGACTCTCACACGAAGAGTAACCATCAGGTTAAAAACAAAACCAAACCAAAACAAACAAAAACAAACAAACAAACAAAAAACCCTCGGTAAATTTCCAGTTAAGGTTACAAAATATAGCACGTTCTTAATAAATTTATATTTAGAAAAATTGTACCCTCTCATGTTCCTGGGTCAAGGAAAGTAAATGTGAAGACATTTTTTGAATGATCTTTCAATCAACTGAAATTGAACCTCTGCTCTATGCTTGGTGCTTAGGACACAAAGATATTCTTAAAACACTCACAGTTGGAGAGATACTGGAAAGTATTTTTCCTTTCTAGAAAACTCAGATGATACAAAGGCCTGCTGTGAGTAAAAAGAAACCACCATATTTCTGAGAAAGCAATCATGAATAACAGACCAATGAGAATCATCTAATTTCAAAGAAAACCAAGATAGTAGTTTTCTTTGAAAAGAAGAATTAAAGCATGCAGGAGATTATTATTACCTATCATTTGGATCACTATGAATATTGTACTGAATGAGAATGATTGGAGTAAGACACAATTATTCCTTTAATCTGTTAAGAGAGTTTTTTGTTAAAAGATAGTTTTAAACCGAGAAGATTTAGAATATAAATACTGTAATACTCAAATTAGAAATTAAATTATTTTTTTAAAAAATCAGTGGTAGTTAATTAACTATTGAAAATAATATCAAAACGTTTATAGACACAGGGAATTTTTGTGAATAGTATTGGGATGAAAATGCTGAGATTAATTAGAGTAGGTAATTTGTTGTCTATTGGGATAAAACTTACAGAGGGTTTCAACAATGTTGTGATAAGACTGATACATGATAGTTTGATCATCTGGGTGTAAATATTTCAATAGGAAAAGAACAGAGGTTGATTTTTATTTTGCTGAGTTCTGGAATCATTTTCTATCTCTTTAAAGTGGATTTATGTCCTATTATGCAGTGATGAATATTTAATAGCTGGCTTACGTTGTTTCCTTAGGAAAAAAGCTCTGATTTGTGGCATTTGCCAATTTTATGTGGAGTAAATACTCCCATTATGGCTGATTTTAGGCTATCAATGTGATGTCATTAAATATAGAATTGAGAAGAAGTACACACAATAGGTTCTTGCAAGACAGTGTGGGCCAGGTTCAGCATACATCTGCTTGTATCTGAAATTGCATTAGAAGTGAAGGATAACTTGATGAAATACCTCCCAATCTAAACCTGACAAAAAGTGTGATCTAGTATGTCAGTCAACAAGCCTCAAACTCAGAGAACTTAAAGGACTAGTAGTTCAATTTATGAACTTCAATATACAGATTTTTTTTTTTTTTTTTGAGATGGGGTTTTGCTCTTGTTGCCCAGGTTGGAGTACAGTGGTGCAATCTTGGATCACTGCAACCTCTGTCTCCCAGATTCAAGTGATTCTCCTGCCTCAGCCTCCCAAGTAGCTGGGATTACAGGGGCCCTTCACCACGCTCAGCTAATTTTTTGTATTTTTAGTAGAGATGGGGTTTTATCATGTTAACCAGGCTGGTCTCAAACTTCTTAATTTGTTTTTCTAAGACCACCAGAGCGGGCACAAAAGAACCAGCGACTAGGCAAGGGTAGGAGCAAAACTGCAAGTTTATTTTGGTCACCTAAGGTGTGGGGAAGAGGTCTGTCGGCCTCCGGCAAAGAAGGCCGACAGAGTCCCCCGGTGGGGCTCTCGGTCGGAGTTCCTGCAGTCCTGACATCCTGACAGGAGTGGAGGACTGAGGAAGGCCGCGCGTGGCGTCCCTCTGGAGCAGCTTTTCTAGGAGTGGGAGGGCAATAGGCGGGGCACGGGCGTGTCAGGGGGCGTTCCGCAGGTGCGACCAGGTAAATCTTGGTCTCTTTGGATTGACGTCACCTGGCGCATGCCCAGTTGGTCTGCACCTTCCCGGGCGCCAGCTGCATTTTCGCGTGCGTGGGAAAAGTCGGTGAAGAAGAACCCGGAAGTGCACCATCTTGCCTCCGTTTGTCCAAACACTTCTGACCTCAGGTGATCTGCCTGCCTTGGCCTCCCAAAGTGCTGGGATTACAGGCATGAGCCACCAGGTCCAGCCCAATATACAGATTTTTAAAAAACAGCAAAAATATACTTAATTTTAAACAAAAGAAAAAATAATTACCCAGAGATGTAACTAATTTCTCATCACTTCATTTGGAACACTTACATTAATTGCAACAAACTTGTATGAAGCCCTCACTTAGTGCTGGATACTCTTCTAAGAATTTTACTGTTATCAATTCATTTAATCTTCAAAAAAAATCTGTTTTATAAACAAGAAAACTGAGGCACAGGACGGACGGGTGGCTCATGCCTGTAATCCTAGCACTTTGGAGACCAAGTTGAGTAGATCACCTGAGGTTAGGAGTCTGAGACCAGCCTGGCCAACATGGCAAAATCCTATCTCTACTAAAAATACAAAAAAAAAAAAAAAAAAAAAAAAAAAAAAAAATTAACCAGGCGTGGTGGTGGGTGCCTGTAATCCCAGCTACTTGGGAGGCTGAGGCAGGAGAGTCACTTGAACCTGGGAGGCGGAGGTTGCAGTGAATCAAGATTGCGACATTGCACTTCTGCCTGGTTGACAAGGTTGGAACTCCGGCTCAAAAGAAAAAAAAAAGAAAAGAAAACTGAGGCACAAAGAAGCCACTAGTTTAAGGTCACACCATTAGCATATACTAATACAGGATTAAAATAACACATTGGAAGAGTGACATCAACAAAGTGACAAAGATTTCTGTGGCCTCACTACCCCCATACCCAGAAATTCAATTAGCAACTATCCATAGGCAAGAATACCACCCTGAATATCCTAAAACTTGAGAGTGAAGTTGAGACACCCTTTGGACTGCAGAATCAAGAAGGGCTATGATTATATAGTAAAAGAAATGGTTCTCTTTGATTGTGTCACCCCACCTTCAAGCTAGCATAGCATCATCCACAGATAATTTCCCTGGACCCACAGTTTCTACAGAGACAGATGTGAGTTGGAGGCAGGCATTCAGTTTTCCCACTTTTCAGGGACACTTTGCAGGAGGCTCACTCCTGTCTTGTCTCAAAGGAAATGCTGGCAGTAGCAATAGGGTTAAACCACCTGGGCTCATTTAGAAAAAAAGAACAGGAGTGGGGCTCACAGCTACCAGCACACAGATTGTGGGGGTTGCTCTTTATCTGGCCATTGGAGGTGCCATATCAGAGAAACTAGCAACAACATTATAATGGAGAAAATACAGTTCATGGATATTTCATGGTCCAATCCTTAGCCAGCTTCCCCACACAACCCAGATGCTCTCATAAGTCTTCACAGGGTTGACAGGCAATTGTAGATCAGTGATTGCCCATGGAGAGAGCATCCAAACTTGCTCAATCCTACCAGTGGAGAGGTAATCCCTTAAGTTTCAGTACTCAAATTTAGTTTTCCCCATACAGGGTAGGAACTGCAGATCAGTGATTATTCACAGAGCATCTGGCCCTGACAAACTCTGGCCATGAAGAGGTGATCCACCTAATTACAATGCTTGCATTAAGTCTTTCCCAGACTTGGAGGCAAGTGCAGATTAGCAGTTATTCATGGAGGGAGCATTTGGACCTATCCAACCCTAGAAATGAACAGGTAATCCAACTGAGCCCAGGGCTCTTGTTGTCTTCCCCATGCTAGGAGGTACCTACAGATCAGTAATTACCTATAAATGAAGTATTTGGCCCTGCAAGACTTCAGCTGCAGAGCAGTGATCCTACCAACGTTGCTACCAGCTGGCCCAGCCAGAATTCCAGGTTATACTAAATAGTAAAGCTCTATCACCATCAAAAAACACAAACAAAGACAGGAAGAGGTGATGATGTCCTCACATATGCAGGCACCAATATAAGGACACAAGGATTATCAAAAATCATGGAAATATGACACTGCCAAAGGAAACTAATAAAATGCCAGTAATAGACCATGAAGAAATGGAGTACTATGAAATGTCTGATAAAATATTCAGAATACTCCTCTTAAAGCAGTTCAAGGTACTAAAAGAAAATTCAGGTAGAAAAATGAAATATGGAAAATAAAAGAATACATCTTATAAAGAAATAGAAGCAATATCAAAAACCCAAATAAAAATTCTAGAGATAAAGAATACAGTAACTGAACTGAAAAAGTTATTAGAAAGCTTCAACAGTAGACATGATCAAGCAGAAGAGAAAAACAGTGAGCACAAAGAAAGGACATTTGAAATTATCCAGTCAGAGAAACAAAAAGAAAAACAGAATGAAAAAGAATTAAGAAAGTTTATGAGAATTAAGAGACACTATCAAGTAAACTAACCTTCAAATAGTAGGATTTCCTAAAGGAGAGGAGAGAGAAAAGGGCCTAGAAAGCATATTTAATAAAATAATGATGAAAAATTTCTCAAATCTGAGGAAAGATGACAACATTCAGATACAGAAAATTCAGAGGCCTTCAATTAAATTCAACTCAAAGAGGAAATCCCCAAGACATCACACTCCAATTATCAAAAATGAAAGGTAAGGAAAAAATACTAAAATCAACAACATATGAAGAAGATATCACATTCAATGGACCACAAATATGACTTTAAACAGATTTTGCAGCAGAGACCCTGCAGGCCAAGAGAGAATAGGATGATATATTCAAATTGCTGAAGAGGAAAAAAAAAACAAAACCTGCCAACAAGAATACTTTACCTGGCAAAGTTGTCCTTCAGAAATGAGGGAAAAAATTAAAACAAAAGCTAATGGAGTTCATCACCACTAGCCCTGCTTTACAGGAATTGCTAATGGGAGTTATTTAAGCTAAAATAAAAGTCTGCTAATTAATAACAAAAAACAAATGAAAGTGAGAAAAAAAGGCTCAATAGTATAAGTGATGCATATCCATACTCAGAATTCTCTAACACTCTTAAGGGTAGTGTGTAAAGCAGTTTTAGAGAGTCAGAAGAAAAAGCTATGAAAAACAACTGCTAATGTAAATTGTTAAGAGATACAAATTAGGGGCAAGGCCAAGATGGCCAACTAGAAGCAGCAGCTATCAGAGGCTTCCATTGAAAAGGACCATAACCGTGTGCGAATCCTGCACTGGCAATTAAAGTATCCAGATTCTGTCATCAGAACTGACTAGGCAGCTGACGTGACCCACAGAGAGGAAGGAAGAGAGCCACATGGGGCAGGGGAGCCCCTACCTTTGCTGTTCTCCAGCCTTCTTGAGTGACATCTCCGCATGTGGGAGTTACCAGATGAATACAGCCTGAAGTGAACACCCAGCAAACTGCAGCAGCCCTACAGAAGAGGAACCTGACCATTAAAAGAAAAACAAACAAACAGAAAGCAACAACAGCATCAAAAAAAAGGTCCCCACAAAAACCCCATCCAAGGGTCAGCAGAGTCAAAGATTGAAACTAGACAAGCTCACAAAGAGTTTGTGAGAGAGTGCCTCGCCTCCTGCAAATGATTGCAACACCTCTCCAGCAAGGGCACAGAACTGGACAGAGGATGAGATGGAAAAATTGACAGAAGTAGGCTTCAGAAGATGGGTAATAACAAGCTATGCTGAATTAGAGGAGCATAGTCTAACCCAATGCAAAGAAGCTAAAAACCTTGATAAAAGGTTACAGGAGGTGCTAACTAGAATAACCAGTTTAGAGAGGAACATAAATGACCTGATGGAGCTGAAAAATACAGCACAAGAACTTCCTGAAGCATACACAAGTATCAATAGCCCAATTGACCAAGTGGAAGAAAGGATATCACAGTTTGAAGACCATCTTGCTGAAAGGCAGGCAGATAAGATTAGAGAAAAAAAAAAAATGAAAAGAAATGAACAAAACCTCCAAGAAATATGGGACTACGTAAAAAGACTGAAGCTATGATTGATTGGAGTAACTGAAAGAGACTCAGAGAATGGAACTAAGTTGGAAAACACACTTCAGGATATTATCCAGGAGAAATTTCCCAACCTAGCAAGGCAGGCCAACATTCAAATTTGGGAAATTCAGAGAACACCACTAAGAAAATCTCTGAGAAGATCAATCCCAAGATATATAATCATCAGATTCTCCAAGGTTGAAATGAAGGAAAAAATGTTAAGGGCAACCAGAAAGGAAGTCCAAGTCACCTACAAAGGTAAGCCCATCAGACTAACAGCAGACTTCTCAGCAGAAACCCTACAAGACAGAAGAGAGGGGTGGCCAATATTTAACATTCTTAAAGAAAAGTATGTTCAACCCAGAATTTCATATGCAGCCAAACTAAACTTCATAAGTGAAGGATAAATAATATCCTTTCTAGACAAGTAAATGCTGAGGAATTTCATCACCACCAGGCCTGCCTTGCAGGAGCTCCTGAAGGAAGCATTAAATCTGGAAACGAAAAACCAGTATCAGTCACTGCAAAAACACACCAAAATATAAAGACTAATGACACTATGAAGAAACTGCAGCAACTAATGTGCAAAATAACCAGATAGCATCATGATGACAGGATTTAATTCAAACATAACAATATTAACCTTAAATGTAAATGGGCTAAATGCCCCAGTTAAAAGACACATACTGACAAATTGGATAGAGTCAAGACCAATCAGTGTGCTGAATTCAGGAGACTCATCTCACATACAAATACACATATAGGCTCAAAATAAAGGGGTAGAGGTAAATTTACCAAGTAAATGGAAAGCAAAAGAAAGCAGGGTTGCAATCCTAGTCTCTGACAAAACAGACTTTAAAGCAACAAAGATAAAAAAAAAGACAAAGAAGGTCATTACATAATGGTAAAGGGATCAATTCAACAAGAAGAGCTAACTATCCTAAATATATATGCACCCAGTACAGGAGCACCCAGATTCATAAAATAAGTTCTTAGAGACCTACAAAGAGACTGAGACTCCCACACAATAATAGTGGGATACTTTAATACCCCACTGTCCATACTAAACAGATCAAGGAGACAGAAAATTAACAAAGATATTAAGGATTTGAACTCAGCTCTAATAGACATCTACAGAACTCTCCACCCCAAGTCAACAGGATACACATTCTTCTCAGTGACACATGGCACTTAATTCTAAAATTGACCATGTAATTGGAAGGAAAACACTCCTCAGCAAATACAAAAGAATTGAAATCATAACACACAGTCTCTCAGACCACAGTGCAATCAAATTACAACTCAGGATTAAGAAACTCACTCAGAACCACACAATAACATAGAAATTGAGCAACCTGCTCCTGAATGACTCCTGGGTAAATAGTGAAATTAAGGCAGAAATCAAGAAGTTCTTTGAAACCAATGAGAACAGAGAGACAACGTTATCAGAATCTCTGGGAAACAGCTAAAGCAGTGTTAAGAGGGAAATTTATAGCAGTAAATCTCCACATCAGAAAGTTGGAAATATCTCACATCAACACTCTCACATCACAATTCAAAGTGGTCGAGAAGCAAGAGCAAACTAATCAAAAAGCAAGCAGAAGACAAGAATTAACTAAGATAAGATCAGAATTAAAGGAGATAGAGACACACAAAACCTCCAAAAAATGAATCCAGGAGCTTGCTTTTTGAAAAAATTAACAAAATAGATAGACAGCTATTTAGCATAATAAAGAAGAAAAGAGAGAAGACTCAAATAGACACAATAAAAAGTGATAAACGGGGTATCAACACTGACCCCATAGAAATACAAACTACCATCACAGAATACTATGAACACCTCTATGCAAATAAACTAGAAAATTTAGAAGAAATAGATAAATTCCTGGACACATACACCCTCTCAATACTAAACCAAGAAGAAGTCAAATCCCTCAATATACCAAGAACAAGCTCAGCAATTGAGGCAGTAATGAATAGCCTACCAACCAAAAAAAGCCCAGGACCAGACAGATCCACAGCCAAATTCTACCAGAGGTACAAAGAGGAGATGGTACCATTCCTTCTGAAACTATTCCAAACAATTGAGAAGGTGGGACTCCTCCTTAACTCATTGTCTGAGGTCAGCATCATCCTGATACCAAAACCTGGCAGAGACACAACAAAAAAAGAAAACTTCAGGCCAGTATCCCTGATGAACATCATTGCGAAACTCCTCAATAAAATATTGGCAAACCAAATCCAGCCGCACATCAAAAAGCTTATCCACCACAGTCAAGACGGCTTCACCTCTGGGGTGCAAGGCTGGTTCAATATACACAAATCAATAAGTGTAATCCATCATATAAACAGAACAAATGACAAAAACCACATGGTTATCTCAATAGATGGAGAAAAGGTCTTTGATAAAATTCAACATCCGTTCATGTTAAAAACTCCCAATAAACTTGGTATTGATGGAACATATCTCAAAAGAATAAGCTATTTATGACAGACCCACACCCAATATCTTACTAAATGGGTGAAAGCTGGAAGCATTCCTTTGGAAACCGGCACAAGATAAGGATGCCCTCTTTCACCACTCCTATTCAACATAGTATTGGAAGTTCTGGCCAGGGCAATCAGGCAAGAGAAAGAAATAAAACGTATTCAAATAGGAAGAGAGGAAGTCAAATTGTCTCTGTTTGCAGGCGACATGATTCTATATTTAAAAAACCCTATTGTCTTAGCCCCAAAACTCCTTAAGCTGATAAGCAACTTCAGCAAAGTCTCAGGATACAAAATCAATATGCAAAAATCACAAGCACTCCTATACATCAACAATAGACAAACAGAGACTCAAATCATGAATGAACTCCCATTCACAATTACTACAAAGAGAATGAAATACCTAGGAATACAGTTAACAAGGGATGTGAAGGACCTTTTCAAGGAAAGCTACAAACTATTGCTCAAGGAAATAAAAGAAGACACAAACAAATGGAAAAACATCCCATCCTCATGGATAGGAAGAATCAATATCATATTTAATTTCTGCTGTGGCTTAAGTATTTTGGTGCTCATTGTAAGTGTTCCCCAGACTGAGAAACAATGGCGAGGCAGCAAGTTAGGTCTTGCGCAGTATTTTATTTCTGGTACTCATGATAAGTCTTCCCCAGAATGGAAAGCAATGGCAGACAAATGATTATGTTCTAATGTTAAATACCAAACCACCAAAGATCACCTGCAAAAGCTGGAAGACATGGCCAACTCCTCAAATGTGTGAGCATCAATGAAAATATGCAAGGATTATGAAAACTTACGGATAGTTGACAGTGTCAAAAAAAAAAAAAAAAAAAGAAAGGAAAAGCAAAAAAAATAGAAAAACAACATCAACAAAGTTCCAGTAATGGACACAGAAAAATTGAAGTTCTATAAAATGTTTGATAAAGAATTCAGAATAATCTTCTTAAAGGAATTCAGCAAAAAACAAGAAAAATGTTTAAAATATACATATAAAATTTGGAAAACCATCCAGAAATAAAATTAAAAAATTTGACAAAGACAGAGGAACAATTAATAAAAAACCAAATAGGAAAGAAAAAAGCATAATAACTGCACTGAAAAACTCATCAGAAAATATAAACAACAGACTTGATCACACAAAAGTCAGTGAGCTTCAAGACCAAATACATGAAATTACCCAATCAGAGAAGCAAAAAGAAAAAAAGAGTGAAAAGGGCCCATGGGAATTATGGGACACCATCAAGCAAACTAACCTCCACATAATAATAATTCCCAAAAAGGAGGAGAGAGAAAAAGGCCTAGGAATCATATTTAAGGATATAATGTCTGAAAATTTTCCAAATCTATGGCATTGTTCAGGTAGAGGAAACCCAGAGGTCACCAATCAAATTTAAACTAGGGAGAAATTCCCCAAGACACATTATAATCAAATTATCAAAATTTAAAGACAAAGAAAGAATGCTGAAAGCAGCAAGAGAAAAGAAACACATTTTTAGCGAGCCTCAATCCAGCTTTCAGTGGGTTTCACGGCAGAAACCCTGCAGGGCAGGGAAAGCAGGATAACATATTCAAAATGCTGAATGAAAAAAAAAAAAGTCAGTCAATAATACAGTATTCAGCAAAGCTATTCTTAAAACATCATGAAGAGATAAAAGACTTTTCTAGAAAAATGAAAACTGAGGGAATTCATTAACACCAGGTCTTACATGAAATGCTAAAGCGAGTTGTTCATTCTGAATGAAAAGAATGCTAACCTGTAACAAGAAAACACCTGAATGTATTAAAATCACTGATAAAAGTAAGTAGACAGACAAGGTCAGAATAATGTAATACTATAATTATGGTGGGCAAGCCATATATGTATTTAGTATAAAGACTAAACATTTTTTGAGTAAATAATTAAATAGAAAATTTAAAAAATCCTTGAGGCAAGTGGAAATGGAAACACAACATACTAGAATCTGTGGGATATAGCAAAAGCAGTTCTATGAGGGAAATTGATATCAATAAATGCATACATCAACAAAATAGAAATATATTTTAAAAAAACCTAATGTTATACCTCATGGAACTAGAAAAACAGGAACAAATGAAACCCCAAATTAGTGGAAGGAAAGAAACAACAAAGATCGGAACAGAAATAAATGAGAAATTGAAACAAATACACAAGTTCAATGACAAATATAGTTGGTTCTTTAAAAAAATAAATAAAATTAATGAACATTTAGCGAGACTAAGAAAAAAGAGAAAAGACAAATAAAATCAAAGATTTTAAAAAGGGCCATTACAACTAATAGAAATACAAAGGCTCAAAAGAGACTATTACGGGCAATTATATGCCAACAAACTGGAAAATCCAGCAGAAATAGGTAAATTACTGGATACACACAACATGCCAAGATTAAATCATGAAGAAATAGAAAACCTGAACAAACTAATCATGAGTAACAAGACTGAAGTAGTAATAAAGACTCTCCCATCAAAGAAAAGCCCAGAGCCTGATGGTTTTACTGCTGAATTCTGGTATTTGAAAAAAAAAAAAAATAATACAAATTCTTACCAAACGCTTCCAAAAAGAAAAAAAAAAAGAAAAAACTAAGAATCATTCCAAACTTATTTTATGAGGCCAGCATTACACTAGCACCAATATCAGAGAAGCACACAACAAAAAAGAAAACCACAGGTCTGATGAGCATAGAAGCAAAAATCCCCAACAAATTACTAGCAAACCAATTCAACAACACGTTAAAAAGATCAGTCACCAAGATCAAGTGGGATTTATACCAGGATGCAAGGATGATTCAACTGCAAATAAATAGGTGTGATGCATCACATTAACAGAATCAAGGACACAAATCATATAATTGCTTCAAGAGTTATAGAAAAAGTATTTGATAAAATTTAACATCCTTCATGATAACAACTCTCAACAAATTAGGCATAAAAGGAAAATATTTCAACATTATAAAGTCAGTATGTGACAAACCCACAGCTAACATCATAAGAAATGAGGAAAAGTTAAAATTATTCCTCTAAGATCTGAAACAAGAAGACAAGGATGCCTGCTGTAACCACTTTTATTCAACATAGTATTGGAAGTCCTACTCATAGCAATTTGGCAAGAGAACGAAATAAAGAATATTCAAATAGGAAAGCAGGAAGTCAAATTGTCCGTGTTTGCAGATGACATGATCATGTATATAGAAATACTAAAGATCTCGCAAAGAATTTGCCAGAACAAATAAACGAATTCAATAAAGTTGCAGGATACAAAATCAACACACGAGATTAGTAGCAATTCTATACATCAGTAGAGAACTACCTGAAAAAGACATCAAAAAGGCAATCCCTTTTACAAGGGCTACAAAAAAGTAAAATAGAAATAAATTTAACCAAGGAGGTGAAAGATCTCTGCAATAAAAACTATTAAGCATTAAAGAAAGAATTCAAAGAAAACAAAACAGTATAAGGATTGTATGTTCAGGGATTGAAATAAAATCAATAAAGAAATATTGGACGTAGATTATACTTTAGACCAACTAGACCTAACAACATATACAAAACATTCCATCCAATAGCAGCAGGATACTCATTCTTCTCAGGTGCATATGAAACATTCTCCAGGATAGATCGTGTAAGGTCACAAAAGAAAACGTAACAAATTCAAGGTGATTAAAATTATATTAAGTATGTTTTTGGATCACAATGCTGTAAAACTAGAAATCAACTACTGGAGAAATTCGAAAAATACTCAAATATGTGGAAATCAAACAACACGCTCATAAACAACCAATGGGTCACAGAAAATATAAAAAATACCTGGAGACAAAAACAAAAGCAAAACAGACTAAAGCGTATTGCATGCAGCAAAAGCAATTCCAAGCGGGAAATTCATAGCAATAAATGTCTATGTCAAAACAGAAGAAAAATCACAAATAAACAATGTAATAAAACACCTCAAAAATCTAAAGACAGAAGAACTACTTTAAGAGTTCAAAGCTGGCAAATGAAAGGAGATAACAAAGACCAGAGCAGAAATTAATGAAATAAGTACTAAAAAACAATAGAAAAAAATCACACAGTCGTTTTTTTGAAAAGATAGACAAAATACAAAATACAAACCATTTACTAGACAGTTTGTATTTTGTAATACAAACTGTTTACAAGACGGTAATAGAAACTGTTTACTAGAGTAGGAAAAAAAGACTATTCAAATAAATGAATCAAAAGTGAAAGAGGAGACATTATAAGTGATACCACCGAAATAGAAAGGATCATTAAAAAATGGGATGAGCAATTACATGCCAAAAAATCGGATAACCTCAAAGAATTAGATAAATTCCCAAACACATATAACCTACCAAGACTGAATCAGAAAGAAAGAGAAAATCTGAATAGCTCAATAAGGAGTAAGGAGATTGGATCAGTAATAAAAAGTCTCTCATCAAAGAAAAGCCCACAACTGGACAGCTTTATGCCAGAATTCTATCAAACATTAAACAAACAAAAAAACCCCAAAACTAATACTAATTCTTTTCAAACTCTTCTACAAAATTGAAATAGAAGAAATTCTTTCAAACTCATTTTATGAGACTAGCTTTATCTTGATATCAAACCCAGAAAAGCATACTACAAGAAAAGAAAATTATAGGCCAATATTTCTAATTAACGTAGATGCAAAAATACTCAAGAAAATATTATTAGAATGCTGAATTCCAGAACAAATTAAAAGAATCATTCACCATGGTCAAGAGGGATTTACCCTGGGATTCCAGGATGGTTCAACATACCTAAATTAATTAATGTGATACACAAAATTTACAAAATGAAGGATAAAAATAACGTCATCATCTCACTGGATGCAGAAAAATCATGTGACAAAATGTAACATACCTTCATGATAAAACTCTCAACAGTTTAGGTATAAAGGATATGTACCTCAGGACAATAAAGGCCATATATGACAAACCCATAGCTAACTTTATTCTCAATGGTGAAAAGTTGAAAGCTTTTCCTCTAAGATCAGAGACAGAACAAGGATGTCCATTCTTACCACTTTTCAGCATAGTACTGGAAGTCCTCACCAGAGCAGTTAGGCAAGACAAAAAGAAAATCAAAGGCATCCTAATAGGAAAGGAAAAAGTGAAATTGTTTCTATTTGCTGATGACATGATATATATATAGAAAATCCTAAAGACTCCACTAAAGAACTGTTAGAACTGATAAAGGAATTCAGTAAAGTTTTAAGACACAAAACAAACATACAAAAATCAGTAGCATTTCTATATATTAATAATGAACTATCTGGAAAAAAAATAAGAAAATCCCGTTTCCAGTGGCAACAAAAAATCAAATACTTAGGTGAAAATTTAACCAAGGAGGTAAAGGATGTGTATAGTGAATACTGTAAAACACGGATGAAAGAAATTGAAAAAACTTAAATGAAAAGATTTTCTGTGTTCATGGATTGGAAGAATTAATATTTTTTAAATTTCCATATTACCCAAAGCAATCTACAGATTCAGTGCAATTCCTATAAAACTCTGATGTCATTTTTTTCACACAAATGGACAAACAATCCTTATTATGTAACCACAAAAGATCCCAAGCAGCCAAAATAATCTTGAGCAAAAAGAACAAAGCTAGAGAAATCATACTACCCAACTTCAAGACATATTATAAAGTGATTGTAATCAAAACAGCATGGTCCTGGCATAAAAATAGACACATTGAACAGGGGAACAAGATAGAAAACCGAGAAATAAACCCATGCATTTATGGTCAACTTGTTTTTGACAAAGGTGCCAAGAACACGTGATGGGAAGAAGACAGTCTTTCAATAAATTGTGTTTGATAAACTGGATATTCACATGAAGAATAAAATTAGGACCTTAGCTTACATCACCCACAAAAAAATAGCTCAAAATGGAGAAAATACTTAAATATAAGACTTGAAACTATAAAACTGCTAGAAGAAAATATAAGGGGAAATCTCCATGACATTGGTCTTAGAAATTTTTTTTTTTTTGATAAGACCCCAAAAGCAAATGCAACAAAAGCAAAAGTAGACAAATGGAAGGCATCAAACTAAAACACTTCCACTCAGTAAAGGAAACAATTAGCAAACTGAAGAGATGGCCCATAGAATGGGAGAAAATGTTTGCAAACCATTTGTCTGATAATGGGTTGATATCAAAAATATTTAAGAAATACTCAAGTAACTTAATAACAAGAAAACAAATAAACTGTTTAAAAAATAAGCAAAGAGGCTGGGCGTGGTGGCTCAAGCCTGTAATCCCAGCACTTAGGGAGGCCGAGACGGGCGGATCACAAGGTCAGGAGATCGAGACCATCCTGGCTAACACGGTGAAACTCCGTCTCTACTAAAAAATACAAAAAAAAAAAAAAAAAATGGCCAGGCGTGGTGGCGGGCACCTGTAGTCCCAGCTACTCGGGAGGCTGAGGCAGGAGAATGGCGTGAACCCGGGAGGTGGAGCTTGCAGTGAGCCGAGATCAAGCCACTGCACTCCAGCCTGGGCGACAGAGCGAGACTCCGTCTCAAAAAAATAAATAAATAAAATAAAAATAAAAATAAAAAATAAGCAAAGAACCTAAACAGACATTTCTCAAAAGAAGACATATAAATGGCCATTAAGTACATAAACCGCTAAGCATCACTAATTATCAAAGAAATGCGATTAAAGCCACACTGAAAAACCACCTCACATCTGTTAGAATGGGTTTATCAAAAACATGAAAGATTAAGTATTGGAGTGATTTGGAGAAAAGGGAAATTATGCAATGTTTGTGGGAATATAAATTAGTACAGCAATTATGGAAGACAGTATGCAGTTTCCTCTAGAAACTCAAAATAGAACTACTGTATGACCGAGTAAGCTTGCTTCTGGGTATTTATTCAAAAGAATGGAAATCAATATGTTGCAAGAATGTCTTCGCTCTCATATTCTTTGCAGTATTGTTCACAATAGCCAAGATATGGGAACAAATAAATGTCCATCAATGGATGAAGAGATAAAGAAAATGTAGTATGTACACACAATGAAATACTACGTAGTTTTAATGGGGGGGAAATTCTGTCATTTATGACAACATGAATGAATCCAGAGAGCATTATACTAAGTGAAATAAGCCAATCACAAAAAAATCACATGATCTCACATACATGCAAAATCTAATAAAGTTTGATTCGTAAGAGTAGAATGGTGATTATCAGAGTCTTAGGGAGCGAGGAGTTGGGGGGAATGAGGAGCTGTTGATCAAAGGGTATAAAGTTTCAGATAGACAGTAGGAATAGACTTTTAGATCTATTGTCCATCAGCTGACTACAGTCAATAGTAATTTATTATAAATTTAAAAATAACAGAGTAAATTTCAAATGTCTCACCATAAAAAAGTGATAGGTAAGCAAGGTGGTGGATATGTTAACTAGTCTGATTTCATCACATGGTATCCCATAAACACATACAATTATGATCAATCATAAATAACATAAATAATATTTTTCAAAAATAAAAATAAATATAAACAAAACAAAAACACATAGTCTGTCTCTAGCGTACCTGACCTTAAACACTGGTCATATTACCCTTTAAAATTATCTAGAAAGAAAGCTACAAAAAACACTTAATGCAAGGCTAGCATTAGCAAAGTGAAAGGCCTTATAGAATATGAAAACACAGTCTAGTCTAAAAAATAAAAGTATGAAATACAGAGTTAGGAGAGCAACAAACATCAGCAATAAATGCTTTTCTCAATTTATCCTGCTTTATAAGAGCATGTAATTATCAAGAAATTATTGAGTTGAAATTTTGAGTTTATTGCTACAGTGAAATCTTTTATGTAATGAAAAATTACTCTGTAGAAATCATTGTTATAGTGGAATTGAGTGCAAAATTGTGCATGCATAATTTGTTAATCACTTTAATTTGTATCTTGGTGAAAGAAAATTTAAAAATGAAGATAGGTCATGCACTGTGGCACATGCCTACAATTCCAGCATTTTGGGCTGAGGTCCAAATTGCTTGAGCCTAGGAGTTGAAGACCAGCCTGGGCAACATGATGAGACCCTATCTCTACAAAACAATAAAAAAGTTAGCCAGGTATGGTGGTGCATGCCTCTGGTCCCAGCTACTTGGGAAGTTGAGGTGGGAGGATCGCCTGAGTCCAGGGAGGCAAAGGTTGCAGTGAGCCATGATTGTGCCACTGCACTCCAGCCTTAGTGACAGAGTGAGACCCTATCCCTCCAAAAAGAAGATAATAATTAGGCAATAGCTGAAAAGAAAAACCAATTAGTTTCAGAGAGCTGGAAAAATTCCTCATTGCTTCCACTATAAAGGTTAGTCAAATTTTCCCCAGAATCATTAAGTAATACCTCAGTTGTTCTTTGATTTAATCTGATAGTATAAAATCTCTTTGTCTAGTCTCACAACTAAAGTCAATAACAAGGGATTGTTTGTTTATATGCAGGATGTGAAATCCTTCATAATCATAACTAAGATTTTTTTTTTCTCTCTTAGAAGTTTGAAAATTTTTGGGAGCTTCAGAGTTGGTCTGAGCATCAAAATAGAAATTCCAGATTCCTGGAGAACTGAATTCAGAGGAATAGTTCAGGGACACCTGGGCATAGGTTCCAAATGACAGAGTGGCTTAGCTGACTCAATTTAATTCAAGAACCAGGAAAGCTCAATGTCTGTAACATACTCTAAACAGAGTAACACAGATGCTTAGTGTGAGATGTTCTGGAATGGTGATATAAGCATAAGTATAAAAGGGTAGCAGCCCAGTGAGAAATCAGTTTTTTTTCCTCAAAATCCTTCTTATAAGAATATCACCTCTTTGCTGTGTTAGTTCATACACAATGAATTAGTTAATAAATGTTAATAATATTTTGTAGCCAGGCACGGTGGCTCACGCCTGTAATCCCAGCACTTTGAGAGGCCAAGGCAGGCGAATTGCCTGAGGTCAGGAGTTTGAGACCAGTCTGACCAACACGGTGAAACCCTGTCTTTACTAAAATTACAAAAAAATCAGCTGGGTATGGTGGCATGTAATTACAGCTACTCGGGAGGCTGAGGCAGGGGAATTGCTTGAACCAGGGAGGTGGAGATTGCAGTGAGCCGAGATTGTGCCATTGTACTCCAGCCTAGGTGACAGAGAGAGACACTATCTCAAAACAAACAAATAGATAAACAAATAAACAAATAAATAAAAATAAATAAAAAAGCAATAATAATAATATTGTGTAAACCATAAAAAGTTATACAAATGCTTTTTTCCCTTCCATGTTTTTAAGAAATAGACAATAGGAGAAACACATGTATCTGTACATATAAACTCTATGCTTCCAGTGGGTGCAGCATTTTACATTAAAGACTATGACCTAGGGTTACTGTTGGTTGGTATTGGAGCATTATATGATCTTGTCAGAGTATGGGATGTTATGACAGTCCTAGGTAATGATTTATAAATCTGGTTTTGTATATTATGGGGGGGTGCTGTTATTAAACCCATTTATGCCTAGTGTTCCATTCCTGGAACGCTAAGCTTGTGGGAGTTATTTATATCCTACTGCTCAAGGTTATTGCCAAGGTCTGATTTTTCACAAAAAAAATTTGCAACCTCTGGCATAAGTGGGTTAATACATCTGAGTATATGTACAGAAACTAGGCATGGGCTAGGTTTCTCTCTAAAAACAGGGTCCATAATGTAATAAATGTGGGACAAATAAGAATGTTCATTTATCCTAGGGGAATACAAAGGTCCTACTTATAGGACCTATAAGACTTGTAAAAGGACTTTTGTGTACCTAAAAATCAATAAGAATAATCAATGAACTTAGGATGGAAGAAGTTAACTGTCCTACAAAACAACATTCAGTGAATTCCAGAAACAACTGAAAGAGCTTAGGAAGAGAAATGTTAGGTGCTTCCTACAATTCAAAAGATAGTGTAATAGGTACAGTTCAGTTTTAACATTAAACAAACTCAGGGAAAAAGTATCAGCATTGAGAAAGTAATCCAAGGAGATACTGCTGATGAGCCTTACGGGAGCCACCAATGGATATAAAATCTTGGAAATAATAATCCATATGGATCATGGAGATGCAGTTGGCCTCCTCAGCTGGTGGTTAATAACTAATATTCTCAAAGGAAGACAGTGGCAAATTCATTTTCATTCATCCAATCAGTAATTATTGAATGGCTGATGACTGTTTTATTGGCTGCTTAATTCAGCAGAAAATATTAAGAACCAATTATGACTGTGGCTGTATGCTGGGCACATTTTAAATTTACCTATGATGCTGTCTAAGAAAGGTTTAAAATTGCCACACTCTAGAAGTGGCAGTAGCTGCTCTAGCATCAACAAGCAACCAAACTGGAACTTGATCTTCTCTACAGAGCCTGGTATGTGAACTTACCACACTGTTTTAATAATCTTTTCTTTACTTTTTTATGTCTCCCAACTGGAACTTTTTCTGTAGAGCTGAAATACCTTTTTTTCATTTTAAACCACTCACATGAACAATACAGAAGCCAGAGGAATAAATGAATAAGGGTACCCCAAATTGCCAGTGTACAATACATCAAAAGTTAAAAAAACGTCCGAACTGAATCTTTGAATTTTTTAAGAAAAAGGTGGAGTTCAGGAAAAAAGTGTTACATGAATAAATTTTATAGACACTCATGTATGTTAATTGACATCTGTCCCTCATAAGCTAGGTATCTCTCCTCTATGACGCTCTCATGGTCTGTACATTTGTCCATCTCTGCCCTTATAACATTTTATAATAATCATTTATGGGTCTGTATTTGCAGTACTTGAAAGAGTATCCCTAACTGACATGGTAAATGCATATTAATTATCTTTGTATCTCCAATGTTTATCACAGTCCTTGGCACACAGACCATTCCCAGTGGACATTTAAGAAGTGAATGAAGGCTGGGCACAGTGGCTCATGCCTCTAATCTCTGCAGTTTGGGAGGCCGAGGCAGGAGGATCACTTGAGGCCAGGAGTTCGAGACCAGCCTGGCCAACATGGTGAAACCCCGTCTCTACTAAAAATACAAAAATTAGCCAGGCATGGTGGCTCACTCCTGTAGTCCCAGCTACTTGGGAGACTGAGGCAGCAGAATTGCTTCAACCCAGGAGGTGGAGGTTGCAATGAGCCAAGATCGTGCCACTGCACTCTAGCTTGGGTGACAGAGTAAGACTCCATCTCAAAAAAAAAGAAAGAAAGAAAGAAAGAAAGAAAGAAAGAAAGAAAGAAAGAAAGAAAGAAAGAAAGAAAGAAAGAGAAGTGAATGAGTATGTGGTAAATTTTTTGAGGCTATTTATTAAAGAAAGCAATGTATTGAAAGTAACAAAAAGTAAAATAATCCATTTGTATATATCATGTAGTTTATGATGCCTTTTTAATGCCAGGTTATGGCCATCTGGTATAAATTCAAACACATTATCTTGTAAGAAATATTATTTCTCATATTGAGGGGCTGTTCTCAGGCAAAAGCGACTAATGAATCTTTGGAATGGTTTGATCCTATTTCTACCTTAATATGAAATATGGTTTTAAAGACTTTTAGTGTTCAATCTCTGATTTCTTTACTTTCAGCTCAAATAAAATGAAACAAAACCTATTCATCTATCAGTATTCCTTATTTCAGTAAATAATATAATTATTTAGTCATTTGCTAAGATAAAACAATCTAGGCATCATCCTTGAATGTTTTCTTTTCTTCTCTGACCTTCTGCGCCTCTCCCCCAGTTCATTAATCACAGCCAACGTCCAATCAGTTAGCAGATCCTGTGACTCTGTCTTCAAAATATATTCTGAATCTGTCCGTTTTTACTAATTCTGCCTTTACTGGTCTCACTTTATTGCAGTAGTCTCTTCACTGGTCTCCATTACACAAGGTGTCAAAAGAAAGCTTTTGAAAACCACTGAAATCGAAAAGTTTCTCCTGAGCTTAAATATAAAAGCCACACTCTATATGCCCTCTGTGCCCTACCTGATTGGGCCTCCACCAAACTCTTCACCCTTACCTCCTACTGCCTGCCTCTCTCCACCCCATCTCCAGACTGCAGGTCTTCTTGTCGCTGGAACATGCCATGCTTATTTCTGTGCTCACTGCTATTATATGTGCTGTCCTTTCTTCCTGGAATACACTTCTCATGGATCTCCATGAGGTGGTCATAGGGACACAGCTCTCTGTCATGTCTTCCGAGATGCCTCTTTAAAATAGTATCCCTACTCCAGTTACTTTCTATTCCATTTCTCTGCTTTACTTTTCTAAAATAACTTCCCATTTTCTTGTGTCATTTCTTTGCTTGTAAACTTGTTTAATGTCTGTCACCCCTACTGGAAAGGGTTTGTATCTGTCTTGTTTACTGTTGTATCCTTGAATAGTAGGTATTCCCTAAATATCTGTGGAATGATGGAAGGCTAGTTAGTTCAGTGTGGGAAGTAAGCTAGTATTAATATGTATAGACCAGTGGTGATTTGCTATGAGCAATATATCGGATGCTTTGAGATCATCAATTCATACTTCATTGTCCATTCAAGGTTCATAAGGAAACAAAAAATATTATTTCAGATGACTCAGACTAAAACAGGATTAGTTGCTTCTCATGGGGAAAGACCAGTTTAGTCTACTACCAATTTGAGGAAATCAAATTTGTTGCATTAAAAATCTACTTTAAAACGTTTCTTCAATCTTATTAGATATATTATCATGTTTATATTACCTTGGGGGATTTGAGAGATGGGAGCAAGTCATCAGCAGGGCTTCTATGCAATTACATGTTATACATATTGCTTAGGACATTGCTTAATTACTGTAATAAACATTTGTGCACTGACCTTTTTATCCCTCCAAATGTTTGTGCATGACCTAGGAATTTTCCAAAGTCTATATGAAACATGTGGCCCGACTTTGTCAGCATGATATTATCATTGTGACGGTCACATACTCCCAGGATGAATGTTACCACACACCAGCCAGCACAGGAGTAGAAAAAGTTCCTTAAGACCTAATCCATTGAAAAACAATCATACAAAAATAACAATAAAAATGAGCAAATGCATTAGCATCAGAGGTAATCATAAAAAGTAAATGATAAAAAGCAAAATTACATAATCAGGACAAATTTCTACATCTCAGTGGACAGAAGGGTACAGTTAAGCAGCTGACTCTTGATCTGCTACAGAAGAATATGAAACAATTGTTCTTTAGTCTAATAGATAAATGTTTGCATTGAAATGGGGAAAATATCACCTTCATTCAGATGGAGTTTATTTTCATGGTTCACTAGAGAGGTTTCCTAGTGTGATCTTTTGATACCTCAAATATACAATATTGAATGATTTTTTTTCAAAGTAAAAGAAGGAGGAACAATACGGCCCAATATTGCCTATTCCCAGAGGACTTTTAAGATATCAGTTGTTGAATATTTGAAATTTTGGCATACAGAGAAAGCTATACCGAGAAATGTGTAACATTTCATGTATATTTTTACAAATAGGTCATCAACGTAGTTGATGTCCAAAGCTGTTTGGTATAGTACATATATATCAGTGAATGCCTGTGTGGGTGGAAGCAGATTATCATTAAGTCAGTCTGTGCCTATGTTTTTCTAATGAACAGAGGTTTCTTTCCAAAAATACACTTTGTTTCCAAAATGGTCTCCTGGGTATACATCATTTCATCAACTTGCTGGTGTAACCATGAATGACTGGTTGGGACAAGGTTATGGTCTCCTAGCATGGAGGGGCTGTCTTGATGCAGTGAAGGCTAGGTCACCAGGCTGCATGCTAGGGTGCCTCAGTTCCAGGTCTTCCACATGCCTAAGCAAGTCACTTAATTTGTCAATCCAAATGCTCTTCACTTAGAAAGTGAAAATAATAAAATATGTCCTTCATATGGTGGTTGTGAAGAGCGATGTATTTGGAAACATCTCAAACAACATAACCGCAAGGATTAATGCAAAACTGAAGTTATAATTTTGGGAACAGCTAAAACATAGATTTCAAGGTAATTTTATCTAATTATTTATTATTTGGTCTGTAAAGCTTGTATTTTGCTCCAACGAAATATTATGGAAGTGTGGAATAGATGAACTCTGGGGTCTTTTTTATCATGGCCTTTTTATCATAGGGTGACCAATCATCCCAGCTTACCCAGGTCTGAGGAATTTCTCAAAATAAGGGGATTTCAGTGCACAGGATAGCACCAACCAAATCTAATAGTGCATTTTTGCATGAATTAGCATTTAGGTGCTCATGCCTCTGGGTGGACCCAGCTATACTAGATCATAGCTTGGCAAGTGGAACAAGGCCTGGTTCTAGCCACACTCATCTCCTTAGCCAAGATCCCTAATATAGGGCAGAACCTGCACAACTGTACACTGCAAGCCAGATACCAGAATGAAGTAAACGTTGAGAAAAAATGTTTGCGGTCAAATAAAATGGTACATTTTGTGAAATTATGATATACGTAAACTCTATTTTGCATTTTGCAAACCATTAAGAAAATGGGAGATGAAAAAGTAGAGAACAGCAGAAGAAATGTATTGCAAAGAAAAGAAGGGATATTTATAGAAATTGGAGATTAAAGGAGGTAACTTCAAGGGGTATTGTTTCTAGTGTGAGACTGATGTCAGGATGGCCTCTGAGCAAAAAAAAAAATCTTTATTGATGACCAGGATTTTCACCCAGAAACTAAATAAAATACAGAAACTTTTATGTAGTTAATACATCATTTAAGCTGGGTCATTATTACTGGGTCGATGATTGACGTAGAACTCAAAATGCACTTAATTTACTTTTCTACAAATCAGAATATCTAACGAACCAGAGCATATTCTTATTTAAGTACATTATTTAAAATGATCTGCAGCAGGACAAACCTTTTCATAATCTGCCTTTAAGTGGTTATGCTGACTGAACCACTTTTTAATTGTGTCTTCTTTCAATGGTCCTATCAGCCCAGAATGGCGATGAATCTTTGCTAGGGTCACAGCATCAGGTACCATCTGCACCAATCCTGGTAGACAGAAAAAAGGTTACAGAGACAATTCCTTCATCACAGGATGAGGGAGCCTTAGGAAATACAACAACAATAGCTTCTAGCACTACTGGGTTACCCCTTTCCTTTCCAAACCTTCTTTTCTGGAGGAGGCTTATCTAGATGCATCTCTTTCTAATTCTTCCTAAAATCCTGGAGAACAATGAGGCTACTTGTGTTTGGATCAGATTTAACAGAAGCAGCTTTAATATTTTTTCTAGAGCTATGGTAGCAAGCCAATCTTGATGATGAATGGAGACCCCACTGAGTCAACAGAGTAGTTAATTAATTATCACATGGCTGGTGCACTCATTTACAGTTTAAGGGAGGACATTTAAGCTTGGATAACAAACATATTTACAACTTAAGGGAGCCAAATACATTCTCCATAACAAACATTGCATATATATTATAAAAATCAATGTTCAGGTTAAAAAAAGCTTCACAGTTAAATGTTACATTTCCGGGAGTGAACAGAATAACTCAGCAGTGAACATATAGAGAGCTACCTGCTCCTTCCTTCTCAGTCAATATTAAAGAGAAACTACAATAGTAATTTTTTAAAAAGGGATCATATATTGATTGAACTTAAATAGGAACTTTGCTCTGCTGGCCATGTATCCATCAAGGCTTTTTTTTTTTTTTTTTTTTTTTTGATTGTGCCCCTAAGGTTATTGGAATGTAAACATTTGCAAACCTTCTGATTTTTATACTGTACAGAACAGCAATGTGGATCCAGTACTTAAAACTCTCTCAGGGATAATGTCTACAAAACAACGTGCAATGTATTATAAAGTCATTAAAATAAAGTCTAGAGTTTCTGATTTCCATAGTCTCGACAATTGCAAGAGTTGCAAACTCAAATTCCCAGAAAGACCAGGGACACAAATATAACTATAAGAACAGAGAGATGGTTGAGTTTTTTAAAATGACCATTTAACGATCTACCTTAAAAACATTTAAATTAAACAACATTAAAATAGATTATGGTGGTGATAAACAAAAGACTTATCTGTGCTGAATTTGGTCACTTGCAGCTAGTTTGCAGCCTTAATTTCTCTTAACATCTGATAGTCCTGTTGTGATCACTGGCCATCTACATTTGTGGATCAGAAGGAAACTTCACATCCCAGAGACAAGTCCTGGGAATATCCATAGTATCATGACACTTCTCCCTTCTCCCCTAACAGCATTCAGCTGTTGCCCAGGTTTTCTCATGTGTGTCAAGGGAGATAGTAGGTTTAAAACATTTAATGTCAGTAGGTGATCCTTTTTAATCCTGAAAATTTCCCTCCTCATTTTTCCAGTTCCTCTATTTAATACTTCCTAAAGGAAGTCACTTTCTATGTGGTTGCTGAGTGTTTCAATGCCATCTTACCTTTGACCATGCTCAAAATTAGGACTTAGATGACTGCACCTTTTTAGATACTTTGCTGCAGCAATGTCAATTACTTTTCCAACTACGTTGATCTTTAGGGAATTAATGCTTGCTAAATCCCAAGCCACTGATCACAAGCCTTGAATTACTGACTATCCAGAAAACCTTGTACTTAATTTATAGCAATCATCGTGGCTAAATTCTGCTCATTAATTGAAATCATAAATTACATTTTATGCATTTTAAGCTAGTGTATATCATACACTATTTAAATTCTTCGAACATAATTCTGTGCACACAGAGTAATATGTGTGGTTTCATTCTTATAGTCCTTTAATGCAGCATTTCTCAAATTTTAATGCACATACAGATAACTCGGTGGTATGGTTTAGCTCTGTGTCCCCAGTCAAATCTCATCTCAAATTATAATCCCTATAATCCCCACATGTGGAGGGAGGGACCTGGTGGGAGGGGACCGGATCATGAGGGCAGTTTTCCCCCATGCTGTTCTCATGATAGTGAGTGAGTTCTCACAAGATTTGATGGTTTTATTAGTGTTTAGCAGTTCCCCCCTTCTCCCCCTTTTTTTCCTGCTGCTTTGTGAAGAAGGCCCTTGCTTCCGCTTCACCTTCCGCCATGAATGTAAGTTTCCTGAGGCCTCCCAGCCATGTGGAACTGTGAGCCAATTAAACCTCTTTCCTTTATTAATTACCCAGTCCGGGTATTTCTTTATAGCAGTGTGAAAATGGACAAATACATTTGGGGATTTTGTTAAAATGTTCTAATTGAGTATGGCAGGGGTGCGGCCTGAGATTCTGCATTTCTACCAAGTTCCTAGGTGATGTCATTGCTGTGGGTCTGTGGTTCACACTTCAAGTAGCAAGGTTCTTAGGGATAAAATTACTCAAGGTGGTGTTATAGGAGGTGGTGTCTTTCAGACAACGGTGCATAAGAAACATCTGAGCATCTTTTTGCAATCAACCTTTGAGCCCCTCCTCCACCTCCAGGGAAGTCTGATTTAGTGCACTTGGTTGGGGGTAGGTTGCATCTACTCTTCCCATCCCCCTATGTAATTTTTATGTTCATCAAAGTTGAAGAACCAATGATAAAATAAATCCTGAAGAATTTTTATTTGCCCTGAAAATTTCTCCCAGGACTCCTAGGACATTACATACAAAGTGACCATGAGAATGATACTCAACAATAATGTTGATAAAGTTATGGAAACTGGAGTTTACTCTCATCAAGGGCACAACTCTATTTAGCTCATTTTAGCATGTATTTCCCATCTAAAGTTGTGACATTTCTTGAGAAAAGTAGGTATTCAATAAGCCTTGGAACCTGATTAAAAATGCAACCTAATCTTCTAAAAATGACATTTGTTTTAATGATCTCTATTTTTCTTGAAGAATTATTTTGTCATTATAATGCCCTCTGAAATCTTACAGCTATTAGAGGTTGTTGTTGGTAGACAGAGGAGAAAAATAACTTCTTTGTCTTGTGACATCTGCAACTTTGGATGAGTCTATAGTTATTTCTGCTGAATTATTTTATTAACTAAAAGATTCAGCCTTGGTTACATTCTATAATTATAAATAGAAATGAGATAAAATTTAAAAATTCCACTGGGATCAGCAATCTATTCAATTTCTGGAGAAAAGGTGATTCATGTAACATCAAATATCTCAGCTTGGATTATGTAGCATTATTCTATTTCAGCATTTTAGGACAGGAAAGCATTAGGTCACTTATGTGAGAAAAAGTAGGGTAAAATGCAAGGAATAACAATCTCATGGTAGCAAGGATAAATGACTGTTGTAGTAACTAGAGATTTAGAAAGTATTTAGAGTGGGACACTTGGCATGGAAGTAGGAGTCCTGTTATCAGAATCAAATTAATTGGCTAGTATGACTTGTAATGCAGTCATTGTAAGGTATTAAGTGGCAAGTGAATTTGGAGGTGTTTTCATACTGAGCATCTAAAATCTCAAGTGTTGACTGGGGTATTAAGCCTGCTGGTGAGACTTCAGGAAGTGAGGATCCATGGCATGACAGTTCTCTTGTGATGACAGGTTTAAATTGTAGCTCTGCTTGAATTAAAAAAAAGAAAAAAATGACTACATGGTCTAGATCCCCTCTCCAGTTCTATGATTTCATCCCTTTGTTTATGCACATGTATCTGCTATAATTCACACCAATTAATTTAATAAAATTCTAAGTGGCAATGGTTACATGTAAAAAAAAGTATAAGATATCTTAGATATTGTTGTTTCCTTAGTTTGGCATTATTGTAATTAAGTGCAACTTCTACCTCTGATGTTTTAGTGATAATTTGGGTGGTCTGTTGACATTATTTTCATTGAAAATGTGCATAAGTATAATTATATTTTCATATTGATTTCTTGCCTTTTATAAAGGAAAAGAAATGCTGACATACGCCCAACATTTACATGTGTGACCAACATTGACTGTTGATACTTTATCTACTCAAAAGTCTTTTAGAAATTAAATTAAGGTTTACAATGTGTTTAGAATTTCCAGAATTCCTTTCAGCACTTGAAAATGTGTATTTTGTGTTAATAAGTAACAATTATATTCTTTTAAAAATGAGTAGGCTTTATATTACAAAATGAGAAAAATAACAGTAAGTTATTAATGAAAGTAACTCTAAAACACACCTAAAAGAAAATCACAGTTAACATTTGGATTGTGAAGGTCCTAATTAATACCTAAGAGCATATTATGCTTTATATAAATTCTGTCGGCTTATCATTTTTGAAAATAATTCTTTTTAAAGAAGAAGAATGTGTACAGTTCTTTGGATTTTCAAACTTGTAGTTTGAAACGAAAGCTGGAGAAAGTTTTGTAGCCTACTACCAGTGAATGTGTGAAATAAATAATGTGAGCCAATGCACTTTCTAATCTGTACTGACCTTGGTCTTTTCCTGTGGATAGACATCGATAAATGATCATTTGCATATCCAAGCCTTCTTGCAGCCAAATGTTGTCCATCACTTGAATAATCTGCAGAACAAGCATATCCTGACGAAGATCATCTCCAGCCTGTTAAAAACAAAATGATAGACACTGGGTTTTTCCTTGAATTCCATTAAAAGCAGTCAAATATAGTACATGTCACTTTTTTCCTTGGATATGTTTCTATCCTGACATAGAGTGGTTTTAATGGTTTTATTAGCACTAAAAGTACCTTGTGTTTCTGATAAAAAATGTTTTTAAATGAGAACTTCCCTTTAGATAATTACAGAAGCTTCAACCATCAAATTAGAGGTGCTGCTTGGAATGCTGTTCCTTGATAATAATTTTCAATTTATTATCCATGTGCGATGTCTCAGATTCAAAGTCTGGCAAAGACAGGCTGGATGAATGTTTATTCAAATTTCAAACTTAGCCAAGAGAGAACTCTTTCTAAGTGAAACATTATTTGTTATGTCATAAATTTATGCACCGATATGCAGTTAGAATACCAAGAGCTTCTTGATTAGGAATATAAATAGCATCCATATGATTGATTAGACTTTAAATCAGTGATTTCTGAAATTATTTTAAAGATAGTTAAAAGGTTTTCAGAGAAAATAATTTCCGATAATAATAAGAAATGATAAAGTGGTGATAGTCATGTATTTGTTAAGGAGATTGCATACGTTCAAAGGGGAAGGATAGTTCTATCCTTTTAAACAAATAAGAATTTTGGTTTTGAAAACAGTTTCTAAATTATACACAGAAAATCCTGCCAAGATAAGATTTTGTGTTTTCTTTTTTCCCCTTCATCAAAAGTACAGTGTTTTGGGACCACTAACTCTTGAGGTGACAGGACAAAGCAAAAGTATGGGCACACTACTCATTATTCTCCAAAATAGACAGTGAAAATTCACCAAAAATTCACTCTGAGACCTTGTTGCATGGCTTGGCTGAATAATTGGCCAAATAAACTGGAAGACTGGCATATTCTTTCTTTTTGCCTTTATCTCCCTCTCTGTTCCCTCTTTCCTATGTGCTTATAAACCTGTTACTACCTTTTCTCTGTTTTTCCAATGGGATTAATGATGAAGACTGAAATGACCCATATTTACTTCTTTATTTAAAAAGAAAAAAATAACTCAAACTACTAAAATCAACAAGTGCTAGCAGGCAAGAATTTAATGTTAAATTAACTTATGTCATTTCAATTCCCGTTAATTTTGATCCCAATTTAGCATCTAGACCAACATAAAACTTTCCTCCTGGGGCTCACCACACATTCAACTTTCTGTGCCACTTAAAAGCAATCATATCACTTCATTTATTGAAATATATTCTCTTGGGTTTTGCAATGAAGGCTCCCTGGCTATGAGTCAGTAATGCCTGATTTATTGCCAATTGAAGTTTGGCACATACTACATATAATCCCGTAAAAAGGCAGACTCTAAAATAACTGAAAAACTTATGTGTTATTGCTGGAGGAAAATAGCTACAACAATTTCTTTTTGTGAGTAATAAATCGATAGTTCTGTCTATGGAATCAATTCATGTTTTAAGAGCACTAGCATACCTTAAAAATAAGGCTGATGTTTTTGCCCATTGGATTAGCATTGATGAAAGTAATCTTCAATGGCAAAGCATTAGATGTAAAATATGAACATGCCTATAGGGAAAGAAAAAGGGAAAACTAGTGAGCAAAATAAATCAACCCCTAACACCCAAAAAACAAACCTTTTCCCCAAAATCATACCCTCTTGCAGACTTTGTTGTATGAACAAATGTAGCACATATGAATAATTGTTATACTTTGGAACACAGAAACATACATATTTTTAAAAATGTAGTCTATCAACTGGAGCCTTTACTTTGAAACCAAGAAGCTAGCTTTTTCACAGATTACAAATCTTCAACTACATTTTTTCCTCAATGAACAGTAGTGATATGTTTGAGGTTTAAATGAACTAAGCAGTGTATGAATATTGGCTTATGCTAGCTAGTCAGTAAAGAAGTTAAAATTTTATTTTAAAAACTTTATTTCCTTTCCATTATGTCTACCTTGCAGAATACTTTAAGGAAAAATAGAGTTAAGAAAGACTTGGGTTCAAATCTAAGCTTTATAACTCATTTGCTGTAAAGTGGAGGTAGTAACCCCTCCCTCATACATCTTTGTGATAGATACATGAACTAATGGATATGAAATACCTTTTACAGTGCTTGACACTAATCAGTTACTTTGAAAAATCCTTACATTTTTCTTTATCTTTTAGCTAATGAACATTTTCTTGTTTTTATAAATAACAGTACAACATAGATTTTGTCTTCTCATTTCCTGTAATTACACATTCCGTTTGCATTTTTGGCTTTGTGATGTTGACTACTTTTCACTCTACTTTCCTTGTTGCCTGTTTTCCTTTTATTTTTTTACAACTGAGCATTGAAAAGCTGTATGTCTTTAGACTATTAGAGAGTTCATGATGACATTGAAGACTTAATATAAAGAAAGGAAAAAGACTTGATGCTTTCGATTTATCAACTTAGTAAAATATGACATCAATGTATGTTGAAAGATCAGCTTGAACAATGTTATCTGCAAGAAGTCTGAAATTAGTAGAAGCTGAGAGAAAATATCTATTTCTTAACTGGCCTATCAAAACAAATCTAACCCAATATCTTAACTAAACACAAACCCTTGCTTACTGAATCATAAGCAAGAGTTTAAGAGATTGAAAATAGATATTTCCTATTTTCAATTTGAAAATTCAAATTGATTCAGTAAGCAAGGGTTTGTTTAGTTAGAAATTGGGTTAGATTTGTGTTGATAGGTCAGTTAAGAAGTAGATATTTTATAGATAAACACAGATGTCTTATCTATAAATAAAAATAGATGTTTTATAGTTTTATGGGTGAGGATGCTTGTTAAGCAATACAATTCTGTTGCAAAAGTCAGTTAATTAGGGATCACGTGACCATATATCATGGTATTGAATTAGCAAATTCTCTATTAGGCAAGAAATGAGTACAGATCAGTGGTTTTTAAATTCTGCTCATGGAATTTGCGGGGATCTCTTGAGTTATCCCAAGTTCAGGGAGGCTAAAGGCAAGGCTTAGCCTATCTTTGTAACTATCACCCGGAGATATTCTGCTTTTATTGTTTCACATCTTGGTTTTCATGCAGTAAATATTTGAGTAATTGTCAAAAATATGTATTCAACAACTAGTATGCACATTATATGCTAAAAAAGAAACACTATATCTACCCTCACAAAGCCTATTAAATTTGGTTTTATATATATGTATATATATGTGTATATACACACACACACATCAAACCTAACAGCTTTCAATCATTGCATTTATATATATACGTATATACATGCATATATGTATATATATAAATGCACACACATGAAGCTGAAAATAATTCACAAGGCAGTTTATCATCATTGAATGAAGTCACATTTTAAGAAAAAAATTTTCAGAGGTTAACTAGATCTTGAAGATTGTGAGGGACATAGATTAGCAAATAGGCAGAAACAAGGGTTTTCTAGATAGAAAAAGGCAAATGATAAGATATTAGATTAGAGTGATAGTTACAAAGTAGATTGGAATGCCCATAGACGTAAGAATTAGTCAGAGTCTTAGAGGAGGATTTTATGGAGATGGTATAATAAGATAGAAAAGCTGGAAGAAAGGAAGATATGATCTCTGTCCTTGAGAAGCATACATCAGTGACAGAGATCTAAAAATTAGTTGAAAAAGAAGCCAGTAAGTAAACGAAATATCTGCTCCTTGCTTTCCCTAAGTAGTGGGGAAGAATTGCATTCAGTTCTTCCCACTCTCCCACTTGGTCCATCCTTTAGTGATTTAAAAGAAAATAGGGAATGGCTCATTGTGATTAATGGTTTGTGGGTAGGGGTGGAAGGCAAAGGTTGAGAATTTGTCTTATAAAGACAGTTTAGCTCAGACCTGAGCCCCCTGCTCGTTGCCTTTGAGAGCCACGCTTTAAGAAACGAATTGAACCAGACCTGAGTGCTTCTCCCCAGTGTGGTTGACTGACGGTGACAGAAGCTGATTAAAGGCTTTCCCCTGCTCACTCCATTCATAGGGCTCCTTTCCAATGTGAACTCTCTGGTGCACGATCACTTGTGAGCTATAATGGCTCACACAATCATATAACAGCTTTCACACTATCATTGCATTTATAAGATTTCTCCCCACAATGGGTTCTCTGATGTACCACAAGACTGGCACTATAACTGAATATCTTCTCATATCCATTATATTTGTAGGGTTTCTCACAGTGTGAATTCTCTGGTATATAATGAGGCATGAGTTTTGACTACAGATTTCCATGCTTATATTTATAGGGCTTTTGGCATGTGTGAGCTCTGACACAGAATAAGACATTAACTCAGACCAAATGCCTTGTCACACTGCATTCAAAAGGTATGAATTTTGTCACAGTCAACAAATTAAGAGCTCTGATAGATGGTTTCTCCAAACTGCTTCCATTTAAATAAGTTTTTATATGACCCTCTGATGTCAAATAAGACATTTACTTTGAATGAAGGCCTTGCCATATTCATCATGCTTATAAGGATTCTCCCCAGTGTGGATTCTCCAGTAGTTGATAAGGTTTCTGTTGAAACAGAGAGATTTTCCATACTTATTTCAACTGTAAGATTTCTCACTTCTTTGTTCAATGGGACTGGAGGATAGGTTAAAATGTTTCCCAAGATGCTGCCACCTGACCATGTCTGTCCTGTTCATTGTCGTACCCATAGGTGCCCAACCCTGTGCCAGGCATAGCTAGTCAGAGCAAATGGAACCAGAGGGTGGCTCTACTTGGGACAGTTTCTGCAGGAAGAGTACAGCTAACTGTACAGTGCTGTAGGGAAGGAGTGTGGTCCCACCTGCATTACTAGGGTTGGTGACTCCTGGGCAGCTGACCCCTGGCCCAGCTGGTGCACCTGCACATGCCAAACTTATATGTAACTTTAAGTGAAAAAAACAAAAAAACAAAAACACTCTTCTCCTTTAAAACAACAAGCCAATAAAGCAAAAGCAAAAACAAACAAACAAATAAACAAACAAACAAAAAAAACACAAGGACTCAGTGATCCCTGTTGTTCTTTCTACATTAAGGTACAGTGTCCTTGAAATGCTGAGTTCCTACATATGCTCAGCATTAGTCAAGAATGCCGCTGACGATGAAAAAGTTGGGCAATTTTTTGAAAATTAGTAACGATTTGGATTTCAGCCCAGACAGACATATCTCAGTTTAAGGAATTTGAAGCCTTATTTTGTTATGTTTCAAAATATATTTATGAAATGTATCAAAAAATTTGCAGCGAGTCTTACTTGTGGCAAAGTGATAAAGATGATGGTATCAAGTTTTTAGCAAAACATTTTACATTCACGGTAATAATGGTCTAATTTTTCATCTAATTATTGGGTTTGTTTTCTTGACTGTCTTATGACTTCGGTTAAGTAACATTTATTGTCCATGCATGATAGCTTAACCTCTTCACTTTTAAATCGAACATATTCACAATTTTCTCTGTTAGTGTTTTTGTACTCTTGGGCTTTTGAGAAGGAAGATAATAAAGCTTATCAGGAACAAGGGAGAAAGAATGATTCTAAGTCAGAGAAGGGTGACTGAAGAGGTACCATATGACAGAGGATTAGGAAGAGAAGGCTTAGGAAGTTGTGAGTCTGACAATGTCAAGATGGGCTTTCCAGGTGTGAGTAAAATCACAGACTGTATGATACACTGACATATTAGAATCAATGAATTTTAAATTGAATCAAAATAGAAATGTTGTACTTAATGATTAATGTTCATGTACTAGGTATGGTTATGCACATAGTCTAAATAAACCACGAAATTATACCCAGCCTGCATGGGGTCACCAAATCAATCATGAGTCAAGAAATTAACCCAGTGATATGTTCCTCTATGTTCCTCTATTTTTTTTTTTTTTCACTGAACTGATGGATAGTTTGTTTCCAAATAAACAAACCATGTGATAAGGCCAATGTGATCCCAACTGGTCATAGTGTATCAAAGGGAAAACACAATGTAAATGGATTCAATTACTTTTTCCTTAAAATAACTGCAATGTCAGCTTATGAATTCTTTTTGCCATTTCAAACATATACAGTGAACTAAACTATACAAAACAGAAATATTCAATTGATCTGAGGAATAAGTTGACTTACATCATGATCAATCCCTTTTATACACAGGGCAGGGTTCAGAGGAAGATGACAAGTATTTACATCTTGAAAGAACTCTTCTAGTCTGCCAATTTCTTTCTTCAGTACCTCCTGTGAAAAATCATTAGAAAAAGGATTTAAGAAAATGTAAAGAACTTGACTTTTCCTTCAAGTTATAATTTTCTTCTATTGATTAAATGAATTCCTGAATTCAGTGTTGCACACTTGGATGACTTTGGGGTCAGGCAGGTGATGTATTCAGGCATGAGAAGACAATGGGCTAAAGACAATAGGGCATGTTGGAGAAATGGGAAACTAAAGCATGCATGCCCTTTCTAAAAGACCTCAAATTCAATTAAAAATAAAAAACAGTCAAAGCACTGTACTGTTTAAACAAAACATAAAAGGCTGGACTTGACCTGCATAGCCAACCCTGCTTTATGTAATTATTAACATGATCCTTTTCTGATAATTTTCTGAAATCTGAGTTTGTGACTCTCAAAATTACACTCAATAGTTAATAGTGCATTTTACAAAAAAATTACGTACAATAGTAACAACAATGACAAAAATCAATTGTGTAATGCTGTCAGAAATAATAATATGCAGGAACAAATAGTTTACTGGATGTCAATGAGTATATTTCTGATATTTCCTCCCTCCTACACTCCACTATACTCATGGCAGGTCAGATATCACAAACAACACCTTTAAATTGTGCATCCTATGACAAAAGAGATAGGAAATAATAACAATTCATCACAAAACAAGCAAAGCTTCTTTTAGTCCACTTTCACATATACACAATGGAGTACTATCCAACCATAAAAAAGAATGAGATCCTGTCATTTGCAACAACATGGATGGAACTGGAGGTCATTATGTTATGTGACATAAGCCAGACACAGAAAGACAAATATCACATGTCCTCACTTCTCTGTGATAGTTTAAATTTAAAACAATTGAACTCATGGAGACAGAGAGTAGGAGGATGGTTACCAGAGGCTGAGAAGGGTCATCAGTGCAGCAGGAGGCAGGGGGATACAGAGTTAATGGATATAAAAAAGTAGTTAGAAAGAGTATTAGAAAGACTTACTATTTACTAGCATGAGGTAACTATGGTAGAAAATTTTTTTTGTGCATTTTAAAATTGAAAATTAAAAAAGAAACTTTTTGAGCCCAATGCAGAAGACAAGGATATCATATTAATAATGTTCACTCAGCTCAAGAGTTTCTTAGCTTTTACTCCTGGCTTATTGGCAAATAATAGAATCCACAGCTCCCAGAATCCAGAAGAGCAAAGAGGAAAGACAAAAATTGCATTACAGCCCTATGTGTGTGGTTGTTCTCCTTTGCTTCATCTATACTTGGGTTTGCCTGCTGGATATCATGGAGAGGAATCTATGCTCCCTTCATTTAAGTAAAATTTCTTCCCAGTTCATATAGTTATGCTTAATTAGTGCTTTTTAAAGTAGAAAAATAGCTATTAGTAACTTAAATTGTGAGAAGTTATTATTTCTTAAATTGTGAGAAATTATAAATGCCTCTCCCACCTCTTCCTTTTCCTCTTCTTGTTTTCCTATGTAAAGAGATGTTATCACAAAAGCAGCCAGTCAAGGCAAGATAAATATATTTACCTGAGTGAATAATGTCAGTATCACTCTGGTACTTGAAGCAAATGATCAAAAAAAGTTCCAGAATTATTTAACTATAATGTATATCTTAAACATATGAGGGATTTTAAAACATAAGAGATAAAGACCAAACCTTCACACAAACTTCTGTAAATTTTAAATCAATTTATTTAACTTGCCATCAACTTTTTGTCTACCATTAGAAAATAATTAAAGAACTTATAGTAACACTTAAAAAATCATATAACTTTTTTTTTTTTTTTTTTTTTTTGCATTGCTTATCTTGTTATATGCCTTAAGGCTCCACTGTGTACTGGAGTTTATATACCTCCCATTGAAGAATAAATTCCAAACTTTTGCTTTTTTATTTTCCATTTTCTCCCAGGAAGGTGAAGTAGCATAGTTTCTGGCACTTCTACTAAACGAAGAGACTTCCAGCAAGAAAAATCCTGGGCTGAGGAAGAATTCTGGGACACTTTGCCTACTACTATTTTTATATCATTTTGTTGAAAATTCTTGTTGATTTTAGATTATAAGTGGAGAGAAACTGAGTTCCTTTGAGGACAAAACTCATGTTTTGGTCATCTTTCTATCCTTAACCCCTAGTCTATAGTAGGTAGTTAATTATTATTGAATAACATTCTTAATACAATGAATGAATGTCCACTCTCTCCCTGCATCTAGAATGTTGAACTTGAGAGAAATTACTTAATGGTGTATATCAGTATAGGGAACTAGTGATGCAGATAATTAAAAGTAGCAAATATTCTTCCAAGAAAAATAATAGCCAGGTCCATTATTATAAACACTGAGAAGGAGGCACATATTTTGACTAGTATCGATAGATCTTAGTATAAAAAGTATTACTATTCTTAAGGCCATTGATTTATTTCATTTAATTCATCTTATTTGTTGCGTGAAAAATGTTCTTTGCTGAGCAACAACAACAAAAGTGCCCTAAAACATCTCCTCATGTATTTCTCCATGAGTCTGAATTGTGCCGCCATATTGACGCGATTACTTTATCAGGCTTGTTTAGTCAAACTGCCTATAAAGTTGGTCTTTTCTTTTCAGGTTCTGTTTGTGTGTCACATGGCTATTCAGGCCAAAAAACCATGTCCTGGTGATTGACATTATCATTAACTTAAGAATAGTAGGTGGGGAAAAAAAAACTTGACTAAAGTAATTGATTTAAGTATCTTACATCTAAGTGTACTCAAGGAATTTGCTTTGTAAACAATGAAATTAAAACTTAATTTAAACCAAAGTTAAAAAAATTACTACCTGAAGATTAATATCTCAAAAAACTTGACTAAAGTAATTGATTTAAGTATCTTAGTCAAGGAATTTGCTTTGTAAACAATGAAATTAAAACTTAATGTAAACCAAAGTTAAAAGAATTACTACCTGAAGATTAATATTTCAACAAACCTGTCTTTGATGGTCATTGGCAGACTTGACTTTTTCCCCAATATCTCCCAGAATTTTGATAAGTTTCTGCTCCTTGGAAAACTCATCACTCAAAGCTTTACCTGCACAGAATTGGAGAGCAGCTAGTAGCTTCTGATAACAGCTTTTAAAATAAGCTTCATTTTCTGCATCCTTTAGCAGCCTGAAGGAAAGAGCGAGAAAAAAATTCTTGTATCTAAAGCTGATTTTTTAACCACCTCCAGCTGGAGCAATAAGTGCATTTCAAACTAATCTGTATTTGGTGGCTTTGGGCAGTTTAATAGCCTAGAATGGAGAAAATGTTGTTTATTCATTGACAGTCATCAAGTTCCATCTGATAGTTAATGAGATTCCAAGAGTGAAGAATCAATAAGAGATCTGCTTTTCTTCATTTCAATTCACAACACATCTTTTCTCTTTTCAGTCCTCTTAATTCTAGTGTGTACTAGATCAGTTTAAAAATACTTAAAAAAAAAGAGTACTTTTTAAAAGTATTTTTAAACTGATCTAGTACATAAATATAACTCTATAACTATCCAACTGCTACATACATGATAAAAAGAATAGTTATTTTGCACAGACAAAATCAACAATTTTTTACCAAAATAATTAAAGAAATACTATATTTTAGGGTTGGGGTTATAGGGATTGTCAGAATTGTTTAGGTAATTTGTACATATAATACTCTTATTCCTTATTCTATTGAAATGAACTTGTTCTCTTATGAGCAATGTATTTGCTTCTCTCTGGTTCAAGGAGGAAAAACTCAGTTTGATTCCTTGCTCAAAATAAAACCAAGCAGGGGAGAGTCACATCCGAAAACTGAGCAGGGGAGAGTGACCACATCCTAAAAAACATAAAAGCTGATAAAACTCGGTGTATTCAGTTGTGATTATTTTCCTTGGAGAGTATACCTCATTCAAACCCTGCATCCCTGCCAAGATTACATGTTCTCCTGGTGAGATGTGGTTCAAGATCCATGACTTTTTACTCGACGTGTAAAGAGTTTGTTTTTGTACACTGCAGAATTGAAATCATAGAGTGCTGGAGATGAACACGAGAGGCCAATTGTTCTATTCCTGTATTTTCGGGCACAGAAACTTTAAATGACAAGAGAAATTAACATGCCCCTTAATTTTAAACACTACGGAAAAGGTTGAACTACGAAGTTTTGGTTGGAAGGTTACTCAGTTCTGTGTCAGTGACTTTCACTATAAGGAAGCAGTAAATCCTAAATATTGTAGTTTTTATCTATTGCCTCTGTCTATAAGATTGTAGAAAATAGCTGGCCACTCTTTTTTAAGGATTACAGAAATCCTTTTCAAAAGATGCCGTAACCTGGGAGAGGCAATATTGCTTATGCCAAAAATGTTTAAAAATAAAAAGTTTAAGGTCAAGGGACCAAGAAGTATCAAGTAAGACTTGCTATTAAAAGACTGGGCTTTTAAGATGCAGGCAATGTGATTTTGCACAAACTGTGAAGTAAATCTTAAAATGCCAGAGACCTGTTTACCCTAATGTCTGCAATATCCAGCTGTGATTCAATTTGGTATTATTTTGTATACATACCTTAATGCTTTATAAAGTGTAAGTTATGACAACATTAAAATGAGGATGAATGCATAAAATCTAGATGATTAAAGAAGATTTTGACAGTATTAAGTGTGGTAGGCAGTAAGGAAGAGGGAAAGAAACATAACCCAGGTGACTGAGCAAATTTTTTATAGGATGTCACGGAGGTATTTAAGTGAAGTGAATTATAGTGGACTCAGATACAGAGATAGTCAGCAACCTCAGCTAGCAAAGAATGGAGATTTTCTTGAAAATTAGAACTTTTCTACATTTCTTCATGCATGTAGTTGCTTCTGGTCACATGATGAGGGACTTGCTAGAGCCACAGGAAAAGTACAAATAGTTCATATTCCATCAGTCTACCAGCAGGACAGAACAGAGTAATCACACCATCCCAGCCCTCTTTGCCTCATAAACTCCTTCAATCCAGGCCTTAATTTTAGTTTTCAACAGCAGGATATTGCCCATCTCAGGGACTGTCCTAGAATTTTACTCACTTGTGTATTTTCTGTGGGTCAAGAGGGGAAACAACATCCAGTAACAGAAAAGAATTGAGCTACACGATAGAGATGAGTGATTTCAGATCACTCCAGGGCTTTCCCTTCCCATTTCATCTTGTATATTTTGCTTCTTTGTTTGGGCTGAGGTATGTGGATCAGGAGACTGATTTTTAGTGAGCACAGGTGGATTCCAGAATATGAATTTTTCAAGTGTATTTAGGACTCTGGGACAAATAAAGACTACAATTCAATACCTAAAATATAATTGTTAATTTTAAGATTTTAATAGTGTGGCTAAGAAATGAAAAGCATGCCTATTTAGCATTAGCAACTTTATTTTACCTCTCAGTGGCTAAGAGATTTATTTAGTATTTTCCTCAACTGAGGAACTTGATACGTTATACAATCCTTGCAACGATAATTTTTTCTGACTAGCCCATTTTTAGAATATTGATTTGCTCTTTCAGAAATAGCAGCACTAACTTGAATTTTGCATATAAAGAGCATTATATGGGGCAAGTCTGCAGATATGCACATTCCAGTCAGTTTTCTGCAATATATGTTTATCAATAAACTACTTCGTAACAACTCAAATATAAAACTATTCACAAAGGAAACGAGTTTAGAAAATGATTAAAACAATACCCTAGATGTTGTATATATTTTCAGAACACTTAAATTTATGACAGGAGCCCATAAGGCATGAAGCTGACTTGGTTTATACCCCTACCATAATTTATGAGGTTAATCATTCTGATAATTTCCAAAGCAGTCTCTTTGGAATGTTATATACTCATGATGTTCCCACTGTTCCCACACTGTGTGGTAGATTTCATTATTGTTCTCAGCTCCATGTTTTTCTCCTCTGTAGAAGATTATACAGCTAGACTTTTTGTCATGTGACTTCCGGTACCTTCTTGTAGGTAGAATATACTTCTTTATCCCTTGTCAGGTTGGTCATGTGATTCGCTTTGGTCAACAGAATGTGACTGGATGCAACCTATACTCGTGACCACAGAGACGCTTTACATGGGCTATTGTGATTTGGTCTGGCCTCTGGTTTGGTTTAATTTTGCTTCTGCTTTCTTCTGGGAGAACAGCATGTCCCAGTAAGGGGCTGTTCCTTTAGTCCTGGAATGAGAAGACAATGTGGAGCCAAGCTGAGCATTGATGCACAGAGTCAGGTGGAGCCAAGCAGGACGACAGCAAGTCTGCAGCCTGAGTCCTACATGAATGAGAAATAAACTTTGTTGCCATAAGCCACTGAAACCGTGGGGCTGTTTGTTGCTATGGTAAAAACTAATGAATATGCCAACTTTCTTTGTCTTTCTTTTCTTTTTCCACTTGTTTGTTTGAGTTGCCTTTAGAATGGAAAACACATTTTTTAAACATTCTCGGGGGGTATCCCTGAGGATATTTTGGGGCAAATCTAATTACTGAAAATAAACAAAAGTCATCTGGAGCCAAGTCTGGTGAATTGATGAATAGTCAATTTGAGTACAATATTTCAGATCAAAAAACTGTAAAAGTAATTAACATGTCTTTTTTCATGGATCATAAAAAGTCCCAAAAGGTATTCCAAAAATGATTTGATCCAGCTTATTTGGACATGTATATTCTGTGACATTGCTAAAATTTTATTGTTATTTTATTGTTACTAACATACTTCTTGACTCATTTAAAAGTGTGAATAGGCCTATGTACCATCTGTTGCTTTGTCTGGCCAAATGTCTGAGTATCTGATAGGAGATGCTCTCTGAGTGAAAATGTTGTAGTAATAAGGGGCAAACACAAACTTTTTTAGGGCTTACATAACACAGGGCAAAACAAAGGGTCTGATGGCTGAGGACAGTGAAGGAGACGGTACATGTGGCTGTTCTTGGGAACTAAGACCTTCAGCTCTACCCTAATGGTAATATCTGAGGACTGAAATGGCTGAAAGGGGGCCAGTGGCTTTGGATGAGGAAGCATCTGTGTTAGCATATTGAGTGTTACTTTCCCTTGTTGCCCTGGAGTTGGCTACCAAGACCTAAGAGTGAAGAGATAATAGTTACCCTATATTTCAAAAGGGTGGCAAAAATTGACAACAAGGAGACAAAAACAAGTAAACGAAAAACCAATTGGGGGTCAGATAACTCTTCAAGGCTTATTAGGAAATGGATAAAATGGCTATGGTACAACAAGCATTATCTCCTCCATATATTTACAGGTGAGGGTGTTTGAGAGTCATGACTCATTAGCCCAGTGAGGAATAGAGTGAGTCCACAATGTTCACTTAACCTTTCCAAGTCCAGTGGGGAAGGAAGCTCAAATTGAGCCATTTATAGTGATTTGAGTGTATGCGGTAAGAGACTGTTACCCCAGTTTAGACTTCTGCTCTGAAAGAGAGTTTGTTGATTTTCCCTAGGCTTCTGTGAACATGAAGAAAAAGCAAGACCAGGATGGAGAAAAGGCGTGGCAAAGGAGAAACCTGCATTCCTGCACCCCTGCAGTTTGACAAAACAGGGGTTTGTGGGGTGGATGTTACTCAAGGTTTAAATAAACTCATAAAAGGTAATTATATGTGATCCACTCTTTGTATAGGTAGAGGTTGAGCCAGAGCTAAATCTCCTGGTGGGGAGGTTCTCCAAGGCTTCCCAAAGAACTCACTCGTGGTAACCCCAAGGTAGCCAGCTTTGACCGTGAAGCCACAGGGGGCCTTGGTGGAGGATCTGAGCTCACAGACAGGGGACTGCAATCGCTTGCCCTATCAAGTGTGAGGGTCACTTTTCTCTTTCTCCTTTCCTCCCACTCATAGCTAAGAAAAGGTACAGCCAACAGAGAAAGAGCAGAAGAGTGAAATAATAGATCATATCTTCTATTCCTAAGCTAGATATTGGCTAGTATTGGAGTCTAGGGGTGTGAGGCTGGGAGGTGGATGGGGCGGGTGAGATATCTGTCAAGTTAGAGGAGAAAATGAAGTTTTAAATTGGACAAGATGGGTTGAAGTTTTTTTGTCTAAAAGTATATACAAGGAAACTATAGAATCTAGCCTGGTTTTGATTAGGGAATGTGAAAGGGAAAAGGTAGTATTTTTAAAATCGTTAAAAGTTTTGAGACCTACTGTACTCAATCAGTTTAATAAAAACTAGCTGAGACAGTTAAAAACCTAAGAGTCAGAAAGAAGTGCAGCTTCAGGAAATGTCCTAATTGCATTTCAGGCAAGAAAACCCTAAGATGCAGAATAAGGGGGACCTTATTCTGGGGCAGTAGGATTTTGGGGAACCTTGACCCAAAACTCTTGAGAATTAGGCTGAGATCATTCTCTTTGCCTCTCTTTATTCCCTCGCCACCACTTACTGCTCCAGATCAGGGCTTGTTTTGTTTGGTTTCATTTGTGGATGAGCATGGCTAAGCAATGAATTGTATTAAAAAAAAAACTTGTGTCTTTAGCAATAGGTTATTAACACTGCATATATATGAGTATATAGGTATATATTTATATCATAATTAGTTGTTTGTCATGATATTTAAGTAAAATCCTTAACAGTTATGGTCAGTCACATATTTAATGATAAGCTTAAAATTAGTCATAGATGGTATCTGTTTGTGCAAACACCTACAAGGAAGAGTACTTTTACACAGCAGTGTTGCACTCAGGGTCAGCTGGTAGCTATGGAGGGAAAAAACTATGTTGAGCAGGTAAGTTTCCCTGAAGTTTCCTGCACCTGTAATAAGAAATCAGAGCTCTTGCATTCATCTCACAGAAAAACATGGTCAACCCAGGAGCCTGATGCAGGATAGGTGAGCCCCCAAATTGGGGTTTAATCTGGCAGGGATCTTGGCTTCACACAGGGAAGAAGTCAGGCCAGGTGCAGTGGCTCATGCCTGTAAACCCAGCATTTTGGGAGGCTGAGGCGGGCTGATCATGAGCTCAAGAGATTGAGACCATCCTGGCCAACATGGTGAAACCCTGTCTCTATTAAAAACACATAAAAAATTAGCTGGACGTGGTGGCGGGTGCCTGTAGTCCAAGCTACTCAGGAGGCTGAGGCAGGAGAATTGCTTGAGCCTGGGAGACAGAGGTTGCAGTGAGCCGAGATTGTGCCACTGCACTCCAGTCTGGTGATAGAGTGAGACTCCGTCTCAAAAAAAAAAAAAAAATTCAAGGGTGACCCAGAGGTGTTAGCAACTTTTATTGAAGCAGCAATGTAGAGCAACAGCAGAGGTATTGCTCCTTGCAGAGCAGGGCTACTCGTAGCAACAGCAGAGGTATTGCTCCTTGCAGAGTAGCAGCTCAGAGGCAGTTTTGCAGTCGTATTTATATCCACTTTTAATTATACGCAAATTAAGGGGTGAATTTTGCAGAAATTTTTAGAAGTGGTATGGTCACTTTCAGGCCATTGGGTTGTTGCCATGGAAAGGAACAGTAACATTTGGGTGTTGTCATGGCAATGGCAAATTGACATGGCACACACAATTACAGAAAGCTTCTTCTGCCCCATTCTTGTTTTAGCTAGTCCTCAACTTGGTCCAACGTCTGAGCCCCACCGCTGGAGTTAAGTCTTGCCTCCTACCTCAAGCCTACATGTAAATACATAAAACTCCTTTCAGCCTACTCATATGTTAACATGTAACATATGGTCACATGTTCCAGCCTACTCACATGTTAACATGTGACATGTTCACATGTTAAATTTATCAAATAATGGGGTTTAAGAGAAGGGACTGTCCTCTTTGCATTACAAAATACACTTACTGCTTTAGTGTAAAGTTAATTTATCATTTTTCTAAATTAAGCACTCCGCTGTGAATAGCTTACTAGTAACCCCCCTCTCCCTCCACCACTACCCTGCATATATGCTTGTTAATTATATAAACAGAAGAAACAGGTGGAATTTTAGCCCTGGGCACACTTTGGAAGACACAGCTATCTATGAGGCCCTTCTGTATCCCACCTCCATTTTTGTTCATTCTGGTTTTCTCCTTTCCTGATCCCCAAGAAAGCCTTAGCTCCAGCCACTTTTCCTTTGTCAAAATCTCCACCTTGTTCTGCTCTCTTCTGTGACATCCTGAGCTTCCAAATAGTCCTTGTCCTTCCCACTCCAGCTGAACACATTCCCTGAGTGTAATTTTACTCATATTCTCAGTGGAAGAATATTACAAGAGCATGGAGCTGAACAATACTTTGAGGTAATTTCTCCCACCCTTACATTTATTAGGTGAGGACACTGAGTGATAGAGAAACTTGGCCAAAGACCTATGACAAGAGCCCAGCATTCTGGACAACTCAGGGCTCCTTGCAAAGCACCATATTCTGTGTTCTAAAATCCATCGAAACATGATTTGAAAGACTGTTTTCTACTTTCACCAACTCTGGCAAGAACCTGCATGCTTTGGTTCTTCACCTTCCTCCTCTGTCAAATGTTGGCATTGGTGAGGTTTAGTAAGCTGCCTTCCAGTTCCCGGGCTCTGCAATTTTATTCTTTTATGAAATTATCAAGCATTTACTCTGTGCCAGGTGTTTCCGAGCATGTTGCATAGCTGTTTTAGTCACTCCTTAGCTCAGCTCCGGGTCATCTGATTTCTTCCTTCTCACAGATGAGGATATAGTGATTCATGGAGGTAGAGTAAATTGCCGAAAGTCATCCACCCAGTGGAATGGGGATTCGGATCCAAGTGTGTCTGACTCCCCAGCCCTTGCTCTTCAGCCTTGTGCTGTGCCACCTCCTGATGTCTTAACATGGATACCAGCTGAGGGGTTAGCCCGAGACTCATGCAATCTAGGAATTATCTTCTGCCACCTTCCTGCCCTGTTTTTCTTTCATCTTTTTCTCTTGCTTCCTGGTTCCTAACACTCGGAAGTCTCATGTTCTCCAGGTTGCCTTCTTTCTTTCCAAAGGCTTCATTCCAACTTTATATGTATGTATGTGTGTGTGTGTGTGTGTGTGTATTTTATACATACATACATTGATATATTTATATATATGTATAATATATGTATATGTGCTTATGTATATGTATGTGTGTGTGTGTGTGTGTATATATATATGTATTTTTTTGAGACAGGATCTCACTCTGTTACCCAGACTGGAGTGCACTGGTGTGATCATGGCTAACTGCAGCCTTTACTTCACAGGCTCAACTGAACCTCCCACCTCAACCTCCAGAGTAACTGGGACCACAGGCATGCACCACCGTGTCTGGCTAATTTTTAAATTTTTTGTAGAGGTAGGGTCTCCCTATGTTGCCCAGGCTGGTGTGGAACTCTTGGGCTCAAGCGATCTGGCCTTGGCCTCCCAAAGTGTTAGGATTTCAGGCATGAGCCACCTTGCCCAGCCTTAAATATAACTTTGTGTGAAATACTGATAAGCAGGGATACTTTTCTGTCCCTTACACAGCCTACAAAAATAATAGAATTGTGGAATCTGTTCTGATGATGCAAATCATACACCCGACTCACTTCTCCTCCACCCCTTCTTCACTTGAGAAAGTGGGACCAACATCACAGCTTCAAAGGGTCTGGCTTCCTTGGTTTATTTAGACAAATGGCAGTGGGTGGCATTGGGAGAGTAGATGGGAGAAGAGGCTGCATTGAAACACCCTGATTGCATTTGGGAACCTAAGAATCCTGATGAACTGTGCACATTCAACAGATGTGCTTGAACTACCCATTTTAACTGGGCCTGGGGTTCAAAATAACTCAAAATGTAGCAGAAAAGAAATGGGAAGTCTCTAACATCAGCACATGTGCCGTAATAAAATACATTTTGCTGGACACATAATTAATGCTGGAATCCATGCTCATGGAATTTTAAGTTAGTTCAATAGGTGTCTACAGTTTTCCTTACTCTTTGAAAATGTGGTTCTGAACTCAGTGCCCAACTCAGTCCTTTTTTAAATAAAATTCTATTTTTTCTTCTAAATACCTGTATAGTTACTTTAAAGGCAATGTAAGCATCTTTTTCATAAAGTTTCCTTAACAAAATTTCTTTTAACAGCAAGGCAATTCCTTTGCTATATGAATGTTTCATAAGAATAGCAAACTAATAATAAAATTCTCCTTTACCCCTGAGCCTTTTGTTCTTGCACAGCCCTCTGGTGAAAGCTGGATAATCATCATATTGCGCAGTGAACAATTCATGTGTTTGAACACAGCCGGAGAGGCAGGTTTATAGGTGCAAGCCGAAGCTGGCTTTGAAATACCTAGTTTTCCTGCAACCTCAGCTTCAAATCACAGCTGGGGCAGGTGCTTCTCCCTTCATTCTTCAGAGTTACAAACAGTGAGGCTCATTCTGTAAAGGTATTAAAGGTTCCCTGGGACATTATCCATAAGATCTGGAGTTGTGTTTGATGTCCTGAGAAAATGTCTGCAACATTCTCGTTCATTGTCATGAGAGAACTTGTTCCCTGAAGTTGGCTGGCACCATTTAATCCCATTCATTTTGGAAACTCAGTAAGAAATTAGTGTTGTTCTATGAGGCCTCCACAACCTACTTGGCTAATTTTCTGTTGACTTATGTTGTGTAATTTACTTATCCTTGTGCTAATTTTCTGTTGACTTGTGTTATGCTGTTGTTGCTATTGTTGTTCAGGTTGTACCTTACAGGCAGGGATACTTGTCCTGTCCACTCTATCACTTCATTTCAAATGTTCTCTCTGTAACTGCGCAAGCAATTTAACAGTTCCAACCCCAGCCTTTCCATTTGTAAAATGTGATAATCATGTCTGTCCTGTCATTTAATCAATGCTTTTGTTTTGGACTGAATTATGTCCTCTCCCAAAACTCATATGCCAAAGCCCTAACTCTCAAGGTGACTGAATGTAGAGACAGGGCCTTTAAGAAGGTAATTAAGGTTAAATGAGGTCATAAGATTGGGGACCTAATCCCATAGGGCTGGTGTCCTCATGAGCACTGGGAGAGAGCAGGAGAGCACACGCGCACAGAGAAAGGCCATGTGAGGACGCAAGGAGAAGGTGTCTGTCTACAAGCCAGGAAAGAGAGGCCTCACCAGAAAGCAAGCTTGCTGGCACCTTGATCTTGAAATTCCAGCTTCCAGAACTGTGAGAAAATACATTTCTGTTGTTTCAGTCACCCAATCTGTGGTATTCTAGGAAACCCTAGCAGACTGATACAGTTTCCAACTTAGAACTCTTTTTTTTTTTTTTTTTTTTTTTCAATTCAGGCTATGCTCATCTATTTATAAAATAGCACACTTACATTTTCCTAAGGCATTTTAACCTTAACATGTCTGATTTCATCATCATTCTCCCCAATACCTGCTTCTTCACCTGAATTACTTATCTCCATGAATAGGATGGCTAGCCTTCCATCGCCCTAACTAAAAATGAGGCCGTTATCCTTGGCACTTCTCTCACCTTCATCCCCAACATCAAGTTTTCTACCATGTCCTATTATGTTTACCTTCAAAATAGCTCTCAAATCGAGTTTCTTCTTTCTGTCCTTGCTGACAGAGTTTAACTGAGGCCTTCATTTCTGGTACCCAGTTTTCCCGTTACCTGTGAATTTTTTCCCACCCTCCCTTCCTTTTTTACTTAGTCTAATGAAATCTAATTCTAGGGATTAAAATAACCTAGCCTTCGGGATAAAATAGAAAACCCTTAGTATAACAAATAGAGCACTTCATCATTTGTCTCTCTCGGGTCTTTAAGTCTTGTCTCTTATTTCCAATCATGTTCTTCCACCCCAGACATCAAGTACTACCTTTGGTAACTTGAATCTTCTCAGCTTTCTCAAGCTATAATGCTTTTGCCTTCCCCCATCCTCTGTGTCTGAAATGATGCATCCATACAACATCTGTGTATCTTTTAATGTTCAACTTAGCACATTTTCTAAAAAAATCTTCCTTAGATTTCAGGCTTGGGCAGGTACGCATTATCCACCCCGTAAGGGTGAAGTACTTTCCTCTATTCATTGTTCTTATTAACAGTTATTTTGTGTTTTTTAAAAATTGTGTTTTAATTTTTTTAAAATGTCTTTCTCCTACTAGACTTTAAATCCTTTCAGGACAGGACTGTAGCTTTACACCCTTGTGGCTCAATAGTTTCTCCTTGTGACAGAGTCGGCAGTTAATATTTCTTGAATAAATGAATTAAATACTACTAAATAAATAAATCCCGTCTTCTAAAATTTCTTTTATTTATTGATTAAAATTTTGGAATATGAGCCCCAACTAACCTAGTAATAGCTTGGGAAATATAGAATCCTAAGAAATTACATTTTCACATGCTATTTCCTTTAATCTCCGAAGAGTTTGCATATTACACATACATGCATATACTTAAAATCTATTTATTAATGTAGACATTAATTACAAACTGACTAAAATTAATTTATATTTGAGAATTTTGAAAGACTCCAAGAGAATACTAGAGTTTCTCTATCATATCGTGATTTAAGGATTCAGATCAAGGGGAAAAATTTGGTGGAATTATTACTGTTTAAAAATAATTGCATAACTAAGTGAACTTAGTTGTTGAACACCCATCATTGGTAAAGTTGCATTAGCTAAGAATCATCCCACAAAGTACTTTTCTATCTGATAAGCCATGTCATTTTAGAATTGGATATTTTTCATCTCAGGGGGAATAAATTATAAATGTAAGAAAAAAATGGTGTGTGTGTGTGTATGTCTGTGTTTGTGTGTGTGTGTGTGTTGGGGTGGGGGGGTGAGATTGAGAGAGAGAGATTCTATTTAGTTAAGTAATTCAAGCATTTATCTCTAAAGAATTTTCAAAAGCCTGTTGTAAGAAGTTTAGATTGACTGCTACTAACAATGTTGGTGCAAAAAAAAGTCAGACTCTAAAACCCAGTCTTATTTAAGATATAAGCAATTATAGCAATAACCCAAAAAGGTGGCAATATCTACCAAAGTTAAAATAGCCTATAACAATCTATGGGTGGCTTTTATTCCTATTGTTATTTTCATTTTTGCTCCTCTTTAGAAAAAAGTCTTTTCACATTGGACCATTAGGTTCTTGTGTTCTTATGAGATTCTCCCTTCATAATTATCCTTTAAGAAAAGTTTTAAGAGCTTTGCTTTAATGAGACTCTTCTTTGTCTCTGAAATCATCAGTAGAGGTTGGATGATCGTGCTTAAAGGGCAGATAACTGAAATTGCTTTGGAATTAATTGGTTAGCAATTTTCTTTGTTTCTGACCAGAAAAAAAGAACAAGTATTTACTGTTCACATTTCTTAGAAAATGGCATTAACTCAACCAGAATTTAAAAATCATTCATTTGAATTATGAATCAAATATTTACATGCTCTATCTTCAGAAGGATTCTAATACTGTTCCTAAAATAGTATTTTCCTCTATGTTAGTATTTTATGTTGGACAAATTCAATAATGCTTAGCTCATCTTCTTATTTTTATGCTTTACTTTTTTTTTCTTGTTTTCTTGATTTCAATTAGCAACAGAAGAAATTAACTGGCTTATTGTAGTGCTTTTCTAATTACTTTGTAATGATTTTTTATTTTCACAAATTGGGAAAATAGAGTAATGAGATAGTACATTTTTGATGAATTTCGCTTGTTTTCTTTCCCAAGAATTCTGGAATGGTATAAATAGACAGGGAATTCAGCAAGAGAAAGTCTCCTGTTTTTACATGGTAAATTCTGCTTCAGGATGTCTCATTACCAGTTCTGTTTCTCTTTCTTGGACTGGTAATGTCTGTGTCAATTAAAAAATTCTAGTATCAGTTTTAAGGCCTTGAAATATAGGCAAAGAACAGGCTAAGGAGTTGGCTATATCTGGGTTGGAAACATGGTTGGACCATTTAAAGGCTGTGTGACTTTTGGTCTCTGACTTAACTTCTCTGAATCTCAATAGTACCTAATGATACTCAATTGACAAGGTTGCTGTGATAATTAAATGATGTAATTTAGAACAGTACCTAATGAATGTGTGATATTAATATCTGCTCAGTGATAATAGTTGTTGTTCTTGGTATTCACAAAAATAGGCAGTTTGAATACTAGCTCAGATTGTTCCACATTTCATAAATATTTTTGGTGTGTGACTCATTTTACCAAAAATGTTTTGCCAAATATTTTTGAAATATATTTGGCAAATATGAAACCCAATGAAAAACTTCAACTTTCCTCAATCCAAATACCTGCTAAATTAAAAGTATTACTTATTTTATACTATTTAGCCCACATGCTCAGTTTGACAAAAACAATTAAGAAAAATGGGAGAGCACTTTCTCAATTGTTTAAGACAAAACTGGTTTCAAGGATATTCAAGTCCTGTACCTTCAGTTAGTTTCATGTCATTGTCAAAAGCATCAGTGAAACAACTACTGTAATAAAAATTAGAATAAGTGTATAATAATCATAACAATAGCAGTAATTGAAGTCAAGTCGCCACTGTAAGAACAGAAATAGGATGAATTCAGCAGGCACTCTACTGCAAGGTTACTCTTACTAAGATCAAAGATAGCTGAGCATTTTTCTTAGTTTCTGGACAAGTACCGAATAGCTGCTCTAGATACATTATTTCTACTTGATCCTTATCACTGGGGTGGTTGTTTCAATATCTGATCTGAATTGGGCAAGCAGGCAAAGAAGTAGCAGACCTGAGCACCAGCCGGAAATCAACACCGGGTACTTCAGTACCGTATAAAAGGTCCACAGACTGGTCCAGATACAAAGGGCATTTTTGTCTTTTGATAAGACACATGTGCTATCACTTCCAGGTTAAAGTTTGTACAGTATCAAAGAGGATAATTATTTCTTGCAGTGTTTTTCCAAGCATGTGAAATTAAACAACAACAATAACAAAAACAAACCTACGAACATCATCTGTAAATCAGACCTGGACTCTGGACAGATTTATGGAAATAATCTAGTTTAGAAGTTTCTTTAAAACATCGTAAAAGCAGGACACATTTTTAAAGCAAAATCTTACTTAGAACCATCTTCCTTCCTCACCATGCACCCACAGGAAAAAATCAGATAAAAAATGATTTGCCCTACTGAGAGGGCAGTAGGCAGCCTAGACTGCTGCTTGTTTTGGTTTCCCCTTTCACACTCTGAGAGAGCTCTAAAGAACCTTGTGATTTGGAGAAACACATTTTTAAAAAACTGAAATAGGCTGCGTGCGATGGCTCATGCCTGTAATCCTAGTACTTTTGGAGGGTGAGGCGGGTGGGTCACCAGAGGTCGGGAGTTTGTGACCAGCCTGGCCCACATGGTACTCAGGAAGCTGAGGTGGGAGAATCGCTTGAACCTAGGAGGTGGAGGTTGCGGTGAGCCGAGGTCACGCCACTATACTCCAGCCTGGGTGACAGAGTGAGACTCTGTCTCCAAATAATAATAATAATAATAATAATAATAATAATAAATTGGAATAGACTTTTCTAATTTTAGAGGGGCAACAATTGAAGCCAAGAGAGAAAAAATTATTTGCTCTAGTTCAGGCAAGTATTTTATGTATTTATTCAATGAATGTGCATAATACTAAATGCCTACACAAACCCTGATGATACAGGGAAGTGACTAAGATTCTGCTAATCATGAGGGTGATCGTGACGACCAGAGCTCATGTGGTCACAGAGCTTACATTATAGTTGGGAGTAGTGAGTGGGAGACAGCAAACATACAAAAATGAATAGGCAGACAAGTTAAAAATGTGATATTACATGATTGGGACAGGACCTTTAGGGAGCTCATAAGTACAGACAGTTAAAGAATGTCTTTGGACACAAATCCAGAGTCCAGAAAATACTAATAAAATATTTATAGATGTTTTCTAAGATGTGATGATTTTAACATAAAGATATGTTAAGCAAAAGTGAAAGAATTATAAATGTATCATTATAATCACTTCTTGAATTAATTGAATTGCTGCTTAATCTGTTTCTTCTTTTCCTAATTTTATATATTTGAACATATTTTTGAATCAAGAAAAGCAGAAAGTCCTTTCAAATTTGAAGATACAAAGAAATCGAATTTAGTTTCTATTTTGGACAAGTTAGGTGACTGAGAAAGTTCAGTGTAGTAGTTTAAAATAATAGAACCAAATTTCTTACAGCCTACTAAGAGTAGTCCATTCTGATTTTTTATTTTTATTTTTTGCATTCTCTTCTTTTATTATTATTATTATTATACTTTAAGTTCTAGGGTACATGTGCATAACGTGCAGGTTTGTTATATATGTATACTTGTGCCATGTTGGTGTGCTGCACCCATCAACTCGTCAGCACCCATCAACTCGTCATTTACATCAGGTAAAACTCAGAATGCAATCCCTCCCCCCACCATAATAGGCCCCAGTGTGTGATGTTCCCCTTCCCGAGTCCAAGTGATCTCATTGTTCAGTTCCCACCTATGAGTGAGAACATGCAGTGTTTGGTTTTCTGTCCTTGTGATAGTTTGGTAAGAATGATGGTTTCCAGTTTCAACCATGTCCCTACAAAGGACACGAACTCATCCTTTTTTATGGCTGCATAGTATTCCATGGTGTATATGTGCCACATTTTCTTAATCCAGTCTGTCACTGATGGACATTTGGGTTGATTCCAAGTCTTTGCTATTGTGAATAGTGCCACAATAAACATACGTGTGCACGTGTCTTTATAGCAGCATGATTCATAATCCTTTGGGTATATACCCAGTAACAGGATGGCTGGGTCATATGGTACTTCTAATTCTAGATCCTTGAGGAATCGCCATACTATTTTCCATAATGTTTGAACTAGTTTACAATCCCACCAACAGTGTAAAAGTGTTTCTATTTCTCCACATCCTCTCCAGCACCTGTTGTTTCCTGACTTTTTAATGATTGCCATTCTAACTGGCATGAGATGGTATCTCATTGTGGTTTTGATATGCATTTCTCTGATGGCCAGTGATGATGAGCATTTTTTCATGTGTCTGTTGTCTGTACACATGCCTTCTTTTGAGAAATGTCTGTTCATAACCCTTGTCCACTTTTTGATGGGGTTGTTTATTTTTTTCTTGTAAATTTGTTTGAGTTCTTTGTAGGTTCTGGATATTAACCCTTTGTCAGACGAGTAGATTGCAAAAATTTTCTCCTATTCTGTAGGTTGCCTGTTCACTCTGATGGTAGTTTCTTTTGCTGTGCAGAAGCTCTTTAGTATAATTAGATCCCATTTGTCAACTCTGGCTTTTGTTGCCATTGCTTTTGGTGTTTTAGACATGAAGTCCTTGCCCATGCCTATGACCTGAATGGTATTACCTAGGTTTTCTTCAAGGGTTTTTATGGTATTAGGTCTAACATTTAAGTCTCTAATCCATCTTGAATTAATTTTCTTATAAGGAGTAAGGAAAGGATCCAGTTTCAGCTTTCTACTTATGGCTAGCCAATATTCCCAGCACCATTTATTAAATAGGGAATCTTTTCCCCATTTCTTGTTTTTCTCAGGATTGTCAAAGATCAGATGGCTGTAGATGTGTGGCATTATTTCTGAGGGCTCTGTTCTGTTCCATTGTTCTATATCTCTGTTTTGGTACCAGTACCATGCTGTTTTGGTTACTGTAGCCTTGTAGTATAGTTTGAAGTCAGGTAGCGTGATGCCTCCAGCTTTGTTCTTTTGGTTTAGGATTGTCTTGGCAATGCGGGCTCTTTTTTGGTTCCATATGAACTTTAAAGCCGTTTTTTCCAATTCTGTGAAGAAACTCATTGGTAGCTTGATGGGGATGGCATTGAATCTATAAATTGCCTTGGGCAGTATGGTCATTTTCATGGTATCCTATCCATGAGCATGGTATGTTCTTCCATTTGTTTGTGTCCTTTTTTATTTCACTGAGCAGTGGTTTGTAGTTCTCCTTGAAGAGGTCCTTCACATCCCTTGTAAGTTGGATTCCTAGGTATTTTATCCTCTTTGAAGCAATTATGAATGGAAGTTCATTCATGATTTGGCTCTCTGTTTGTCTGTTACTGGTGTATAAGAATGCTTGTGATTTTTGCACATTAATTTTGTATCCTGAGACTTTGCTGAAGTTGCTTATCAGCTTATTGGTCTATTCAGGGATTCAACTTCTTCCTGATTTAGTCTTGGGAGAGTGTAAGTGTCCAGGAAATTATCCATTTCTTCTAGATTTTCTAGTTGATTTGCATAGAGGTGTTTATAGTATTCTCTGATGGTAGTTTGTATTTCTGTGGGGTCGGTGGTGATATCCCCTTTATCATTTTTTATTGCATCTATTTGATTCTTCTCTCTTTTCTTCTTTATCAGTCTTGCTAGCGGTCTATCAATTTTGTTGATCTTTTCAAAAAACCAACTCCTGGACTCATTGATTTTTTGGAGGGTTTTTGTGTCTCTGTCTCCTTCAGTTCTGCTCTGATCTTAGTTATTTCTTGCCTTCTGCTAGCTTTTGAATGTGTTGGCTCTTGTTTCTCTAGTTCTTTTCATTGTGATGTTAGAGTGTCAATTTTAGATCTTTCCTGCTTTCTCTTGTGGGCATTTAGTGCTATAAATTTCCCTCTACACATTGCTTTAAATGTGTCCCAGAGATTCTGGTATGTTGTATCTTTATTCTCATTGGTTTCAAAGAACATCTTTATTTCTGCCTTCATTTCGTTATGTACCCACTAGTCATTCAGGAGCAGGTTGTTCAGTTTCCATGTAGTTGAGCGGTTTTGATTGAGTTTCTTAGTCCTGAGTTCCAGTTTGATTGCACTGTGGTCTGATAGACAGTTTATTATAATTTCTGTTCTTGTACATTTGCTGAGGAGTGCTTTACTTCCAATTATGTGGTCAATTTTGGAATAAGTGCGATGTGGTGCTGAGAAGAATGTATATTCTGTTGATTTGGGGTGGAGAGTTCTGTAGATGTCTTTTAGGTCTGCTTGATGCAGAGATGAGTTCAATTCCTGGATATCCTTGTTAACTTTCTGTCTCATTGATCTGTCTAATGTTGACAGTGGGTTATTGAAGTCTCCCATTATTATTGTATGGGAGTCTAAGTCTCTTTGTAAGTCTCTAAGGACTTGCTTTATGAATCTGGGTGCTCCTGTATTGGTTGCATATATATTTAGAATAGTTAGCTCTTCCTGTTGAATTGATCCCTTTACCATTATACAATGGCCTTGTCTCTTTTGATCTTTGATGGTTTAAAGTTTGTTTTATCAGACACTAGGATTGCAACCCCTGCTTTTTTTTTGTTTTCCGTTTGCTTGGTGGATCTTCCTCCATCCCTTTATTTTGAGCCTACGTGTGTCTCTGCATGTGAGATGGGTCTCCTGAATACAGCAAACTGACGGGTCTTGACTCTTTTTCCAGTTTGCCAGTCTGTGTCTTTTAATTGGAGCATTTAGTCCATTTACATTTAAGGTTAATATTGTTATGTGTGAACTTGATCCTGTCATTATGATATTAACTTGTTATTTTGCTCCTTAGTTGATGCAGTTTCTACCTAGCCTTGATGGTCTTTACATTTTGGCATGTTTTTGCAATGGCTGGTACTGGTTGTACCTTTCCATGTTGAGTGCTTCCTTCAGTGTCTCTTGTAAGTCAGGCCTGGTGTTGACAAAATCTCTAAGCATTTGCTTATCTGTAAAGGATTTTATTTCTCCTTCACTTATGAAACTTAGTTTGGCTGGGTATGAAATTCTGGGTTGAAAATTCTTTTCTTTAAGAATGTTGAATATTGGCCCCCACTCTCTTCTGGCTTGTAGAGTTTCTGCCGAGAGATCTGCTGTTAGTCTGATGGGCTTCCCTTTGTGGGTAACCCAACCTTTCTCTCTGGCTGCCCTTAACATTTTTTCCTTCATTTCAACTTTGGTGAATCTGACTATTATGTGTCTTGGAGTTGCTCTTCTCGAGGAGTATCTTTGTGGCGTTTTCTGTATTTCCTGAATTTGAATGTTGGCCTGCCTTACTAGGTTGGGGAAGTTCTTCTGTATGATATCCTGCAGAGTGTTTTCCAACTTGGTTGCATTTTCCCCTTCACTTTCAGGCACCCCAATCACACGTAGATTTGGTCTTTTCACATAATCCCATACTTCTTGAAGGCTTTGTTCATTTCTTCTTCCTCTTCTTTCTTTAGACTTCTCTTCTCACTTCATTTCATTCATTTGATCCTCAGTCGCTGATACTCTCTTCCAGTTGATCAAGTCAGTTACTGAAGCTTGTGCATTTGTCACGTATTTCTCGTGTCGTGGTTTTTATCTCTGTCAGTTCTTTTATGGCCTTCTCTGCATTGATTATTCTAGTTATCCATTCTTCCATTCTTTTTTCAAGATTTTTAGTTTCTTTGCGCTGGGTACGTAATTCCTCCTTTAGCTCTGAGAAGTTTGATGGACTGAAGCGTGCTTGTCTGAACTTGTCAAAGTCATTGTCCATCCAGCTTTGATCCGTTGCTGGCGATGAGCTGCATTCCTTTGGAGGGGGAGATGAACTCTTATTCTTTGAATTTCCAGCTTTTCTGCCCTGCTTTTTCCCCATCTTTGTGGTTTTATCTGCCTTTGGTCTTTCATGGTGACGTACTGATGGGGTTTTGGTGTGGGTGCCCTTCTTGTTTGTTAGTTTTCCTTCTAACAGTCCGGACCCTCAGCTGTCGGTCTGTTGGAGATTGCTTGAGGTCCACTCCAGACCCTGTTTGCCTGGGTATCAGCAGCAGAGGCTGCAGAAGATAGAATTTTGCTGAACAGCGAGTGTACCTGTCTGATTCTTGCTTTGGAATCTTCGTCTCAGAAGTGTACCCTGCCGTGTGAGGTGTGGGGTGTCTGTCTGCCCCTAGTGGGGGATGTCTCCCAGTTAGGCTACTCAGGGGTCAGGGACCCACTCGAGCAGGCAGTCTGTCCATTCTCAGATCTCAACCTCCATGTTGGGAGATCCACTGCTCTCTTCAAAGCTGTCAGACAGGGTCGTTTGTGCCTGCAGAGGTTTCTGCTGCTTTTTCTGTTTGTTTAGCTATGCCCTGTCCCCAGAGGTGGAGTCTGCAGAGACAGGCAGGCCTCTTTGAGCTGCTGTGGGCTCCACCCAGTTGGAGCTTCCCAGAGGCTTTGTTTACCTACTTAAGCCTCGGCAATGGTGGGTGCCCCTCCCCCAGCCTCACTGCTGCCTTGCAGTTAGATCGCAGACTGCTGTCCTAGCAATGAGGGAGGCTCCGTGGGCATGGGACCCTCCCGGCCAGGTGTGGGATATAATATCCTGGTGTGCCCTTTGCTAAGACCCTTGGTAAAGCGCAGTATTGGGGTGGGAGTTACCCGATTTTCCAGGTGTTGTGTGTCTCAGTTCCCTTGGCTAGGAAAAGGGATTCCCTTCCCCCTTGCGCTTCCCAGGTGAGGCAATGCCTCACCCTTCTTCAGCTCTCGCTGTTCGGGCTGCAGCAGCTGACCAGCACCGATTGTCCGGCACTCCCTAGTGAGATGAACCCGGTACCTCAGTTGAAAATGCAGAAATCACCAGTCTTCTGTGTCGCTCGCGCTGAGAGCTGGAGACTGGAGCTGTTCCTATTCGGCCATCTTGCTTCACCCCCCCGTCTGTTCTGATTTTTGTAATGCAGTATCTAATTTGATATAAATGGAGTCTATTATGAATCTATAGATCTTTCATTATTAATTAATATCCAAAGATTAATAAATATTGATTATTGACTATGGGTAACATGTTACTAGGCATTATGAGAAAGCCATTGAAGCCTAAGAATTTCTAGCCCCAGAGTCACTCACACAACTTAATTGGAAGAAATAAAATATACTTAAATACACAAGATCTTACAAGGATCAAATAATAGTATAATTTTTTTGATACAGAAAATTAATTAGGAAGAAATTACCATCATTCAGAATAATTGTAGAAAGGTCACAGGGGAATGAGCTCTGTGAATTGAATCCTAAAAAAATAAGATATGGATGGATAGGTGTTGGAAAAGAAATAAATAGCAAGGAAGTTTCCAGAGATAAGACTGTCATAAGCAAAGGCTTTGTGGTAGGAAGAAGCAAGAATTACTCAGGCAACAGTTACCTGACAAAGTGAACAACAGCAGAAAGTTAACAGTGAGGATTAGTGAAAGTTTAAAAAGATAGATTTGTAATAGATTTGGAAGGTCTTAAATACCTAAGCCAAATGGTAGATTTGTTCTATAGGTAGCACCAGGGAGAGCAGTATATACATTCAAGATTTTTGAGTAGGGAGGAGATGTTGAATTCATGTAGGTTGAGATTCCTCTAATCCTGAGTGCCCATTTTGTACATGAGAAGACTAAGGTCCATAGCTGTAATTGTCTTGTCTGAGGTAAGGCAACTGGTCCTTCTGGAGCATTGCTTTGCTTCCCCTGGCATCTTCATGGCATACCAGAACGTTGGTCAAAATGAGGACACGTATTTTCATTTGTTTCTTTTCACATAATTGCATTGCTGAGGGTGACTATGGTACATTGGAGGGTAGAAAAATAGTTTAGAGTAAATCTGATTCAATGCTTAGGGCATCATAAAGGTTTAAGTTAATGTTTTTTAACTTTTTAAAATCTATTCTATCTTTAGACATATAAAATTAATCTCATGCCCTTTAATTCTTTTGGAAAGCTTGAAATAAAGTAAATTATTTTGACGATAAGTAAAACATTATCATATTTAATTTTGATTTTTGAAACTATACATTCTCTTGTTGATGTGAGCTATGTCCATCTTTCCTTTCTTCTATTGATATACTGAGAAGGACTGACATGAACATGGGTGGTGGCTAGAAGGAAGGAACAGTTGCAAGGGATTCTTTGAGGAATGAACCGTGTGGCTTACAGAACATGAAGACCAGTTATGAAGCTGAGAGACGAGGTGGTAAGCATACATCCTAGACTCTAGTTTCCAAAGAGTATTCCTTCAAAGAAAGTCAACAGGTCAAATAGGTTTGAGAAAAGCTACAAAAACTGAATTGTTCTAAAGCACAGGAGTTTTCAGCATCTTCACATTTTAAAGTGCACCATGACATTCTATGTTTGGAACAAAGCATTTGCAGGTTTACTTGACCACTAAGCCCTAACCGCACAGGGCTGTGGTTTCATGGAAGACATGTTTGGGATATGCATCTCTAAGTTATTAGCAAGTCTCTAACTGAAAGCTCTCTGACCAAGTAGTAGAGACCCTGGACTCTGCATCTTCCTACCTTGAACTTGTGTCCTGACTTGAACACTTTTTCTGCTAATGGGCAGCCTTGAAAAATATTCTGCTTGGCCTTGACTAACTCAACTCAAATGCTGGTCTAGATCTAGATCAGTTATAAATTTAACTGCTTCTTTGCCAGCTACATACCTTCACTCATGATAATATTATCATAAATAGTATCTTCCAAATTGTTTACTATATTATGCCTTAAATTGGCAGTCTACACCACACTATGCCTTAAATTGGCAGTCCACATCACACTATGCCTTAAATTGGCAGTCTACCACCCACTGTGGTCACAAGCAGAATGATGTGTGGAGTAAAAGAGGAGATATAATAGCTAATGTGATAAAGAAATAAAGTATATTGAACTTTAACTCTCGGGTAAACTTTAGATATGACTCTAAAGCCTGTGACAAAGCTGGTAATGCCACGTGTCAGAAAGTCGTAAAACTCAAATGGAAAAAAAAAAAAAAAAGAGTAGCAGGTGGCTACATTTTCTTTTTCCACACTTGACAAGTTTTAAACAATTCGTGAAGATAGCTAGGTAATAAGAGGTGCTGATATCTGGTATTATAGTAACCAGTGGGTGTAATAAGCTTTTTTTTTTTTTTTTAAAGAGAGACTTTATAGGTGAATTAAGCATACATTCATCTTTTGTGGAGAAAAATAAAATGAAATATCAAAAGTTAATATAAGAAACCAAATGTGGAAGGGAAGAGACGTGGAGGGGAGAGAGAAAGAATAATTTGAGGAGTGGAAGAAACTTGGGGAAATTAGTTATTAGAAAATATTCAAAGGGGCTAAGATAAGCATCCATAGGACAAAAGTCAGAGTAATATATTTAATAGTTTAAATAAACTTCAACCACAATTTGAAAAGTGATTACAAGTATAGGATAATTTGAGCATATTCAGTATGTCTTTGAAAAGGTGATAGTTTTAAATAAGCAATTTTATTAATTGCCAAGTTTATAAAAGTATTTCCAAGAAAACATTTTCCCCCCAGCAGGAGTTCACTCCTTTTTTTCCCATAAGAAATAATCATTTCCATTTTATGCAGAGTTGAAAGCTTTGTTGCCCTGAAATCAAAGAAGCTATAAACTGCTTTGTAGGTAAGAGCCTCCTTTTCAGAAATGGGTCTCTCAGGCAACTCCAAATTAGAAGCGATAGTTTAGAGATTGAGGGTGACAGAGGAGCTGCCAGTCACACTGATGTAGGAAGCAAATTTAACTCTGATTTGGAAATAAAGATTGAAAATACTATATAAAGGCTTTGTCTAATTAGCTGATTGAACCAATCTGGGTATATGATCAAGGAATGTATGTAACACTTTCTAGAGACCCTTTTGCTGCAAAGATGAATTCTGATGTTATAATTTCAGAGGAAAAAAATCATGTTGGTCTTTTTCTTCTCCCTAAGATATATTTTAGTCATTGGCTTGTTTTGTGCATTACTCACCATTAACCAAAAATATTAAGCTGCTCAGTTTCACATCAATGGATTGACTCATTTTCTGGTCATTAAGCACGTGCTTCTTCCTGTAGTCTCTTCTTCACAGCAATAAGGATCGGATTAAAATATTTTTTTAAAAAAGTAATTCACAGAAGCACTTACAGTCATTATTTTTTTATGAAATTCATTCCTTGAGCAACCAATTTTGAATCATAAATGGCTGGAAATTATTTTTTAATCACAGAATATTACTGCTTAAAAATCATGAGATACAACAATGAATCGCAGTGTGGTAGTTAGAGTCAATAAAGGGACAAGTCACGGTAACTAGTTATTCCCTGTAGCTTTATAAATAATGATCTTAAACTGAGTTTCAGAAACTGTGTCAGTCAGATCAACTGAATAATAGAATATAAGGATATTCAAGAATATCTTCTTAAGCATTTAAAGTATCAGTCAATGAATTTGAAGATGATTCTGAAGGCAAGAATTCTGAAGGCAAGAAGGAAGAATACTTAGCAGTTGTGAGGTGGTGAGAAGAGTATGTCAGGAATAGTTAAAAGTAAAGTCCTTGCAAGAGGATGGCCACCAGAACATCTGATCTTGTGATGTGTTAGTAGGAATTCTGCCTTGGAAATGGATATTTAACCCTAGGAGATGAACAGAGTTGGAGCTCTGGACCAGAAATCTCAGTTCTTGCGAGTAAACAAAAAAATTGCAGACTAGGCCGGGCGCGGTGGCTCACGCCTGTAATCCCAGCACTTTGGGAGGCTGAGGCAGGTGGATCACGAGGTCAGGAGATCGAGATCATCCTGGCTAACACAATGAAACCCCGTCTCTACTAAAAATACAAAAAATTAGCCGGGCATGGTGGTGGGCGCCTGTAGTCCCAGCTACTCGGGAGGCCAAGGCAGGAGAATGGCGTGAACCCGGAAGGCAGAGCTTGCAGTGAGCCAAGATCGCACCACTGCACTCCAGCCTGGACCACAGAGCGAGACTCGTCTCAAAAAAAAAAAAAAAAAAAAAAATTGCAGACTAACCCCAGAATGCAAGCTTAAAGCAAAGTTAATTGAAGCATAGAAATATACTCTCAGAGGAAGAGTGGGCTTATTTCTGTGAAGTGAAATCAGCACCTCTTTACAAAACTCGAGGTGCTTTTATGGGGTTTCTGAGGAGCAGTTGAGGTTTGAGCTGTGTTTGAGTGACAGGATGATGTCATTTGATTGGCAGTTTACGATTATGCAGCTAAAACTAAACTGTGCATGTTTTTATCTATAATTTGTTTTAAAAAATGTCCACTCAGGGGAGCAAAACCACATGTAAATTTTATTATAATAATGGTATCATGAACCAAGATAGAGCTTTAGGTGGTTACTGGGCATGCACTACTTTGGGGGATTTCCACTTGTGCTCTAGTTTCTCTTTCTATAGGATGTGCTGGATACAGACTCCACCAAAAACTCCTTCTGTTAGGGTGGAGTTAGGGTGGTTCCAGAGCTGAACTTAGGTGGGCCAGGTACAATTTTAGAGATGGCTTTTCTGCTCTCTTCTCTTACCCCTTCCCAGCTGCTAATGTCTATCTCCCTACCTAACATGAGGAGCATATTTCTGGGGATTCCCAGGGAAGGACTAAATTTATCATAAGTGAAATGTTAACCAAGATCCTTGTCAGGTAAATCTTGTCTTACATTGGTTCTTGATTCAGGTCTACTTTGCTTTTCATAGTTGAAAAGTTTCTGAAAAAAAAATCTGTAAATAGAATTTTGTAAAACAAACTCTTTTAAATGTTCTGGTTGAGGAGAGTATTCCAAGTACCAACAAGGACACCAGCTGTAGATAAAATCTGAAATGAAATATTACCCTTTGCATGCTTGCTTTGTGGTTTTGGAGGTTAACATTTTGTGTGTTGGGTTTCTTTCCAGAATAATACACCTATACCTGGAATGATTCTAAGAGTAGGAGGAGTAGAATCAATTCTCTGAAGCTGTGTCTGTAATACTTAATATTGATTTGCCAGCTTTGAGCAAACTGAGATAGTTCTAACTTGTTTGATTGAATTAATGAGGCTGTTCCATGAACAGTATCAAATTATTTGTGTATGGCTTCCTATCATTGAGCATTTCAAGCCTAATACACTATGAATGACAATAGTAAAGTTATTTAGAATTTGTTCTTCTAAAAAATGGTATATTCCAAAAGTGAGCTCAATAAAAATAACAATTAAAGGTGAAAATTAAGAGTCCTGTTGATTATGTTTTGTTTTTAAGAAATGCACTATTGCATTTTCATATTAGTTATACTAAATTAGAAACGTTCAAAGTGAAAAAAGAAGTTATTAATTCTATTTGTGTCAAATGTTATTACTTTGTGTGTGATTGAATTAGTTGTTAGCAACAGATGAAGGTTAGAGAAGGGTAATGGTGATTATCTGACCTTAGAGTCATCTTAAGAGGGCTTTCTCCTGTTTGTGCTAAAGTAAAGTGGTTTGCTATTGACTTTTTCCCTATGTGCTATTTATTGAACCTTTCAAGCTTCTCTAAATAAATCATCCATCCATCTAGTCATCATGCCATCTGACAAATGTTTAAGCTTTTCGAAGGCACTCACTAAAAATATTCTTTAAAATAGACTTATCTGATTAAATGTGTAACAAATGTTATACACTTAAACTTATGTAAAGCAATTATATGAATAAAATTGAATTTAACATTTATATATTGTTGTGTGGTGTAAAACTTCCCTTTAAAAAGGGTTCTACGAGTAAGGAAGTTTGAAAATCAACACTTTGATACAAAGTCTGAAGGTGTTCTGAGTTGAAAGCAGAAATTTGAGTATTTCAAGATAGAAAGTGATAATGTTGAGAACATTATTCCAGTTTGCTCTATAAATCAGAGTTGGTAGCAACAAAGTTAAAAGAATTAGATCCATAAAAACTTGAGCAGTTGGAATTATCAGACATACATAAGAAAACAGTGGTAACTAATATGTTTAACTTTTTATAGAACTAAGGGGGAATAAAAAAGATGAATAACAGCAAGACACTTTAGTAACAGAATAAATAATAAAAATAACTTTCAGTAAAAAATGCATAATTAAAATAAATTTAAAACTATCTCTTGCTCTGTGTATAACATATACATGCATGCAAATATATACACACATAAATACACATATACACACAGTAGAATATTAAAAATAGCTGAGGAGAGAATTAACAGGAATAAAATTTTTTAAAAAATTATCTAGAATTGACCAGTGTCCTGGCTTATGCCTGTAATCCTAGCACTTTGGGAGGCCGAGACGGGGAGATCACAAGGTCAAGAGATCGAGATCGTCCTGGCTAACATGGTGAAACTCCATCTCTACTAAAAGTACAAAAAATTAGCTGGGCATGGTGGGTGTTCACCTGCAGTCCCAGCTACTCGGGAGGCTGAGGCAGGAGAATGGCATAAACCTGGGAAGCGGAGGTTGCAGTCAGCCGAGATCGCGTCACTGCGTTCCAGCCTGAGTGATAGAGAGAGACTCCATCTTAGGGGGAGAAATATATATATATGTAATCTAGTATAGGAAGATAAAAAAAAGAAGGATGTAGAATAACGATAAAAAAGACAGGTAAAATACAGAGAGTAGATCTAATATATGTCTAATTGGATTCCAGAAGGAGAACAGGGAAATAATGAAAGAGACAGTATCCAAAGCAATAAAAGTTGAGAAATTTTCAGAACTTTAGAATGTTAATGAAAAACACTTATCTTCAAAGTCCAAAAGCCCAAATTCTGTGCAGAATAAATAAAAAAAAGTTGATATCCAAACACATCTAGACACAAAGAGGTCTTAAAAATGGCCAGAAGAGTATCTAAAAAGAAATCAGTAGAATGATGAATGATTTCTCAACAGCAACAGTTGAAGTCAAAAGATCATAGAATATCTCCAAATTACTGAAAGGAAACAACTGTGAACCTAGAGTTGTATGTTCAGCAAATATGTATTTCAAAAATGAATATGAACTAAAGTTATTTTAGAAAATAAAAAGGATCAGAGTTTGCAACAGCACCCTTCCACTAAGAAGCCTCTTCAGGTAGAAAGACAGTGATTCTAGATGAAAAGACTAAGATGCAAGAAGAAATGATGGACAAAGAAAGCAAAACCTATAAATATTTACTAAATAAACAGTTACTAACAACATATTTGTAAAACTAAACATACAATAAAATAGAACTCTAACACCTAACACCAATAGCATATAAATTAGGAAGCAAGTTGTTTGGATTGTACTAAATGTCACTAAGATGGAAACACAAACAAAGTATGCTAAATTCACTAAGAAGGAAGTTTTCACAGAGTGTAGTTCCAATAGGAACTTCTGAAAGGTTTTTGTATGTTTTTTGAATGAGGTGTTCAAAGGGCTGTAACAATTCTTTGAATGAATGAACAGATGAAGAAAGTTTCTTATTTTTCAGTCTTAGATTCTGATAAATTAAGTGTCGAAGTTACAATTTCTAACATAGTGCTTTAGTAGATTAGATAGAGTTTACAAGTATCACTAGTCAAGGGGGAAATGGAATAAAAAATCCTTTAAAACAAGATAACAAAGGAAAGAGTAAAGAAACAGAAAATGAAGGTAATTAGAAAAGACAACATACAATGATAGAAATAAATCCAAAAATATCAGTACTCACAATATTCATGGCATCCAAAGTAGAAGAGATAAATTGTGATACATTTATACCACAGAGTACTATAAACTAGTGAAAATTAACAAACTAGAATTTACAAACAAAAACATGTGTGAATTTCAAGATAATTTTGCCCACACAAAATGTGCAGAAGACATATACAGTTCTATTTATGTATGGTTAAAAACACATAAAACTAAATAATATATTTTTGTAAGGGTGTAAACATTGGTGATAAGGTCATACAAAAAAATGAATTGAAATAATTAACACAAAAGTCATTTCTTCTTCTGACAAGAAAGATTAAATGAATATGATTGACATAGGTCATATAGGAGTTGTCAAAGTTCGTGTTTTGATGCCTCTTAAACTTGCTAGTGAATTCATAGCTGTTTGTTGTATTGTCATTTACAATTTAGACCTATTGCTACAGTTTGAATATTGTTATTTCCCCCAAATTCATGTGCTGAAACCTAATGTTTAATGCAATTGCGTTAAGAGTGGGGACTTTGGAAAGGGATTATGTCATGAGGCCTCCTAACTCATGAATGGGATTTGTGCCCTTATAAAAGAGATTTGAGAGAGCCTGTTTTCTCTTTCCAACACGTGAGGACACATACAAGGTACCATCTATGAGGAACAGGTGCTCACCAGACACTAAACCTGCTAGCGTTGATCTTGGGCTTTTAAAATAGCAGTACTTAAGGGCATATGAGACCAGCTTTACACTTAAGACAGCCCCTTTTCAAATTTCATTCATTCACTAAAGTCAGACAATTTTTCACTCCACAAATCCACAATTTATGATTTGTTAGTACAAATCATTCTGGGGAAGGTAATAATGGAATTCAGTACACAGTAAAGCATAATGTTCTGAGATCGGGGCTTTGATAGGCTGAGATGTGAAGAAGAGGAAAGGACGCTGAATATCTGGGAGGAAGCGAGACCAAGAGCAGAAGGGAGGAGTGAAGGGCCTGTCTCATCTTCATAGATCTGGCTATTACCAGCTCTAAGGCCATCAACAAACTCATTTATGGATAATACAAAGGGGTTTGGAGCAGGAAGTCTTCAAGCCTCTCTGGACCCCAGTTTCCTCATTTGTAAAATGTGAGTCTAGGTCATGAAGACATATAATGTCTCTCCCATTTCTCCCATTCTATGCTGTGTGATTACATGAATACAAAGCTGTCTTAATTGCCTTGGTTTGCACCAGAGAATAAATGCTGATAAACTACCCGTGCTCATTAAATTCCATTCAAATTATGAACACCTGCATTAGAAACACGACCATCATAAAATCACTGATGCAGTCCACTGGTGATTAATTAGGAAGTATTATTCCTCTTGTGTAAATGTTTAACAGGAATCCTCATGTTGCTTATGCTAAGTTTGTCTATGGGAGGGAAAACCTGGATTGAGGCATTAAAGGTGAAAGATTTCTTTATGGCAGAGAGGAGTCTAACAATTTATATTTTCAGAATTTTATTCAGCTGCTGAGCTACTCATTGTCAAAGGGAGGTAATGCTTTAGTTTCTTGCTGCCTTATATAATTTCTATTAGATATGTTACTAAAATTGGTAAGTTCTACTATAAGTATGCATGAAAATCAAATAGTGAAATAGCCCATTCTATATGTCATAAAATTTTGGTATGTAGGATATACCATGACAATGAATAACTAAAGCAAATCTTATGACTCTGAAAGAATAACAGAAATCAGAATCAGATCACAGTAATTAAGGCTGATGATAGTGACTATTAATAATGGAGACAAAATCAAATATATCCTTATTATTAATTACCGAATTATCCCATGATTTATAGAAAAATTCTATTTTTAAGTATATCCAAGAAAGGCTATGGTATTCTTTTACAAAGAATGATGCTATGTGAAAAGAGAATTTTGTAAATTACAGCAGTTTTTTAAAAAAAAAGTTTGTTTGCAAACCATTGAAAAGAATGCAATGCTGGATAATTTAATTTTTCTAGTAATTAAGAGAATAGATTATATTGTTGGTAAGCAAGTTAATCTTTAGGATGCAGCCAATATTATGTGTTGAAATGAGGCCAATTTAATCAGCGAGAAGAAATTCCTGAGTCAGAAATTCAACTTGCCAAAAAACTGACATTACTTGGAATAAAACCATAGAGACCACATTCAAAGCTTCCTCTCTTTTAAACTTGGCCCTAACGTTTAGATTCTCTTGCAGCCTAACAACAGCAACAACAAAAATGCAGTGGTTTCCTTTAGCTTTCCCATGGGCACTGGCCCAGATTTCAGTCATCCATGCTTTTTGACTTACCTTCTGTCAATAATCTACAAAAAAGCGCCTGAACTAAGATAGTCAAGATAATGCAAACAGAGGGAATGAGAGAGAAATGGACTGCTTACTTGATTTCACTCTGGTTTATCATAATGTCAGATACAATATGCATGTAATACCCTTAAGGGAAAACCACATTTTTTTTTTTTTTGTATTGTGCTCTTAAGTGGATTAGGTGTATCTTTTGTAAAAGGGTTGTTTTTTATTCTGCGTAGGATCTGTGAAAAGCCAATATTTTGTAGACCCTTTATACTTTAATATTGGAATTAAATTTCTTCAGCCATTTGTAAGCATTAGCTAACATAGTATGGATTAAAGTAAAGGCTACACAAGGAAGAAATGAAAGTGACTTTCTATGGTAAACTGAATAATGCACCTACTCCTCCACTCCTAATGTCTGCATTCTAATTCTTGGACCTGTCCATATATTCCTTACATGATAAAGGAAACTTGTAGATGTGACTAAGTAAAGATTTTGAGATTTTGAGATGGGAAGATTTTCCTGGGTGGGCCCAATGTCATCACAAGCATCCTTATAAGAAGGAGGCAGATGGGTCAGAAGGAAGAGAAGGAAATGTGACAACAGAAGCAGAGGTCAGAGTGATGCCATTGCTGGAAGGACAGGAGCCAAGGAATGTGGGCAGTCTCTTGAAGCTGGAAGAGGCAAGTGCCTTAGTTCACTCAGGCTGCTATAACAAAATACCACACACTGGGTAGCTTATAAACAACAGAAATTTGTTTTTCACAGTTCTGGAGTCTGTGGAGTCCAAGGTCAAGGTGCCAGCAGATTCTGTGTCTGGCCTGCTTCTGGTTCACAGATGGCATCTTTTAGCTGTGTCCTCACATAGTAGAGAGGGCTATTTAGCTTTCTGGAGCTTCTTTTATAAAGCAACTAATCCTATTTAGGAGGGCTCTGTCCTTACAGTCTAATCACCTTCCAAAGGCCCTAATTCCTAATACCAGGACATTGGTGATTAGGTTTCAACATATAAATTTTGGGGAGACACAAGCATTCAGACCAGAGCAACAAGGCAAGAGATGCTCTTCCATATCCTCTCGAAGGGATGCATTCCTGCTGACACCTTGATTTGAGATCATGAAACCCAGTTTTTGGGCTCTGATCTCTGGAACTAAACTGGCAATAATTTGTTACCGCAGCAATGATAAATGGATACAATTACTGTTGGGCCTTACTGAGAAATGGAATTCTTTGGAGTGCAAATGGTACAACAACCATCTTAAAACAATAAACCATTCAAAAATTAAGAAATACTAAAGAAAAGCTAACAGAAAATTATACCCAACCTCATTCGTAATTCAGTTATCTCAACAATTAGACACTATTAACAAACCAAGTCAGAATACAGATGTGGGTGGGGATACAGGAAACAGCCGCTTGCTCTAATTTATTGTTAATGGAAGTGTAAATCCTTACAACCTTAATAAAAGGTAATTTGGCAATGTAGATCAATGTAGATCTGCATGCCTAACCCCTAGGCGATATTACTGCCTCTCTCAACAGGGACTATCAAATACTTTATTTGATACCTATGCTAATCTGCATTTTCTAATTTTCATATAGCAACAATAAAAAATAGATAAGATGTATTGAGTGATTTAATTATTCTAGGCAGTGTGCTAAGTGCTATATATATATGATCTTAATTAATCTTTTTTATTTATATTTTATTTATTTACTTCTTTTTTGAGACAGTCTTGCTCTGTCACCCAGGCTGGAGTGCAGTGGCACCATCTTGGCTCACTGCAACCTCTGCCTTCCGGGTTCAAGCGATTCTCCTGTCTCAGCCTTCTGAGTAGCTGGGATTACAGGTGTGCACCACCACGCCTGGCTAATTTTTTTGTATTTTTGGTAGAGCCACAGTTTCACCATATTGACCAGGCTGTTCTCAAACTCCTGACCTCAGTGAGCCGTTCTCCTCAGCCTCCCAAAGTGCTGAGATTACAGGAGTGAGTTACCATGCCCAGACAATTAGTCTTAATTAAAACCTACAAAACAATATTTTTAAACATACTTTTTTGCATATTAAGTAACTGAGTCTCAGAGAGGTTTAGAAACATTTTCATAATCATACAACTTCTAAGTGTCAGATTCAAATTTGCATTTACCTCAGTCCAGGGTTATTATTCTTAAACACGATGTCAACTCTGCCTTAATAAATATAACATGTAGAAAAAAGTCATTAAGAAAAAAGAAGGGCTGGGTGCGATGGCTCATGCCTGTAATCCCAGCACTTTGGGAGGCTGTGGCAGGCATATTGAGGTCAGGAGCTTGAGAACAGCCTGGTCAACAAAGTGAAACCCCGTCTCTACTAAAAATACAAAAATTAGACAGGCGTGTTGGCAGGTGCCTGTAATCTCAGTTACTCGGGAGGCTGAGGCAGGAGAATCACTTGAACCCATGAGGCAGAGGTTGCAGTGAGCCGAGATCAGGCCACTGCACTCCAGTATGGATGACAGAGCTAGACTTTGGTCTTAGTTTCAGAGAGCTTTAGTATAGCATTTGATGTAGTATAATAACAGTGATTCTCTGTATATCACAGACTTGGTTAATATTGAGTCTATTTCATTAAAGTGTTCATTCAATTTAGGCATAGGTTAAGCATGCAACAGATTAGATATAAATTTCGCTGTAACTAGTGCATTTCCAATATATAATCCAAATAGTGGAATTTGAATTTAGTTGTTTCTAACAGGGAAAGATGCCAACTACATAATATAAAGCTGTCTACTCATTCGCAGGGATTGATGTATAAGCAGTAGAAAGAATCTTTCACCCTTTCCCATGAACATTTATTGAGAAATCCGTTGTAGTGAGGGACGTTTACAACCAAAATAATTAATTGTTTCCTAACCTAGGCTAGTTTATTAACTGGTTTTTCATGTAGGTTAGTCTCTTTCACTTTTTCTAAATGCCTTAGACTTAGGTTAAGTGGCTAAAACAACTTGCAGTGAACTGACTTGCTCTTCAAATGCTTGCTCTTCTATATGCAATTATTTATGAATTTGTAAATTATAATATTTGGGGGTTGTCTGAGGAATAGTTACATATCTAAAAAATTTTAACTTAGGATTTCCAGGTGATAAACTTCTTAAATCTCTCTTTCCTCGGGGTTCTTTTAGATTTTAATGAGAGTGGGTGCTGACAGTCTTCTTTAGTGGCTTATAACAATGGCCGCTTATTGACTCACAGTTCTGTAAGTCAGAAGTCCAGGAATGGTGTGGTCGGTGCTCTGCTCAGGGTATCATAAGGCTAAAATCCAAGTATTGTCCAGGCTCTGGGAAAATACTCACTTCTACGCTTGTTCAGATGGTTGGGAGAATTCAGTTCCTGGTGGTTGTAAGGAGAGTCCACCCCCTCCCCTCTTCCTTTTTTTTTTTTTTTTTTTTTCCTAAACTGGCTATCAACCAGGGGCCACTTTCAGCAACTTTCAGCCATGTCATTCTTGCTGCATGACCCCTAACATCTTCAAAGTCAGCCACAGAGCATCCCCTTGCATCAAACTCTGCTTGAACTTTGAATCTCTTTCACTTTGTTTCCTGCCCCCTGGAGGCAAGTCTTTGCTTATAAGGGCTCAAGGGCTCTAATGATTAGTTGGGCCCACTCAGTATCATCTGTCCTTTGCCATATAATGTAACACAATCACAAGAGTGATACTCATTATATTCAGCTTCTTCCCACATTGTAGGGCAGGGGACCTGGCTTGGAGGAGGGTCACTGAAGGCCATCTTAGAATTGTGCCCACTACCTCTACTTAGCATTTAGGCCACTGAGCTATTTGAAAAATTCATCCAACATTCATGTAATATATACAACGAGCATCTACAAGTTACTAGACACAGTTCTAAGCAAGACTAACCATGCAGTCTACTTTTTCTTCTTGTTTTAACCCATGGCTCACCATATAAGCAAGTTCTTTGAGATACGGGAATATCTTTTGCTCTAAATAATACAATATGCCCAGAAAATTATTGCTTCACACTAACGTTTATTTCATCCCTTAGAATACATAATATATTAAAATACTTAATCCACTCTTGGAAAGGAAAAGCAATTGGAAGACCTACTGGCCTGTCCCTATCATTTCTTCATACCTTTCTGTCTATAAAACTCACCTAGCTTATGGTGGATAAGACGAAGGTAGTAAATAAGAACAGGGAAGATTAATCCATAAAACTTAAGAAGTTTAAATTTCATTTTTGAACATTGATGTAAAATAAATTGTTAACATTAATAAATTAATTAATGTTAATTAGTTTCTTTAATATTAATTAAAGAAAGAAGGTTATAAAAGAAGTGATGTAGAATTTTCTATATCTTGACTTAAAAAAACTATCGTCACTTATTTACATATTTAGATTCTAATTAAATAATATGAAGTGTTTGATTAGGTTTTAGTTATTATAAAAGTAATTACCCTAATTCTAGATTCATGCACAGTCCATGTTATCTTTGTTCATATTGACTTTAAAAACTGTAAGAATAGGCAGCTAACTCTACTATGGCGATCACTGGATTCATTCTGATTGAAAGAGAGTCTAGAATAAAAGATGTGGCCTTTCATTAAAAAAAAAATCAGTGCACCTCATTCTTATTTTATAGAGATTGAACGGTTTCAGAATCAGCACAGATGATTACAAACAGAGAGAGTGGGGAGTGTGTACTTGATGGAAAACTGCAACACAAAGCCCAAAGGAAATTTTCGGAGTGGTAAGAACATACACACATATTCCAAAATCAATGATGTGGTTAGGAACAGGCAGAAAAGGGCTCATACAGAACTGAGGCCACAGCAGGGGGCACTGAAGAATGGGCTATATTTTTGGTTGTCTACAAGACAGTATTATTTTCTGATGGCCAAAAGACACTGAAGAAAGATTGTTAAACTATTAGTACACTGGATGTGTTTTCATTTCTTACTTCCTCAATTGCCATCCAAAAGGAAATTCAGAAAGAAAGAGAGGGGTAATATATGACTTTGCAGAATCAAAGGAAAGCACTTAACTATTCTCTATGAACATCAATTTTATATTTATATGTATTCAGTAATTTCCTATGCACAAACTACATAATACAGTATAATCTGTGTATCTTCCTTCTATCCATTATCTATGGCTCCAGTTTGGTCTTGTCTCCTCCCAGCCAGTTTCTCTATTCCAGTCTACCCTTATTGTTCCCTTTTCTATGTTTCCATTGTACTTCTATTTCACATTATAATGCTTTGAAAGTCACCATTTTTTCTGATGGTTTCAAGATAATTGGTTTTGTCCCTCAAGATTACAAAGTTCTCAAAAACTGAAAACTTTTATATAAAAAGAATGGACTGTCAACCCAGCTCTGCCATTTACCAGTAGTATAAATGATACAGAAGCTAAAAAGAATTTATTTAAGCAGTTGGTGAGAGTAAGAGAGTCCTTGGTAAAGTTCTCTTTTAACAAAAAGCAGCCCCCAAATTGTTTCTTTTCTAACAAAGAGCAGCTTGTAAAATCAAGCTGCAGATGTAGATAAGCAAGCTGGAAGCTTGCACAGGTGAATGCCGACAACTGTGCCAATAGGAAAAGGTTAACTGGGGGCCATGCATGTTCAACCTGGAGGCTCCATCTTCCTTTTTCTTTGCCAACCAAGTGTACAGTAAAGGAACAGGCAACATGGTGCTGGCCAGGTAGGGGACCCATCTGAATAATAAAAGATGAGGGTGGGGCGGCTAGCTTCTTTGCACTATGCAATCGGCACACGTAGTCTGAACAATCTCTTGTGCCCTATGTAAATTAGACACCACCTCCACAAGCTCGTCTGTAAAACCCCCTGTGCATTTCACCACGAAACTGGGAGACCCACCTGGGAGCCCCTCTCTTTCTGCAGGAGAGAGAGCTTTTCTCTTTCTCTTGCCTATTAAACCTCTGCTCTTAAACTCACTTGTGTGTCTGCGTCCTTAATTTCCTTGTCATGAGACAACAAACCTCAGGTATTGACCCCAGACGAATGATCTTGCTTCATGGCCTTGGACATTTGTCCAAAATATTTAATATTTTAAAAACTTTATTTATTCCTAAACTTTAAATCGCTCAGTAAACTAACAAATAAACAATTGCCGTAAGGCAACAAGGGGCACATTTGAATTCTTAATACACAGTGCTGGGACTGAATAACTTCTGGGAACTCCAGAATGGTAAAGAAAACAAGTAGAACTGGCATAAGGTAAATGTCATTGACAGATTATGAGTGGAGGCAGACAGTCTTTTTTTTGTCTTTAAAGGATATAATGAATGCATGAATGCTATCAACTGAATGTTTGTGTTCCTCTAAAAATTCATACACTGAAATCTTAACCACTAATGTGATGATATTAGGAGGTGGAGCTTTTGGGATGTGATTAGGTCATGAAGGTGGAGATCTCATGACTGGGATTTGTGTCCTTATAAAGGAAATCCCAGAGAGCTCCTGTATCCCTTTGGCCATGTGAGAAAACAGTGAGAAGACAGCTGTCCGTGAAGCAGGAAGCAAGCCCTCACCAGATACTGAATCTGCTGGTACCTTGATCTTGGACTTTGTAGCCTTCAGAACTGATAGAAATGAATTCCTATTTTTCATAAGCCACTTAGTTTATGGTATGTTTGTTATAGCAGCTCAAATGATCTAAGACAAAGATTTGGAACTTACAATTTATAGCCATTAAAATTCTGCAATTCAAGGGAGAAAATAAAATTTTAAACACCAAAGGAGAGTTTATCAAGTAAAATAATCCTACATATTGTTATTTACATGAGAGTCATTCTTGACTCTTCTCCATCAACCGCCACCCACCTCCCCTTCTCAACCCCCTGAGGTATCTTCTGATGTAGCTCCCAGTGATCCCACCTACTGGTGTTCATGTCTTTGTGTAAAACTCTTGTCTCAGTGTGGGCTGGACCTAGTGATTTCTTCCTAGCTAGTATATTATGACAAAGCTGATAGAGTGATCTTCTGTGATTAGGTTGTAAAAGGCTCTGACTTTGGTCTTGCTGGTATTTTCTTTAGCTATTCTTACATGTTTGCTTTGATGAAGTGGGCCTCCTGGCAAGGAATTAAGTGCTGCCAGCAATCACTTGAGTGAGCTTGGAAGCAAATCTTTCTCCAGTTGAATCTTGAGATGAGGGTAGATCCCAGGTTGACACCTTGATTACCGACTCTCGAGAGAAAAACCCTGAGGTAGAGAACTCAGCTAAGGGGTACCTGAATTCCTGACCTACAGAAATAGTGAAATAATAAATATGTGTTTCTTAAGTGAATAAAACTTAGTTATGCAGCACTAGATGATGAATATATCTCACATCCAATTCATCAATAAATTCTGTCAGTTCTATCTTCAAATTAAGAACAGAAATTTCTAAAATTTTCTGAATTCTAAAATTCAGTAGTAGAATAGAATCTGACTACATCTGGTACCACCTTCAGCTAATACAATAAAATTTCTCAGCTGACTATTGCAATAACTCTTAAGAATGTGTGACTTTTCTGCTTTTGCCTTTGTCTCCTTAATGCTATTCTCAAAACAGCAGGCAAAGTGATCCTGCTAATGGATTCCATTCTCATTCAGATACTCAGCCACCTTACAAAAACCATAAGACCCTGCATGATCTGTTTCCTTTCCCTGTGTATACCTCACATGACTACGCTGGCTTTTCATACTTCCCTGCATTGCTAAGCACACTCTAATACCTTTGAACTCACTGTTTTCTTAGCAGAGAAAGCTCCTCACCCAATATCTTCATGGCTGAGTCCCTCAAATATCTTTACTCCAGTGCTTTTCAAATAGTTCTTCCCCAGGTGCTTTATCTAAAATTGCACTGCCTCCTCCCATCATAGGTCCTTGTATTGATTTTTCACGAGAGAACATTTTATGCCCCTTATTTATTTATCTTGCTTATTATTTGTTTCCTCCATTAGGATGTAAACTCCATTACGGTGTTGAGATTTTTATTTTGTTTACTGTTGTATCTTAATGCACGGGACAAAGCTTAACACATAGTAGGCATTCATTAAATAACTGCTGAATTAACTAAAGAAGCAGATGAATGCATATTACTAATTTCTACTAGTTAAAAGAAGCCAGTAGAAAAGCTCTGCTTTGAAAAGAAGACGTATATCAGATAGGTGTACAAAGGCATTTATGCAGCACTTAAAACAACAAGAAGCTTTACATTAATAAAATGCTAAGCAGAGGGATGGAATTAAGCCAACTTTTGGCTCTTCCTAACAAACAAGAGTAAATTTTGGCATGGAATAGTCTAAACCACAGATAACTGACAACATTCAAATTAGGCCCTGAGTCAGAACGCTAATTAAAATTTACATTTAAAAGCTAATTGAGCTGTGTTCACTTGCATACTTTTTGTTTTTTATAGAAAATTACTTTCTCTCTTTTAATTGAAAAGAATAAAACAAAACTGACAGAGGGTCTCTTTTTGTTGTTTAAAAATTACTATTCAGAACACCTGTGAAAGAATTCCTAAGGTGCTTTACAATGTGTTTAGTACTGACAGTAACCTCAAGACACGAGTGTTCCATTTAACTTTTATGTTGAACCTGAAGCCTAACCCCTCCCCTCAGGATCTGAAAGTCAATTATTAAAAGCACAGGTCACCAAAACTTTTCATCACATACTCCTAAGAGGAAAAATTGTTGAACACCTCTCAGATGTTTATATTCATTCAAGAGTTACATGCATACAAAATAAAGGGAGGGAGGAATATTTACCAAGCAAATGAAAACCAAAAATAAAGCAGGAGTTGCAATCCCGGTCTCTGATAAACAGACTTTAAACCAACAAAGACCAAAAATGACAAAGAAGGGCATTACACAATGGTAAAGGAAACAATGCAATAAGAAGAGCTAACTGTCCTAAATATATATGCACCCAATACAGGAGCACCCAGAATAATAAAACAAGTTCTTAGAGATCTACAAAGAGACTTAGACTCTAATAGTGGGAGACTTTAATACCTCACTGTCAATATTAGACAGATAAATGAGACAGAAAATTAATAAGAATATTTAGGACTTGAACTCAGCTCCGGACCAAGCAAACTTAATAGACATCTACAGAACTCTCCACCCCAAATGAACAGAATATACATTCTTCTTAGCACCACACAGCACTTATTCTAAAATAGACCACATAATTGGAAGTAAAACACTCCTCAGGAAATGCAAAAGAATGGAAATCATAACAAACAGTCTCTCAGACCACAGTGCAACCAAAATAGATTTCAGGATTAAGAAATTCAATCAAAACTGGACAACTACATGGAAACTGAGCAACCTACTCCTGAATGACTCCTGGATAAATAACAAAATTAAAGTAGAAATAACAAAGTTCTTTGAAACCAATGAGAAAAAGACACAATGTACCAGAATCTCTGAGACACAGATAAAGCAGTCTTTAGAGGGAAATTTACAGCACAGAATGCCCACATCAGAAAGTGTGAAAGATCTAAAATCAACACCTTAATATCAAATTAAAGGAAGTAGAGAAGCAAGAGCAAACAAATTCAAAAGCTAGCATAAGACAAGAATTAATTAAGATTAGATCAGAACTGAAGGAGATAGAGACACAAGAAACCCTCCAAAAAAAATCAATGGATCTGTTTTTTTTTTTTTAAAGATTAACAAAATAGATAGACTGCTAGCCAGATTAATAAAGAAGAAAAGAGGGAAGAATCAAATAGGAACAATAAAAAATGATAAAGGGGATATCACCACTGATCCCACAGAAATATAAACTACCACCAGAGAATACTGTAAATACCTACATGCAAATAAACTAGAAAATCTAGAAGAAATGGGTAAATTCCTGGACACATACACCCTCCCAAGACTAAACCAGGAAGAAGTAGAATTTCTGAATAGACCAATAACAAGTCTAAAACTGAGGTAGTAATTAATAGCCTACCAACCAGAAAAAGCCCGGGACCAGACAGATTCACAGCCAAATTCTACAAGAGGTACAAAGAGGAGCTGGTTCCATTCCTTCTGAAACTATTCCAAACAATAGAAAAAGAGGGACTCCTCCCTAACTCATTTTATGAGGCCAGCATCATCCTGATACCAAAACCTGGCAGAGACACAACAAAAGAAGAAAACTTCAGGCCAATATCCCTGATGAACGTCGATGCAAAAATCCTCAGGAAAATACAGGCAAACCAAATCTAGCAGCACATCAAAAAGCTTATCCACTACAATCAAGTTGGCTTCATCCCTGGGATGCAAGGCTGGTTCAACATATGCAAATCAGTCAACATAATCCATCACATAAACAGACCCAATGACAAAAAACCACATGATTATCTCAATAGGCACAGAAAAGGCTTTCAAAAAAATTCAACACCCCTCTGTGCTAAAAACTCTCAATAAACCAGGTATTAGTTTGAGATGAAACATATCTCAAACTAATAAGAGCTATTTATGACAAACCCATAGCCAATATCATACTGAATGGGCAAAAGCTGGAAGTATTTCTTTTGAAAACCAGCACAAGACAAGGATGCTCTCTCTCACCACTCCTATTCAACATAATATTGGAAGTTGTGGCCAGGGCAATCAGGCAAGAGAAAGAAATAAACGATATTCAAATAGGAAAAGAGGAAGTCAAATTGTCTCTGTTTGCAGATGACATGATTATATTTAGAAAACCCCATTGTCTGAGCCCAAAAACTTAAGCTGATAAGCAACTTCAGCAGTCTCAGGATTCAAAATGTATTTGCAAAAATTGCAAGCACTCCTACACACCAATAATAGACAAGCATAGAGCCGAATCATGAATGAACTCCCACTCGCAATTGCTACAAAGAAAACAAAATACGTAGGAATATAACTTACAAGGGATGTGAAGGACCTCTTTAAGGAGAACTACAAACCACTGTTCAGGGAAATAAGAGAGGACACAAACAGATGGAAAAAAAATTCCATGCTCATGGATAGGAAAAATCAATATCGTGAAAATGGCCATACTGCGCAAAGTAATTTGTAGATTCAATGTTATTCCCATCAAGCTACCATTGACTTTCTTAACAGAATTAGAAAAAACTACTTTAAATTTCACATGGAACCAAAAGAGAGTCCATATAGCCACGACAATCCTAAGCAAAAAGAACAAAGCTGGAGGCATCACGCTACCTGACTTCAAACTATACTACAAGGATACAGTAACCAAAAGAGCATGGTACTGGTATCAAAACAGATATATAGACCAATGGAACAGAACAACGGCCTCAGAAATAACATCACATGTCTACAACCATCTGATCTTTGACAAACCTGACAAAAACAAGCAATGGGGAAAGGATTCCCTATTTAATAAATGGTGTTGAGAAAACCAGCTAGCCATATGTAGAAAACTGAAACTGGATCCCTTCCTTACATCTTATACAAAAATTAACTTAAGATGGATTAAAGACTTAAACATAAAATCTAAAACCATAAAAACCCTGGAGCAAAACCTAAACAATACCACTCAGGAACATAGGTATGGGCAAAGACTTCATGACTAAAACACCAAAAGCAATCGCAACAAAAGCCAACATTGACAAATTGGATCCAATTAAAGATTCTGCACAGCAAAATAAACTATCATCAGAGTGAGCAGGAAATGTACAGAAGGGGAGAAAATTTTTGCAATCTACCCATCTGATGAAGGTCTAATATCCAGAATCTACAAGGAACTTAAACAAATTTACAAGAAAAAAGCAAACAACAGGCAGAACTGGTGGCTCATGCCTGTGATCGCAGCACTTGGGGAGGCTGAGGCGGGTGGATCACCTGAGGTTGGGAGTTCAAGACCAGCCTGGCCAACATGGAGAAACCGCATCTCTACTAAAAATACAAAATTAGCCAGGCATGGTGGCACATGCCTATAATCCTAGCTACTCGGGAGGCTGAGGCAGGAGAATCACCTGAACCCAGAGGGTGGAGGTTGCGGGTGAGCCAAGATTGTACCATTGCATTGCAGTCCGGGCAACAATAGCAAAACTCCATCTCAAAAATAAAGACAAAAATAAAAATAAACAACCCTATCAAAAAGTGGGCAAAGGATATGAACAGACACTTCTCAAAAGAAGCCATTTACGCAGCCAACAAACATATAAAATAAAGCTCATCACTTGTTATTAGAGAAATGCAAATCAAAACCACATGAGATACCATCTCATGCCAGTCAGAATGGTGATCATTAAAGGTAAGAAAACAGCAGATACTGGTGAGGATATGGAGAAACAGAAATGCTTTTACACTGTCGGTGGAGTGTAAATTAGTTCAACCATTATGGAAGACAGTGTGGCAATTCCTCAAGGATGTAAGACCAGAAACATCATTACTGGGTATATACCCAAAGGAATACAAATCATTCTGCTATAAAGACACATGCACATGTATGTTTACTGCAGGACTATTTACAATAGCAAAAACTTGGAACCAACCCAAATGCCCATCAATGATAAACTGGATAAAAACAATGTGGCATACATACACACCATGGAATACTATGCAGTCATAAAAAAGAATGAGTTCATGTCCTTTGAAGGGACATGGATGAAGCTGGAAACCATCATTCTCAGCAAACTAACACAGCAACAGAAGACCAAACACCACATGTCTTCACTCATCAGTGGGAGTTGAACAATGAGAACATGTGGACATCACACACTGGGGCCTGTTGTGGGGTGGGGGGCAAGGGGAGGGAGAGCATTAGGACAAATACCTAATGTATGTGGGGCTTGAAACCTAGATGATGGGTTGATAGGTGCAGCAAGCTACCATGGCACATGTATACCTATGTAACAAACCTGCATATTCAGCACATGTATCCCAGAAGTTAAAGTAAAATAAAAAAATAAAAATAAAAAATAATAAAAAAAAAGAGTTACATGCAAACAAAGATATTATAATAATCAAAGCAGTATGGTACTGACATGAAAGCAGAGACATAGACCAATGGAACAGAATAGTGAGCCCAGAGATAAATGCAAGCATATATGGTCAAACTAACTTTAAACAATGGCACCAAGAGGACTCAATACACTGTTGGTGGAAATTTAAATTGGTACAACCATTATGGAAAACAGTAAGGAAGTTTCTTAAAAACTAAAAATAGAACTACCATATGATCCAGCAATCCCTCTTCTAGGTATGTACCCAGAAATAAATAAAGTCAGCCCCTGGTAGAGATATCTGCAGTCTCACATTCATTGCAGCCTTATTCATAATAGCCAAGAAATAAAAACAACTTAAGTGTCCATCAATGGTTGGGGAGGATGGATAAATAAATTGTGGTGAATATATGTATATCCACCACAATTATATATCTGTGTGTATAATATATACATACAATGTGTTTCAATATAAGATGTTTTCAATTTGTAACAATATTTCATTATATATATAATTATATAAAATATTATTCAGCCTTATAAAAAGAAATCTTGCCATTTTCTACAACATGAATAAACTTAAAAGGACATTACATGAAATAAGCCAGACACAGAAAGAAAAATACTGCCCAATTTTACTTTTATGTGGGATCTAAAAGAAAGTCCAATACCTAACATGGTGGTTGTGGGATGTGGACAGGGAGAAGAAATGGGGCGATGTAGGTCAAAGGGAACAGAGATGCAGTTGTATATGATGCATAAGTCTAGAAATCTAATGTACAACATGAGGACTATAGTTAATAACACTGCATTGTATATTGATCATTTTAAACACGTAGATTTTAAGTGCTCTTATCCCAAAATGGACTGTAACTATGTGAGATGATTAACATGTTAATTTGCTTGACTGTAGTAATCATTTCACTATGTATATTAAAACATCATTGTGTGTATATTAAACATATATAAAAACAAATGAATTATAAGTATATTCTTTCATACTAATATATTCCATTACAAAACATACACAAACTGAAATCAAATTTAAAAGAATAAGAGAGAGGAAAAACTCTTCAAAAATAATTTTATTGTATGTTTTAATCAAAAAAGCACTTTTTGCTCTATCTAACAATTATTATTAATTAATACTACTTAGTGAGAATTATGTTATTGAGTATTTTCCATTATATTTTAGGACCTTAGTTTACATTTTACACTACGGAGGTCTCATTCCAATATTTGATTTCCTTAGCTTCATTGCCAGGAAGAAGCCATCACAAAGATGCAGAGACCTAATTGGAGGAAATCCCCCATAATCTGCATTAATGTTATTGATGTATTCTCAATGATAATACTTTTAAATAATACCATCCAACAGTTAAGCAAATATTTTAAACAATTTTGCTTAACAGTTCAATATTATTCAATAGCTATCAGTTGTCCTTACATGCTAGTGGAAGCTGTTGCACCTTTATACTTACAAATTCGTTATTTGGAAGATTTTATGACAGAATAGAAAATTTTGTCTCCAAGTTTTAAAAGTACACAGATAAAAGACTTTTTTCAGCTTTTACATATTTTTTGTTAACAAATCCAGGTAGTTATGAAAACATATCCAAACAAACATAACATTTTCAGAATACTCCCTTGTAACATTTTTAAAACAAATAACATTTGCTTTTCCATTACTGTGAAAAATTACCTTTATCTTGAAGGGGCACCTGACATGAAGTGCATGTGTCTGTGTGTTAATAGGATATACGCCAAGTGGCAACTCACCAGACATCACAAGAAAGGCTGCAAATTTGAAATTTTTATTTCAAAAAGAAAATGCACAAATCATTCTTAAGTTTGACAACTTGTTTGAGTATTCTGTCACAAGATAACCACTGAACATCTGTCTGGACAAAAATCTGTCATGGTTACTTCCTATTTATTAAAAAGTCTTGTAGTGATTCTGCCATTCAAAATAACACAAATCTACCTGACTGGGCACAAGCAAAAAGGGTCACTGCCAATTGCTGCATGTTGTGGAATTGCCACGCGTGGTTCATAATATCACGTGACCCTGAGTAAAACGTGATCATCCTACACAGGAACCAAATCCAGCGGTACCATGAGTACCCTTATATTAATAACGAGGAAGTTATTACAATAGTTAGTTCAATATCTGTTTTCAACCTTTGAACAAAGGTGAAGTAGCATAGAGCAGTGGGAAGAAACAGAACTGTAAGATCACCACCACCTAGAAGGAAATATCAATATATTTTCATCTCTTCTAAATAAAAGAATTTCACTGGGCTCTTTTCTACTCTCTATTTTATAGTACGTGTGCCATTAAATAGTAAGATTCCTAGCAATCAAATTTAAAAGAAGAAAAAAGTGAAAGAAAAAGACCTTTGAAGCCAGTAGACTGTATATATACAGAAGTAGACAAAACAGAGTGCCCTTCATTTTGAATAAAGACTCTATTTTGGCTTACATATTCTCTTGAAGTTAATATAAAACACCTAACTATGCTTTTGTACATGGTTCATGCCAATGATTAAATATTCACTTTTATTCATTCCTATATTAATTACAGCAAAACAACAACAACAATAGCTACTTCCTCCACTGTAACAGGGTCTAAACAGAAAATAATCACTATGCAGACAACTTGAGGAAGGTTTAATGGGACTGTTAAAAAAGGTTGCAGGGAGAAAAATCACATGGTATACGTTGTACATTGGTGGTACAAATTATAGGTGGTACATTGGGTACATAGGTGATACTGTTAACACTCAGGCCTGAGGTGTGGGACTTCAGGAATGAGTCAACGGCCATGAAAAGAGAAGGGAAGACACAGTCAACTGAAGGAGAGTCCCACAGATAGGGAGGCAGAGAATACCTACTCTGAACTCTCTTTTTTTCCTATAATCTCCTGCTGGGCCTGCCAATTGGCTTATCCAAACAAAAGCCAGGGGCAAGAGAGACTCCGGACATTGTCCATGGAGGTTAACCTCCAGGGCAGGGGCAGGGAAACTGTGGAGTGGGTCTTAAGAGGCAAAGAGAAGACATCTGGCAAGATCATCTTAAGTTCCTTCCCTTCCATATGATTAAAATAATTAAGTGGCAGATTGGCAGGGTCTAAATTCTGTGTTTATATAAAAAGATATGGGGAGATTATACAGTCTGTTGCTGTTGCTCTCAAAACATGGCTAATTATAGGGTTTTCAAAAATTATCTACTTTTCTTACTCTTTTAAATAGGCAATGTATCTAGGTTACAAAATCTGAAAGATGCAAATGAGACGACAATGAAAATTAAGTCTCCTGTCCTCCTCTCTCTGTGCTCATTTTCCCCTCGTTAAAAACATTGTACCTAGTTTCTTTTGTTTCCATTCAGAGATGTTCTATGCAATTGCACCCAAGGTAAGTGATAAATATTTCTTTTACATAAATAGTAGAATATTATACACACAGACTGCATATTGCTTTTGAAATGTAATAATACATCTTGGGATGGTTTACAGTTAGCATGTAGAGTGCTTTCTAAAGTAAATAAGATTTTATGTGGATGAGTATAACAAAATATTTTTACCAATGCTACATTGATGAGTATTTGTTTTCATTTTTTTACAACCAAAATTACCATGAATATTATCATACATACATCATTTTGCACCTATCTTAGTAAATCTGTAATTAGTATTTAAAAGCAAAATTGCTTTGTGAAAATACATGTATTTTAAAATGTAAAAGATAACTGATAAACAAACATCCATAACATTTTAACCATTAAACTTTCATCTTCAATTTGCAATTCTGTTTCCCCACATTTTCACTAGTAAGCTGCCACCAATTTTTTTCTTTTAATTTTTGCCAATCTGATAGGTGAAAGCAGTATGTGATTATATTTTATAATTCAAGTTGAATACCAATTCTTGTGTTTAAGAACCATACACAGTATATATTTTTAATGGAATTATTTGCTTATATTCTTCAACCATTTTTATGGGTCTGCAGAGGTTCTGTGTTAATTAAAGAAATTAGTTCCTCACCACTAAAAAGATTTGATATGCAAAACTGATTTATTAAAAAGTATTTTCCTAATATAAAAAAGTCTCTGATCTTTTTTTCTTTTGATATTTTCATTGTTTCTCTTTTTCTCTTTCTCTCTTCTAATTTTTGAATATCTGTTACATTCTAGTGGCTTGTGCTAGCTTTGGACCCATTTTTTTTCCCCTCAGCTGGCCATCCAGACACCATTTATTAAATAATTGATCTTGCCTCCATTGACTTAAATTTTTTGAAAAAATAGAAATTCTTGAATATAATAAGGAATATTTCTGGTCTTTCTATTCTGCTTCATTAATATTATCTGGCAGTCTTCCTTAATATTATTTGGTAGTGTTCTATTTTAGCAAGTATCACATAGTTTTAATTATGGGTAAGGACAAAAAATGAACATAATTGTACTAAAATTATACAAAAACATCCACTGTGATAGAGAATGCATATGAACATATCAAACTTAGGACATAACTTGAATGGATTCTTTGGGTTTGGTTGAAACAAAGGGACTCAGAAATATTTTCAATACAAAGAATAAATAAAAGTATCCAGGTTATGTTAGATAAAAGGTCAAATCAGTTTAAGCACACTGAAGGAAAAGAATGAAAGAAAAAAATAGTAATTGTTGATATTGTTATTTGTCATTGTCATCAGCAACAACAGCACCACCACCATTTATTAATTGGATATAGTTACTATTAGGATAATAGTAAGTATATCCTAATAGTTACTATTATCCACATTCTACACTATGGAAACTGAAGTTCAGGGAATTTCAGATTATTCAGCAAGGAAAGGTCAAAACCACCACTGAGTTTGTGGTCTGCCTGATTTTGCAGCTCCAATTCAATAAAAATACTGGTAAGTATTTACTAAATACATTAGGCTAAGTGTAAGAATTTGTAAGATACAAACATGCATGTAAGACTAAAAACATAAATACCAAACAATTGATAAAGACAAAATATGATACAGAATTTCAGCAGACTTGGAAATTCTCAAGATTGGAGTTGTTCAAGTGAGACTTCATACTACTGATAAGACTACTAAAGCCCCAGGAGGTAAGGACAGAGGTGGCCATTCCAGGAAGAGGCACTAAATGCCAAACATAACATTATAGAGGGGAGATGGCTTATAGTGTGTTTGGAGGACAATAGGTGTATAGATTTTACTGGAATGGGAATTTTAATATTCATTGATTTGTTTATATATTTATTTTGTAATAGAATAGTGCCTTGGCACTCTCTGATGGACAAGAAGAAAGCCAATATTTGTTTCTTGCCAGATGAAATATACTCAACACACATGACAGCATGAGTCAGGCCTGGAGTATTTGTATAGTTATACAATGCTTTATGAATGGGGAATGTTGAAGTGGAAACTGTGTTAATAATTATTGGGTGTCAAGGAGAAGGTCATTACACTCTGAGATGCTTTCTATAAATATTTTGGCAATTCAGTTTCTAGAGAAACTTTCTAATGTCTAAATGATTAGAGATGGCACATACAACAATTATTAAAATTAGTGAATGGTAAGAGATCAGAGATAGACTTTAGTAGTTATTCATTTTGATTTAGCAATTGTCTGTTTTCTTATTAACATGGTATCACTTTTACCATGAAATAATTTTCTGTTCATTCGGTCCCATTCAATTGTTCTCTTCGTTTTTTTAACCAAAATTTTCACTTTTTAATAACATTTCTTCTGATACATATAGAAGGATTTTTCAATGATTACAGAAATAAAAGGGTACACATTTTACTTTTCAGAAGTTCCTGTAAACAAAGATATAACAAAAGAAGTGGTTTTTCATTTCCTATGTGCTGTAAAATGAAAAAACTTTTAAAAGCCATAATAGACTATGAAATAAAAGTACAATACATTCACATTACATTGAATGAAAGTCTCAAAATTGAATAAATTACTGATTTTTATTACTTATGAAAAATTATATATACATAAATATACACACATACATACACTCACAAGCACACATACAGACAGCACCATGTACACAGTAGGTACTCTTTTGCTTTCTGAATGCTAACTCTATTTCTTAATTTGTAAGATCAGTTTAGGTTCCAGGTAATCATTCTGGAATAAAAAGTAGGATATTAGGCTGGGCATGCTGGTCATGCCTGTAATCCCAGTCCTTTGGGAGGCTGAGGCAGGTGGATCACCTGAGGTCAGGAGTTTGAGACCAAACTGGCTAAAATGGGGAAACTGTCTCTACTAAAAATACAAAAACTTAGCCAGGCATGGTGGCAGGTGCCTGTAATCCCAGCTACTTGGGAGGCTGAGGCAGGAGAATTGCCTGAATCTGGGAGATAGAGATTGCAGTGAGCCGAGATTGCACCATTGCACTCCAGCCTGGGCCAGGAGAGTGAGAATCCGTCTCAAAAAGAAAAAAAAAAAAAAAAAAGTAGGCTATGGACCATACAGAGGAACTTGTAGACTGAATGATTCAGATCTAACTCGTCTATATAAAAATGTATGCACAAAAAGATGAATAGTTTTCTAATCATTTTAAAAGGTGTACTCTTAAATATTTTAGTCAATTATAAATGTTGTTAATATCTGAAGAATTATAACGTTATAACTGGCACTCTTTCTCACATTTATCCTTATAATAAGTCCTGCTTTAGAAACATAGTGTGGCTACTCCTTTCTCCTTTCAGCCTCTCTGTATTTGTACGAGATCGTTCTCGGAATCTTTTCACCTTACTCTTATCTATCATCTCCTCAAAACGCTGTTTCAAAACTCCTCTTCTAAGAATTCACCTCAACTAATCTCATCCGAATCAAAATAAATTTTTATTTTTCTTTCCTTGAGGGCTATTGTCATTATCATACCATTGTTGCAATATTACTTTATAAATGTTCTTTTCAGATTTGATTGCTTATTTATATTTTTCTTATTCTTTTAAGAAAGAATGTAAACATTTTGAGGACAGACAATAACATTTATGTTTGTGAAATTGGTCCAGTGCATATTTTACGGTATTCCACAATCAGTGAGGACATTCACTGTCTGGGTGAGGTTAATAGAGTTATTTCTCATAGTTTTGGGGTTAATACTGTCAGTTAAAGAAGAGGTATAGTGATTATTCATATCAATATATCTTTCATTTAAATATCATTTATGCAAAATATATTGTATGTTAAATTCTAGTTGCATACTCCTACATTACTATAGTACAGATTATAAATGCTGCTAATATTGGTCAATATTTTCATCCCCTTGATAGAAACTAGTATCCAGCCTCACTACTGAATTAAAATTTTATTTTTAAAGTTTCATATTTTTATAGCTTCATTTGAATAAGAAAAACATACAGATAGAAGTAGGGAATTAAAAGAAAACAAAGCTTCGAGAAGAGTTAAATAAGAAGTTTAAACAGAATGATCCACAATGCTGCACTTGACACTTGAGTCTCCAGGATGCACTTCTGTCTATAGCACATTGTACTCCTACTTTTATCTTTTTATCATCTGCTTTGCTGGTTTGTCCTTTGTTGTCTCATTAGGAAATCTTAGACTTCTCTATTACTTTAAGTGATTTTTAGTTTGTTGCATACCGAAAATAGAGAGGCCCAGACACAGTCATGAAAAGATGACTTTGCTTCCTTCACTCTACAGGCAACTACCACCACATGCACCCACCCACCTGTTCCAATCCACTCTTCATTTTCTCCTCTTACTATGTATGAACTTCGTGTACCAATCTTCCTGTGCCACAGATATCACACCCTATCATTACTCAAGGATTTTGCACCAGAAACTCCTTCTTTTGTCCATCGATGTTGCCCTATTTGATTTTTCTCACCAGTATATTTAAAAATCAATTTTTCCAATTCTAAAAGCAAAGAAGCAAAACTCTTTTCATATACCATGTCCCTCTTCAGCCATTACCACATTTCTCTCTTCCCTTCCCTAGCAAAACTCCTAAAATAATCATTTTTGATAGCTCTCCATTTCACTCTTGAATATATTCCCATCAGGTTTTACCTCTACTCAATTGAAAGTGCTTTTTGGATGACCTCCAATGACCTCTATGGTGCTAATCAGATCTCAATTTTACTTGACCTACCAGTAGCATTTGACACAGGTGATCACATCTCTCTTTTGATGCTTTATATAGTGTTATAGAATTCCATGTTCACTTGGTTTATCTTTTATATCTCTGACTGCTTCTCTTCAGTTTTCTTTTTTGGTTCTACTTTATCTCCTTGATTTTTTAAATATTGACATTACCACTAAATATTTGGACTTCTTTTCTTTTCTATTTGTATCATTCTCCTATGACCGTCTCTGTTAATGTGGCTTTAAACCTTACCCATATGTTGATAATTTTCTCATTTTTAGTTCTAGCCCAGATGATGATGTTTAATAGTTACTTCACACTTTAATAGGTCAAAATTGATCTCTTGATAATATAAGCCAAATTATGCCTTTCATCTTCTCAGAGCCTTCTAATCATTTGGATTAAAGCTAATATTCTAATAATGCCTAGAAATTTTTATGTAACCTGCTCCTACCCTTACTCTTTCCCCCTGTAACCGCATCTACTACTAGTCTTCCCCTCATTCAAGTTAACCCAGCCACCTTGGCCCCATTGTTGTCTTCCCAGCACCCTAAATAGACACCTTAATGCCTTCGCACATGCTATTACTTCTTCCTGGCATCCTCTTTCTTCAGATACACAGGTGGTTCACTCTCTCACTGCACTGAGGTCTTTTTCAAATGTCACCTTTTTAATAAGGCCTTTTCTTGCTTCCCCAGCGCAAAATTGCAGCTACCGGACCCTTATACTTTTTATGTTTCCTATTTGTTTTATTTTTCTCCCTCGTACTTATCAATGCCTTACAAGTATGGGTTTTATTTCTCTTAAAAGCTACATAAGGAAGGACTGGGTTTTTTGTCTCTTTTGTTCATTGCTGTATCCCTGAAGACTACAATATGGCTTAACTCATGGAAGGTGCTCAATAAATTTTGTTTTTTTGGGTGAACAAGTTCTTCCTATGGGACAGGATTATAACTCTCATAACTCTTACAGATATAAGCCTGCATGACTCCTGGTTGAATTCACACGGCTGTCCAACACTGTGGCCCCATACTGCATTAATTCTTACGATAACCTTCTGAAAGTAAATATTATTATTCTAATTTTTAATGCCTGAGAAAAATGAGTCTTATAAAAATTAAGTATCTTACTTAAAGTGAGACACCTAATAAATAGTAGAAACAGGTTTGTATTCAGGTACAGTGAGGTAGATCCTAAACTATTAACTATTACTTTATGAGTTAAAGAGGATAACAATATTTTCATATGTGAAACACAAACTCATTGCTTTGGAATCAGTTAATAATAAAATAAAACGTGTCCCGTGATTCATTATACATGGTGCGTGATTAATAAATTTGATCTTTGTACTACAGACATTGCAAAATCATTGTTTAGTTTTAAAGCAATATGGAGAATGACACAGTATGGATAGAGACTTGAATTAGGAAGACAAAGTAAAAAAATATAGCACTAGCAGTAAGGAAATGATGTCAGATAAAGAAAGGGTATTGATTCATAAGACATTTCACAAGTGATTTGTTATATACAGAGAGTGATAAAAGAAATTACCCCAGATACATACATGAGTGGCTCAGAAAGTTGGTGGGAAAGCAAGTCAAATTGTGGAGTGGTCTGATGAACCTGAAGAAGTCAGAGATGGAGTTTCTAACACAACTCTATTTTAGCGTGAAGAGTAAAGTCAACGTAATAGGGTTAATACATTAAAGAACCCTTTAAAAGAACTAAGAAATTGATGAAGACTTTTACTTGTACTTTCTTGATCTGTATTATACTAGCAGACAGATGAGGGATGTGAGTGAAATACGTGTTGGCTGTTGAAATGCATAAATGTGTATCAACTGGCGATCTGTGAATTTTGCTAGATTTCTCTGTATGTTAAATTTCTCTGACACTAAATGACATATATATTTCCAACTTGTTTTGACACTTAGAATGTTTCAAAAACTTTTCTCAACAGGTCCAGAAACTAGTTTGTTTATACAGTGATTTTTCTATTACTCTGTTTACTCATTTCAAACTCTATTATTATTATTATTATTATTGTTATTTTGAGACGGAATCTTGCTCTGTCGCCCAGGCTGGAGTGCAGTGGCACAATCTCAGCTCACTGCAAGCTCCGCCTCCCGGGTTCACTCCATTCTCCTGCCTCAGCCTCCCGAGTAGCTGGGACTACAGGCACCCACCACCACACCCGGCTAATTTTTTGTGTTTTTAGTAGAGATGAGGTTTCACTGTGGTCTTGATCTCCTTCGTGATCTGCCCGCCTCAGCCTCCCAAAGTGCTAGGATTACAGGCATGAGCCACTGCACCTGGCCTCAAACTCTATTATTAAACTTAAATTTTAAATGTGCAGTTAGGATAAGACAAGAAGAGCAATGCAATGGTAGGAGTCAGGAGTCAAATGTTAGGAATCTGAGATCCAAATTCCATGTAATTAGTAATCTGTGATATAACTTTGGGAACTGAAACTTTGGCGATACTTCTTATCCTTTCTAAATGACTCCAAAAACATACTCTTGAAGGTATAAATACATATACATATTATATATAATATATATGTTTAATAATAAATGTGTTAAGCACAATTGTATTTCTTGTATAGGTAATAAAATTGATGATCAGGGAGGCTGAATAATTTTTCAAGGACCACCCAGCTTAGGAGAGGCCTGAGTTGAAATTTTTCTTCAAGTACGTTTTTCTCCAAATCTTGTTCTCCCTTTATTACATTATTCTATCTTTTATTGTTATTTTTATAGCTTTCATAATACATAAGTAGATTGATGGGTACTAATGTATAAGGCACAGGATTAGAAGTTAGCTCTTCTTCTTAGTAGTTCTGTATACCTAGCCTTTCTGAGTATTAATATTTTTCAGAGAAATGGAGACTAAAGAATTGTTGTCAATTAATGAAGTAATATTTGAAATGACTACCATAGCATCTAGCATTAACTATACTATGTCTACCATAAGACAATCTTGTCATGACAAGAAGGAGTAGTCAAAGCAGAAAAGTTAGATGATTAGAATTCTTAGCAACACTCTCTCAGTCAGAGCCACACTAGAGTCAACTGTTTAACCTTAAACCTTAGTATTCCTTTCTTTATAGCAGAGAAAGAATAGTAAAAATTTCCAGAAGATTATCCAAGTCATTGTCTGATCACCAATTCTGTTCTTGAAATTTCTTGATCCTGGAAAGGGGTCTGTAGACACTTGGCACAATTATGTCCAAGAATAAATAATTGTTGATAAATACATTGAATTCAGGTTTACAATCTAGTCAAGGAAGACTTGAAAATCACTAAATAAAATGTTTAAAATTAATTTATTGAGACAAAAGGGTTGGGAAAATGACTCTAGTGTTTGTGGTAGCTGCCTGAAATAGCTAGAAGACTTAAAAAAAAATACATTGCTTAATCCATGTTTATTATAACTTGTTTACATTTTCTATCTCCTCCACAAGAGCTATATATTATGTGCATAGTAGTAATAATAATTATTCTCCCAGTCAACAAAAACTGGGAGAATAGATACTTGAATTAAAGAATGAATCACTAACATAAAACTCTTTCCTCAATATGCTTCCTAGGCAGTTTCTTGCTTCTGTTCACTGAAGTCTACCAGTCTACTTAGGCAGCTGTCCCTACAATATCTAGTAATTGATTATCTAGACTGTCTTGTGTGATTTTCAGCATCATCAATCAATTTATGTCAACAGTTTACTGAGCAGCATCTTCTTTTAAAATAATCATAAATTTTAGTTGGAAGAAAACAGAAGTTTCACCATTTTGGTAAATTAATGACATTTACAGCTCTCTCAGAAACATATGTGCCCAGTGCCCAATTTAAAAAGGAAAGTGACATGTACATTAGGGTTCTTCCCTTTAACAACTTCAGATAACTAAACCCAAGCAAGATAACCCAATTATCTGACATTCTGTCAAGAGTGGTTAGTGTATCAGGTCGACTGTCAAGTCTGAAGACAAGTCACTATCTGTGGAAGCTGTTCATTTTTCATTGGTCAAAAATAAATCATCCATACCAAAGCAAGTACAAGAAATCTAAATTATTAAATGTAACAAGTATTTGATTGAAATATCCAAGTCTTGGTTTTGTTACAATAAAAGCCACACATATGAAGTTCTTTAGACAAGAAACAAGAAAGTAACTGTCATTTTCTTATAAATATTAATTGTGTACAAATGAAGTATAAAATTGAATTAGAAGAAAAGCAACAAAAATTCCCATTCAACATTTTCAAGGAGCAATTTTTTCATGAACAAAGATACAAAAAATTAAGATGGAGCCTGAAAATAAAAGCCTTATCCATTAACTAATACAAAATACGAAGAACTCTGAACCTTCACGGCCCCGGAAAACAAAATGAAAGTGGAGAATAGAGAAGTCAGAAAAAATCAGAAACTATGTAGTAATTCTCCAACACTCATAGAGACTCTCAATGTAGAAAATTGTATTTTAAAAGATGGTAAGTGGTTGCTTAGCAAGGCATCCCCAGAAAACACTTTGTTTTTGCCAAATAACTGGATGCAGTCTTACATTTTCAATCAGGGTTTAATAAACATCATTTTTCAATCAGTATAAAACAACTCACACTATGACGGGATCAATGTAACACTTGATATTGTTTCAAAAACCTTTATTCAGAACGTCAGATTATTCTGTAAGTCATTTAACTCAACTTCACCCAATTCCAGAGACCTAGACAGTCCATTTTTTTTTAAATGAGAAAAATACATCTTTTGTAATATGACGTGCTCTGATTGCCTGCTGTTTTAAGGATAGTATTCAAGGTAAATTAACCTGTAGGCCATACACATGTATGATGTGGTGTGATTATTTTTATTCATTCGATAGGTATTGAATGAATTGTATACTATGTGCAATGTTCTATGTTAAGGATGGATGGTTAAGTTTTGTCCTTACAGTGCAGAGGAGAAACATAGGGTTTGTCTATACCAAATCTACTCTCCCCTTCATGTCTGCAAAAAGAATCATCTTTTATTCAGATATCAAAAACCTTAAAGGAAGATGACCAATTTAGAGATAAATTCTGAATATGCTAAACCAATCATGTAAGCTGAGTCATCAGACTGCCATCTGGTCATGCGATGGGTTCATGATAAGGGACCCAATTCTGGCAAATAATACGAGAAGTTAACTCAGCTTTGGGGTTTATGGAAAAATTTTCTTTTTTTTTTCTTTTTTCTTTTTTATTATACTTTAAGTTCTAGGGTACATGTGCATAACGTGCAGGTTTGTTACATATGTATATTTGTGCCATGTTGGTGTGCTGCACCCATCAACTCGTCAGCACCCATCAATTCATCATTTATATCATGTATAACTCCCCAATGCAATCCCTCCCCCCTCCCCCCTCCCCATGATAGGCCCCGGTGTGTGATGTTCCCCTTCCCGAGTCCAAGTGATCTCATTGTTCAGTTCCCACCTATGAGTGAGAACATGCGGTGTTTGGTTTTCTCTTCTTGTGATAGTTTGCTAAGAATGATGGTTTCCAGCTGCATCCATGTCCCTACAAAGGACGCAAACTCATCCTTTTTTATGGCTGCATAGTATTCCATGGTGTATATGTGCCACATTTTCTTAATCCAGTCTGTCACAGATGGACATTTGGGTTGATTCCAAGTCTTTGCTATTGTGAATAGTGCCGCAATAAACATACGTGTGCGTGTGTCTTTGTAGTAGAATAATTTATAATCCTTTGGGTATATACCCAGTAGTGGGATGGCTGGGTCATATGGTACATCTAGTTCTAGATCCTTGAGGAATTGCCATACTGTTTTCCATAATGGTTGAACTAGTTTACAATCCCACCAACAGTGTAAAAGTGTTCCTATTTCTCCACATCCTCTCCAACAACTGTTGTTTCCTGATTTTTTAATGATTGCCATTCTAGCTGGTGTGAGATGGTATCTCATTGTGGTTTTGATTTGCATTTCTCTGATGGCGAGTGATGATGAGCATTTTTTCATGTGTCTGTTGGCTGTATGAATGTCTTCTTTTGAGAAATGTCTGTTCATATCCTTTGCCCACTTTTTGATGGGTTTGTTTGTTTTTTTCTTGTATATTTGTTTGAGTTCTTTGTAGATTCTGGATATTAGCCCTTTGTCAGATGAGTAGATTGCAAAAATTTTCTCCCATTCTGTAGGTTGCCTGTTCACTCTGATGGTAGTTTCTTTTGCTGTGCAGAAGCTCTTTAGTTTAATTAGATCCCATTTGTCAATTTTGGCTTTTGTTGCCATTGCTTTTGGTGTTTTAGACATGAAGTCTTTGCCCATGCCTATGTCCTGAATGGTACTACCTAGATTTTCTTCTAGGGTTTTTATGGTATTAGGTCTAACATTTAAGTCTCTAATCCATCTTGAATTAATCTTCGTATAAGGAGTAAGGAAAGGATCCAGTTTCAGCTTTCTACTTATGGCTAGCCAATTTTCCCAGCACCATTTATTAAATAGGGAATCCTTTCCCCATTTCTTGTTTCTCTTAGGTTTGTCAAAGATCAGATGGCTGTAGATGTGTGGTATTATTTCTGAGGACTCTGTTCTGTTCCATTGGTCTATAGCTCTGTTTTGGTACCAGTACCATGCTGTTTTGGTTACTGTAGCCTTGTAGTATAGTTTGAAGTCAGGTAGCGTGACGCCTCCAGCTTTGTCCTTTTGACTTAGGATTGTCTTGGCAATGCGGGCTCTTTTTTGGTTCCATATGAACTTTAAAGCCGTTTTTTCCAATTCTGTGAAGAAACTCATTGGTAGCTTGATGGGGATGGCATTGAATCTATAAATAACCTTGGGCAGTATGGCCATTTTCACGATATTGATTCTTCCTATCCATGAGCATGGTATGTTCTTCCATTTGTTTGTGTCCTCTTTGATTTCACTGAGCAGTGGTTTGTAGTTCTCCTTGAAGAGGTCCTTGACATCCCTTGTAAGTTGGATTCCTAGGTATTTTATTCTCTTTGAAGCAATTGTGAACGGAAGTTCATTCCTGATTTGGCTCTCTGTTTGTCTGTTACTGGTGTATAAGAATGCTTGTGATTTTTGAACATTAATTTTGTATCCTGAGACTTTGCTGAAGTTGCTTATCAGCTTGAGGAGATTTTGGGCTGAGAGGATGGGGTTTTCTAGATATACAATCATGTCATCTGCAAACAGGGACAATTTGACTTCTTCTTTTCCTAACTGAATACCCTTGATTTCTTTCTCTTGCCTGATTGCCCTAGCCAGAACTTCCAACACTATGTTGAATAGGAGTGGTGAGAGAGGGCATCCCTGTCTTGTGCCAGTTTTCAAAGGGAATTTTTCCAGTTTTTGCCCATTCAGTATGATATTGGCTGTGGGTTTGTCATAAATTGCTCTTATTATTTTGAGGTACGTTCCATCAATACCGAATTTATTGAGCGTTTTTAGCATGAAGGGCTGTTGAATTTTGTCAAAAGCCTTTTCTGCATCTATTGAGATAATCATGTGGTTCTTGACTTTGGTTCTGTTTATATGCTGGATTATGTTTATTGATTTGCGAATGTTGAACCAGCCTTGCATCCCAGGGATGAAGCCCACTTGATCATGGTGGATAAGCTTTTTGATGTGCTGCTGAATCCGGTTTGCCAGTATTTTATTGAGGATTTTTGCATCGATGTTCATCAGGGATATTGGTCTAAAATTTTCTTTTTTTGTTGTGTCTCTGCCAGGCTTTGGTATCAGGATGATGTTGGCCTCATAAAATGAGTTAGGGAGGATTCCCTCTTTTTCTATTGATTGGAATAGTTTCAGAAGGAATGGTACCAGCTCCTCCTTGTACCTCTGGTAGAATTCAGCTGTGAATCCATCTGGTCCTGGACTTTTTTTGGTGGGTAGGCTATTAATTGTTGCCTCAATTTCAGAGCCTACTATTGGTCTATTCAGGGATTCAACTTCTTCCTGGTTTAGTCTTGGGAGAGTGTAAGTGTCCAGGAAATTATCCATTTCTTCTAGATTTTCTAGTTGATTTGCGTATAGGTGTTTATAGTGTTCTCTGATGGTAGTTTGTATTTCTGTGGGGTCGGTGGTGATATCCCCTTTATCACTTTTTATTGCATCTATTTGATTCCTCTCTCTTTTCTTCTTTATTAGTCTTGCTAGCGGTCTGTCAATTTTGTTGATCTTTTCAAAAAACCAACTCCTGGATTCATTGATTTTTTGGAGGGTTTTTTGTGTCTCTATCTCCTTCAGTTCTGCTCTGATCTTAGTTATTTCTTGCCTTCTGCTAGCTTTTGAATGTGTTTGCTCTTGCCTCTCTAGTTCTTTTAATTGTGATGTTAGAGTGTCAATTTTAGATCTTTCCTGCTTTCTCTTGTGGGCATTTAGTGCTATAAATTTCCCTCTACACACTGCTTTAAATGTGTCCCAGAGATTCTGGTATGTTGTATCTTTGTTCTCATTGGTTTCAAAGAACATCTTTATTTCTGCCTTCATTTCATTATGTACCCAGTAGTCATTCAGGAGCAGGTTGTTCAGTTTCCATGTAGTTGAGCGGTTTTGATAGAGTTTCTTAGCCCTGAGTTCTAGTTTGATTGCACTGTGGTCTGAGAGACAGTTTGTTATAATTTCTGTTCTTTTACATTTGCTGAGGAGTGCTTTACTTCCAATTATGTGGTCAATTTTGGAATAAGTGTGATGTGGTGCTGAGAAGAATGCATATTCCGTTGATTTGGGGTGGAGAGTTCTATAGATGTCTATTAGGTCCGCTTGGTGCAGAGATGAGTTCAATTCCTGGATATCCTTGTTAACTTTCTGTCTCGTTGATCTGTCTAACATTGACAGTGGAGTGTTGAAGTCTCCCATTATTATTGTATGGGAGTCTAAGTCTCTTTGTAAGTCTCTAAGGACTTGCTTTATGAATCTGGGTGCTCCTGTATTGGGTGCATATATATTTAGGATAGTTAGCTCTTCCTGTTGAATTGATCCCTTTACCATTATGTAATGGCCTTCTTTGTCTCTTTTGATCTTTGATGGTTTAAAGTCTGTTTTATCAGAGACTAGGATTGCAACCCCTGCTTTTTTTTTTGTTCTCCATTTGCTTGGTAGATCTTCCTCCATCCCTTTATTTTGAGCCTATGTATGTCTCTGCATGTGAGATGGGTCTCCTGAATACAGCAGACTGATGGGTCTTGACTCTTTATCCAGTTTGCCAGTCTGTGTCTTTTCATTGAAGCATTTAGTCCATTTACATTTAAGGTTAATATTGTTATGTGTGAACTTGATCCTGCCATTATGATATTAACTGGTTATTTTGCTCGTTAGTTGATGCAGTTTCTTCCTAGCCTCGATGGTCTTTACATTTTGGCATGTTTTTGCAATGGCTGGTACCGGTTGTTCCTTTCCATGTTTAGGGCTTCCTTCAGGGTCTCTTGTAAGGCAGGCCTGCTGGTGACAAAATCTCTAAGCATTTGCTTATCTGTAAAGGATTTTATTTCTCCTTCACTTATGAAACTTAGTTTGGCTGGATATGAAATTCTGGGTTTAAAATTCTTTTCTTTAAGAACGTTGAATATTGGCCCCCACTCTCTTCTGGCTTGTAGAGTTTCTGCTGAGAGATCTGCTGTTCGTCTGATGGGCTTCCCTTTGTGGGTAACCCGACCTTTCTCTCTGGCTGCCCTTAACATTTTTTCCTTCATTTCAACTTTGGTGAATCTGGCAATTATGTGTCTTGGAGTTGCTCTTCTGGAGGAGTACCTTTGTGGTGTTCTCTGTATTTCCTGAATTTGAATGTTGGCCTGCCCTACTAGGTTGGGGAAGTTCTCCTGGATGATATCCTGAAGAGTGTTTTCCAACTTGGTTCCATTTTCCCCCTCACTTTCAGGCACCCCAATCAGATGTAGATTTGGTCTTTTTACATAATCCCATACTTCTTGTAGGCTTTGTTCATTTCTTTTTCTTCTTTTTTCTTTTGGTTTCTCTTCTCGCTTCATTTCATTCATTTGATCCTCAATCGCTGATACTCTTTCTTCCAGTTGATCGAGTCGGTTACTGAAGCTTGTGCATTTGTCACAAGCTTCTCGTGTCATGGTTTTCATCTCTGTCATTTCGTTTATGACTTTGTCTGCATTAATTAGTCTAGCTGTCAATTCTTCCACTCTTTTTTCAAGATTTTTAGTTTCTTTGCGCTGGGTACGTAATTCCTCCTTTAGCTCTGAGAAGTTTGATGGACTGAAGCCTTCTTCTCTCATCTCGTCAAAGTCATTCTCTGACCAGCTTCGATCCATTGCTGGCGATGGGCTGCGCTCCTTTGCCAGGGGAGATGCGCTCTTATTTTTTGAATTTCCAGCTTTTCTGCCCTGCTTTTTCCCCATCTTTGTGGTTTTATCTGTCTCTGGTCTTTGATGATGGTGACGTACTGATGGGGTTTTGGTATAGGTGTCCTTCCTGTTCGATAGTTTTCCTTCTGACAGTCAGGACCCTCAGCTATAGGTCTGTTGGAGATTGCTTGAGGTCCACTCCAGAACCTGTTTGCCTGGGTATCAGCAGCAGAGGTTGCAGAAGATAGAATATTGCTGAACAGCGAGTGTACCTGTCTGATTCTTACTTTGGAAGCTTCCTCTCAGGGGTGTACTCCACCGTGTGAGGTGTGGGGTGTCAGTCTGCCCCTAGTGGGGGATGTCTCCCAGTGAGCCTACTCAGGGGTCAGGGACCCACTTGAGCAGGCAGTCTGTCCGTTCTCAGATCTCAGCCTCCGTGTTGGGAGATCCACTGCTCTCTTCAAAGCTGTCAGACAGAGTCGTTCGCGTCTGCTCAGGCCTCTGTTGCTTCCCCTGTTGTTTTTTTAGCTGAGCCCTGCCCCCAGAGGTGGAGTCTATAGAGACAGGCAGGTTTCCTTGAGCTGCTGTGAGCTCCACCCAGTTCGAGCTTCCCAGCGGGTTTGTTTACCTACTTAAGCCTCAGCAATGGTGGGCGCCCCTCCCCCAGCCTCACTGCTGCCTCGTGGTTAGATCACGGCAGACTGCTGTGTTAACAATGAGGGAGGCTCCGTGGGCGTGGGACCCTCCTGGCCAGGTGAGGGATATATTCTCCTGGTGTGCCCGTTTGCTTAGAGCGCGGTATTGGGGTGGGAGTTACCCGATTTTCCAGGTGTTGTGTGTCTCAGTTCCCCTGGCTAGGAAAAGGGATACCCTTCCCCCTTGCACTTCCCAGGTGAGGCGATGCCTCGCCCTGCTTCTGCTCTCGCTGGTCAGGCTGCAGCAACTGACCAGCACCGATTGTCCGGCACTCCCTAGTGAGATGACCCCAGTACCTCAGTTGAAGATGCAGAAATCACTGGTCTTCTGTGTTGCTCGCTCTGGGAGTTGGAGACTTATGGAAAAATTTTCTATGTGAGGAAGAGACATTCCCTTTACTCTTGCTGCATGGAATCACGTATGGATGTGAGACCCACCATGTTAATCTTCTTGTAACAATGATGTGAAGTAGACTAAGGACAAGTCAATGCGCTGAGGATGGCACAGCAGAAAGATGGAAAGAAATTTGATTATGACATAATCAGTGAGCCACTGCAATAATAAACTTTGGAACCACTCCACCGAAGAGCTTCTTGTTATGTGAGATAAAATAATTAATTCTTCATATCATTGCAAACCAGTTGAATCAAGATTTTTTTGTTTTTGTTTTTGTTTTTGTTACTTGCAGCTCTAAGTATCTTCAAGTGAAGAAGTATCTTCAAGTGAAAGAAGGGAAATGGTGAAGTAAAGTATGAAATACGTTAAGAACTATATTGTAGATGTGTACAAGGGAGCCAAGGTCAGAGACATCTTCAAAGAGGATAAAATCTTGAGCTGAGTCCTAAAGGCTTCTATATAGAGAGACAAGGGCACAACTGCATTTCAAGAAGTTGGAAAACTGTGTGCAAAGTCATCAGGGCATGAAAGATTTGAGAATTTGAGTAACTACTGGAGAATAATAATAAAAAAAGATCATATTTGGATGTAGAAAGGCTTACGAGATGGGATGGGAGATAGGCAAAGTGGAAACTATGAAGCTCCATTGCCAAGTCATGTTAAGAGAGAAAATTCATTCTCTCTTAACATGGATCTCATAGTGTAATTCTAAGCTCTGTCATAAGACGAAACTGGAATTAAGAAATTATGCTAACCAGCTGGAGGTTACCCATGATTTGGAGCCTACTTTACGAGTTTGGATCAAGTTGTTACATGTGTAGATTATTCTGAGAGCAGTGTGGAAGATGGATGGACTGGGGATAGGCAAGAACAAAAGTGAAGGAAAACAGCCTGGAAGCGGTAGTGATACTCCAAGTAGATGATACCAAAGGTGCTAGCTATAAAGTAGAAAGGAAAGGGCAAATTAAAGAAAAATTTATGAGAAAAAAAAGAATGAAGACTTAAGAAATAAGTAAATAGAGATTATTGGGTAAGAATAATGTCTTCTAGATTTTCTGTGTTGAGTATCTTAGTAATGGCTGTAAACTAGGGCATTTTGTATTTTTTAAAGTTTGGGAATGGTGGGTGAAAGAATTGAAAAGGTAGAGGGGAGGAATATTGAATTCAATTTTGAACTTCTTGAGCTGAGATGCCAGTCATATACCATAGTTACATAAATATCTTAATAATAAGCCCTCCAGAAAAAAAAACTGGTTATAAAATATACCCATAGGTTAAATATCTTGGAATTATTTGTAAAATTTTTGGACAAAAGCTAAAGACACTTTTAGAGGATGTCTATTAAAATGATGATTCTTACTGGAGTAGCTTGCTAGTAGTCCTTTTTTGGTCTGTTAAGGTTAATTTTGGTTTTCTTTCATGTTCTCTTCCTCTACCACTTTATGGACAGATTTCTTGAATAATCGATGCTCTTTTACCTGTATGGCAGAAACTGCTATGGGTTTACCAAATTAAACTTCATTTTGCTTCTGTATATATACATACATGGACAACTTTTCTTTGCCACCTTGCAGTTAGGTGGGGCATTATTACTGACTTCTGGCCTATGGAATATAGACAAAAGTGATGTCTGCTAGAAGCATCTAAAAGTATCTCCAACATGATGCTATGATTCTATGATTATATGCTATGATTCTATCTTATTTGGGTCAGGGAATATATTTGAGAGTTCCAGATTTAGGTGATGTGATGGTTTCAATGTGTTCCTTTTAAAAATTCATGAGCTGGAAACTTAATCCCCAATGCAACAGTATTGAGAGGTGGGGGTCTAATGGAAGATGTTCAGGATCCATTCATTCATGAAGTGGTTCATGCTATTATAAAAAAGTCTTGCAAAAGTGAGTTTGCTTTTCTTCACTCTTCTACAACATGAGGAACAACAGTCCTTTCCTCTGGAAGATGCAGTGTTCAAGGTGCAATATTGGAAGCGATATTGGAAGCAGAGACTGGGCTCTTACCAGACACCAAACCTGCCAGCGTCTTAATCTTGGATTTTTCAGCCTCCAGAACTAAGAGAAATAATTTCTGTTGTTTATTTCTCAGATATTCTGTTATTGCAGCACTGATGGATGAGGATAGGGAATGACTGAGCCATGAGATGAAAGGATTCTGAGTAAGTTCCATCAACGAGCTGATGACATTCAGTTTTCTGTCACCATCTCAGATCTTTTCCCTGTCCTTCAGGCCTGTACCCTACTACTTACTGTGTATTTTTAGTTGCACAGAAACCAAAGACTCATTTTCCTACATTTTATTATTGTCATGTTCTTTCCCATCCTAGAGGGATTTATTTTCTAACTCATTTAACTTGATGAAATGGGTGACTTAATTGTATTAGCATAATTGGTAGTTGCTTAATTAAATAGTATTTTTGAGAAAACTGAGAAAGTCTTGGTTTTATGAAATAGGTGCTGAAAAATGAGTACAAAGTGAGTCTACTAAGTAGATTACTCAGTTATTGTTATCATCACTCATGGTTTAATAGTAAAACTAAAAGAGCACACTTAATGTTTTATTTTTATTTTTATTTTTTTCGAGATGGAATCTAGCTCTGTCACCCAGGCTAGAGTACAGTGGCATGATCTCAGCTCACTGCAACCTCTGCCTCCTGGGTTCAAGCAATTCTCCTGCCTCAGTCTCCCAAGTAGCTAGGATTACAGGCACCTTCCACCACGCCTGACTAATTTTTGTATTTTTAGTAGAGACGGGGTTTCAGCATGTTGCTCAGGCTAGTCTTGAACCCCTGACCTCATAATCCACCCAGCTTGGCCTCCCAAAGTGCTGGGATTATAGGCGTAAGCCACCACGCCCAGCCACACTTAATATTTTAAATGTCAATTAGACACTATAAAAGAAAGATTCTGGAAACAATCTACTATCTACTTCAAAGCTCCTTCAAGGATACAATGTTAGTGGGCTTATCATATATAACTACTCATTAACATTTCCAATTGACAGCACTTGTGAGTCATGGCAACAACTAAGGGCAACAATTTTGAGCTTTTAAATATCTCAATTTGCAGCATCATTTTCTTTTCAGTTTTGCTCTTAAGTTAAAAAAGAAGTTACATCTTCAGTACTTGAATGAGTTCCTAATTGTTGATAGAAAAAACAAACATTTCATGAATTCTTCAAATTACACTTTTTGAAAGTAGATGTTGAATTAGAAAGAAATATGAATTCAGCATGAGATATCATAAACATATTTTAATTTCAATTCTTTAATCAGCTAGATGATTGTCATTGGAAAAATCACTTAACATGTTGAGATCCCTTTCTGGGATAGCAGATGATCCTTCAAGTTCCATTTGACTTCAAAATACTGTAACTCTATGAGTATCTGTTAGTGTATTCCTTTTGGATGCCAAATTCAAATATTATTAGACGACAAGAATAATTTCTAAACAGAATGCCTTTTTGTCAACCATATTTTTTGTTGGCTAGAGCAAAGTCAGTCTGATTGAGAACCAACAAATAATTAAACACTATAATACTGCTTTTCAAGGACTTAACCCAAATCCCTAGTATAAACTATAACAGTAGGGGACTAACATTATTATAGGGAAACCAGATTACTATCTAAGGAAGCAACGATATAATTGGATGTGGTTATTGTAATGAAAAATTGCTGGACAGTGGATTAGGAAGCTCAGTTCCCAAAGGCCTGGGTGGGTCCAAGTTTCAACATTTGAGATCATTATGTATATACATAATGTTCATTTCCATAACTCTTCACTTTTTCTTAACAAAATAGAAGATTTTGAGGGAAAAATGATTTAAACTATAGCAGGACAAGCTGCAGACAAAACTCCTCAGATACCGAGTTAAAGAAGGAAGGGGTTTATTCTGCCGGGAGCATTGGCAAGACTCCTGTCTCAAGAGCCGAGCTCCCCAAGTGAGCTACTCCTGTCCCTTTTAAGGGCTCATAACTTTAAGGGAGTCCACATAAGAGGGTCGTGATCGATTGAGCAAGCAGGGGATATATGACTGAGGGCTGCATGCACCAGTAATCAGAATCGAACAGGACAGGACAGGGATTTTTATAATGCTTTTCCATACAATGCCTGGAATCTATAGATAACATAAGCGGTTAGGTCAGGGGTCGATCTTTAACTACCAGGCCCAGGGCACGGCGCCAGGCTGTCTGCCTGTGGATTTCATTTCTGCCTTTTAGTTTTTACTTCTTTTTTCTTTGGAGGCAGAAATTGGGCATAAGACAATATGAGGGGTCGTCTCCTCCCTTAAAACCAGTGATACATTGACAATGCAGCTCTTTTCTTGGCTTTTGCTTTGATTTGTGGTAGAAGTTTGTATAAGATTCTATTTTCATAAGTATTTAATAACAGTAATAGGGCTTAAATGACACCAAATTAATTTAAAGATTGTATGGTATTTTAAAAATCTTTTTATTAAAGGAACTACATAAAACCTCTATTGCATAAAATAGAAATAGAACAAACAAAAACAACTGTTCCTGTATTATGCCTTAACTGGAAACCTATGCTGATGGATTTTACAGATTATTGTGTACAAAGGAAACCTCGTTACCACTCTCTGCCTCTTTTTCTTCAGGTTGGTTGGGATAGAGAACAGTTACTTTTGGTTTAAGCAAGTTGCTGAAAGTAGGGATTCTATCCTGTGTATACATTTATGAGAACAACAGGGTGGAAAGATGATTACAGCAGATCAATATTAAAAGTCAGTGAGACATATCTTTCCCTTACAAAAAATGAAGCAATAATTCATTATTTATTACATTGTAAAGGTAAAAAGATAAATTAGTTGCAAAATAATGATTCTCAGAGGTAAAGGGCTGAGGCTTTAAAGCCCCCTATCGATTCTGTATCATGTGTGCTCTACTGCTCTGCAAGACTTCCCTGAAATACAGCTCTTTCCCCTTGCTTCGGGGAGTGTTCCAGACATCAAAGCAGAAAAAGAGAGCATTTACCTCCTTTGTGTATTCATTTGTAAGCCTTTATCAGTATTTAAAACTGACAGAATGGGAGCACACAGACTTTTTATTCACTGGATGTCCGGCCTTGCCTCTCTGCTTTTATTTGGAACAGGTCATAGGCAAAACTGTAAAGTGGACAAAATTTGTTGAGCTTCCTCTCTCTACTCTGTCCCTGCCACGTGGCCAGTGGGCTCTTTCCTCCTGCCTGGATGCTAATATGTTTGCTCTTGAGCTTTTTTAAGGCAAGGATCATCCTTTGTTTTATCATTAATAGTTCAACAGTGTCCAAATGTTTGTCACATTAATGAACAAATGATAAACTAATTTCTATAAGCATGAGATTCAGAATATATATATATATATATATATATATATATATATATATATATTCATATTAGAAGAGAACTGCTGGAAGAGAGCAATACTTAACCTCAAGGAGTGACTTGTAAATGACAGAATTTCAGGCATTAGGGGATACGTATTGTGGAGAGGGGGTGAGAGAGACAACTGTGACTTCGAATCACGTGATACCAAATTTCCACATCTTTTTGCTTTATTTAAAGTCATCTGTGACTTGAGAAATTGCCCCAAAATTTTAGATAAAAAAAGTGTAGGGAGGATTGTTTTAAAAAAATAAATGGACAGATTTTTGGATCATCTCAGTTTTATGGATAGCATATTAAAGTCACAGGATATGGTCATTTAATACCCTGTACCAGAGACAACATTAGCTTAATTCATTTCGTGGTTTTCTCAACTGGTACAGAAGATGCTGCTCCATCAACTTGTTCTTAGGCCCTAACTCCTGACTTGGTTAGTCCTGGACTTCCACTCACATTCTCCCTCCTCTTCAGTTTTGGTTCCACTAGTGATATCCATTGCCTCATTTTTTTTTCTTTCTTTCTTTTTTTTTGAGACGGAGTCTCGCTCTGTCCGACCGTCTCGGCCTCCCGAAGTGCTGGGATTACAGGCCTGAGCCACCGCACCCGGCCCCCCTCCATTGCCTCGTTTCTGATCAGGTCAGTCTCCTGGAATTGCTTTGGCCAGGCTAGCTCTTAGTTGACCTCTGAAGCAGCTCTCCTCCGCCCCCTATTGACATAAGTATGCATGTGCACAGCTGTGTCCAGGAAACTTAATCCTATTCATACGTTGAATAGTAAATTATTGAATGTCTATAAGTGCCAAGTACTGTTCTAGGTACGTGTGATATATCAGTGAATAAAGCAGAACAAAAGATCCTTACACTTATAAAGCTTGCAAATGGGAGCCTCATCTCAGGTTATTCCCATACTTTGAAAGGAACACTTTGAAGAGATTTTTGCATTATGTGCCTTAAGTGACACTTTATAAAGGAGTTGTGTTATAAAATGGCTTCCTACAGGAGAGTTTTTCATTCCAATTGGTTCTCTCTTGGAGTTTGTTCAATCAGACTTGGTAGGAGGAGTGGGAAAGACTGCAATACTGCTGTTCTACCTACGATATAACCCATAGCATACTGGTGCTCCAATTTCTAAAAACACATATTTGAATTCTTTATCTTCCATAAGAAATACGTATTGTAAGTCAGGTTCTCTGGAACAGGGCATGAGACAGAATTTCACTGTTTGGGATTTACTGAAGGAGTGCTCTTCAGGAAAAATCCTGTGAGGGAGTAACAGCAGAATTATAGGGAAGAGAAAGGAATTAACAAGGATGAGATTTCAGGTCAAGTCTAACCTTGACCTGATTTATGGGGAGGCTCTGGAATGTAATTTATATCTTAGAGATTTTCCCACTTCGCAGGCCAGGGGGCTATGGAATCACAGGCTCATTCTGCAGAGAAGGGGCTGTATTCAGTTAGCCATCACTGCAGCAGACGGGAGTGGGTGCAGCAGCCAGGTAGAGGCGCACAGCCAGGTAGAGGTGCCTTTGACAGTGCCTGATTTCATATTCCCTGAGTACCATGGAATTTCCAGTACAGTGTGTGAAAATATGGATGGCCTTACAGACATTTCTGTGGATTCATAATTTTTAAAACGTTTTTTGGGTATCTACTGAGTTTCACACACTGTGCTGGATTGGTACATGGACGAGTGTGACATGATTGCTGTCTTGAGCTACTCTGTGGACTAAGAGGGGGAGGGGACAGGGCAGCAGGGGTGTCAAGGGAGTGTGATATGATGTCCGGCAGAGTCGTGAACAGTATGCTGTGGGACATGATGTGGAAGCAATACTCATTCCCAGGTGGTGGCTGGGAGAGGATCAGGGAAAGCTTCCTGGATGATGTGACATCCCAGGCAATTGACTCAGAGCCTTCATAAAGTCTGTTATTTATTTTCCTGTGGCTGCCGTAACAAGTTAACACAAACTGGTGATAATAGAAATGTATTCTCACAGTTCTGGAGGCCCAGAGTCCAAAATCAGGGTGAAAGCAAGGCTGTGCTCTCTCCCAAGGCTCCAGGGGGGGAACTTTCCTTGCCTCTTCCAGCTTATGGTAGCTATAGGCATTCCTTGGCTTGGGGTTGCATCAGTCCAGTCAATGGCTCCCTTTTCAGGACCTTCTCTGTGTGTGTGTCTTCTCCTCTTCTGCCTCTCATTAAGTCACTTGGCGTTGGATTCAGGGCTCACCCTGATGATCCAGGGGGATCTAATCTCAAGATCGTTAATTTAATTCTATCGTCAAAGACCCTTTTTCTCCATAAGGTCACATTCACAAGTCACAGGTTTCTGAGGTTAGGCTGCAGACATATCTTCCTTGGGACCACCACTCAACTCAATACTTCACTGGTGGTTAAAGTGTTTCCTATTCCAAACAGAAAGGGGTACCACATTTAAGCTTTTGTAATTAATTATTACACAATGGAGGAGGGGCCTCCTGGGCATATGGTTCCCATTTATAGCCACTTTTAGGATGCAAACTGTGAGGTAAAGCTTTTACATTCCAACACAAAGCTTCTAGTTAACTCACTTGCCTTGGAAGATAGGGGCTATTCATCCTACATTCACTCTTCCAGTGGAAGAGACTCACTTTGAGCCTAAGTCAATTTCTCCTCTCAGAAAGGCTATCCACAGTGATGCCAAGTAGTCAAGATGGTTTTCATTCCAATTTTACTTATTCATAGCTCAATATCTGGTGAGGCAACTTTCTGATCAGTGATAGTGACAGGTGGAAGCTGTGGACCAGGGAGCGCTGTTGAGGATACATAGAGTTATAGGGCTTGGTGAACAATTGGTCATGTTAGTGAGAAACAAGGAAGACTTCAAGACCTGGGTGAGCAAGACAGGATATTTAGTTCAGTGTTGAATATGGTGAATCTTAGGAAGCAGTAATTCATCCACGTGAAAAAAATCTCATTAAACTCATGATTGATGGGTTTCCAGTTTTTTAAAACATAAATAAGGCATTCTTTTTAAGGAAAGATATTTTGAGTATTTTTTTTTTTCATGAATTGTGAGATGCGAGCTGCATCTTTAAAGTTTTAACACAAACATTTTGCACGGAAGCAATCACTCCCTAAATATGATGCTAGGTTTGAGCTATTTTTTTTTGACTCTGATATATTTTAAATACAATTAATATTATTTTATGCTTAGTACATGTTGCCTGATTCTTAATCTTTATTTGTTTTAAGGGGTTGTAGGCATTTTTTAAAACTTCTCCCTTAGAGGATCAGGAACAATAACTAGTAGGTAATAGGCTTAATACCTGGGTGATGAAATAATCTGCACAATAAACCCCCATGACACATGTTTACCTATGTAACAAACCTACACGTGTGCCCCTGAACTTAAAAGTTAAAGAAAACTCCTTCCTTGTTCTTCTCTTTTTTCATATTCTTACAAACAAAGCTCTCAAAACAAACAGTCCATTTATAATTTATATTATTCTCTATTCCTTCTTAGTTTCTTCTTGAATCACTGATAGGAAAAATGGGCTTGACTTTTTTCGTAAGGATGAGAATTATACACAAAAAAGCTTCCCTTCCAACCTTTTTGGAAACAATGATGTATTTGTATTTACATGGATTTGCAAATATGGCATTGACTTACCACTTTGTGTGCACCCATTGTTGCCTTCCAAATGATCACTTTTCATACAACTTTAGCAGATGAAGAACTTACTGAGGTGGTGCAAGTATTTTAACAATCATTAGTCGATTAGAATACGTCTTTAATATTTTATTATATTTTAAAATATATTTTTAAAACATTGTCTTTTTTTTATTTTTTAAGACAGAGTCTTGCCGTTGTCAGCCCAGGCTAGAGTGAAATGGCATGATCTCGGCTCACTGCAACCTCTGTCTCCCGGGTTCCATCAATTCTCCTGCCTCAGCCTCCCGAATAGCTGAGATTACAGGCCGCCACCAGGCCCAGCTAATTTTTGTATTTTTAGTAGAGATGGGGTTTCACCATGTTTGCCAGACTGGTCTTAAACTCCTGACCTCAAATGATCCACCCACCTTGGCCTCCCAAAGTGCTGGGATTACAGGCGTGAGCCACCATGCCCACCTAAAACATTGTCTTTGTTATATTTTATACTTTATATGCTTTTATATTTTTGTTCAGATATTGAAATAAAAATTGTTTTCTGGCTATGTTACTTTTTAAATATGCCTACATTTTAATAATGCATGCAAAAAACAGTAAAGTTTTAAGGGAATTAAACATTGACTTTAATGGAGTCCTACATTTAATATGACAGCAGAATACCACAAAGTGTATCCACTTAACTTTCCTTTGCACCAAAGTAGCTTTGTGAAAAACTGAAGAAAATAAGGCTTCATTCAGAGCTTTAATAAGAGTCTATTCATGGGAGGGCCTCATGCCAGTCAATGTATTTCATGTTTTATTATAGTAACATGCTAGAGGAATTGTTCTGGTTTTTAAATTAGGCATTTAAAATGAAAACAAGCATCAAACAGTCTCTGACCAAGTTCCTTGTGTCTCTTCTTTGCTATGACTTCTTGAGTGATTTTCATGAGAAGAGTGATCTCATTATGAGTAACATTTCTTGAAGCAGAAAAATATGACAATCCAAATGATATTGACTTGCTATTTTCCTGTTATTTAGTGGTCTTAACTATCAATCAAGCAACTAAATGACGCCTGTCATATACTCATGAGAGTAAAACATAGATCTAATTTTATCCTTAGGTCATTGAAACTTATAATTGCTAAAACTTTGTCCTATGAAATTAAAATGGAATCAACAAGGTTAATAATACAAAGAAAAGTAGGAAGAACAGCATGCGAAGAACATTATGTTCAATAGGATCAAGTGTAAGTGATGATGGGAGAAATTGTTTTTTTAAAAAACAGGATTGGAACCAAAATTTGTTTTTAATATGTGTGCTTTTAACATTAGAAGGATTTTATTCTTAACTCTGAATTATATAATCACAAAAAAAAAACAGTGTTTCAGGAAAACATACTTAATCCTAACACAAAATTCATGTCACTTATCACAAAGTTAGATAGTCAAGTGTATAATGGAGAAACAAAACAGAAATAGCAATTTTAAACCACATGAGACATTGTGAAGAATTATTTTGTTAATAAACAACCCATAAATACTTTTACATACTACATTTCAAAATGATGCCTCTATGAATAATATGATAAAGGTCATAGTGTTGAAGACTTTAAATTCAAGGTCATCATGTTGAAGACTTGAAATTAAATTCAAGGTTGTAGTGATGAAAAATTCAAAGTCAAGGTCTTGATGATAAAGACTTTAAATTCAAGGATACATTGTGTAAGAAAGGACAAACTACTAGCATTCAAGTTATTTAGCCAATTAGTTCTCTGTGAGTACAAAATATAAGAATTCACTAAATGGATTGGCCTAATTACAAATTTTGTTTCATTTATAAATAACTCTCAACTTCAGGAAATCTTTTCACAGACTCATTCAGTCACATGGTATCTATCTACCCTTGTGTCGGTATTTCTGCTACACTTTAAATCCTTATTCAAAGCAATTCCCTCTCAATTTGTCTATGTTTATAAGTAAAAAATAATTTAAAAGAAAGAAATGTCAGCTGGGCTCAGTGTCTCACACCTGTAAAGTGTGAGTGGGAGGCTGAGGCAGGCAGATCACGAGGTCAAGAGATCAAGACAATCCTGGCCAACATGGTGAAACTCCGTCTCTACTAAAAATACAAAAATTAGTTGGGCGTGGCGGCACATGCCTGTAGTCCCAGCTACTTGGGAGGCTGAGGCAGGAGAATCGCTTGAACCAGGGAGTTGGAGGTTGCAGTGAGCCGAGATTGCACCACTGTACTCCAGCCTAATGACAAAGTGAGACTCTGACTCAAAAAAAAAAAAAAAAAAAAAAAAGGAAAGAAAGAAATGTCTGTCCCTTAGCTAGAGAAAAAAAGCAATCCATTTCCTTCTTTACTTCAAAAACACAAAACTAACCAAAACAATCCAGTTCCTAATGTAATGTCACACAGAACCCAGGACCTGGAACAATATTTCATTCTGGTTTTCTTGCTATATGCTGAGAATAATGTAGTTATTTACAATATTGAGAAATCTATTTAGCAGACTAGAATCATCCCAGTGCTTCCATCAGAAGAAGGCTTGCTAAAAAAGGCACGAGCAGCAGCATCTACGAATGGGAACATCAAAGACTCTACTCTGTCTTTCTCCTCATCTTCTTCTGATTCATCCATATCTGCTGAATCATCATCATCATCATCATCATCTTTTTTTCTCCTCCCCCCCCATCTTTCTCTTCTGTCTCTTCATATTCATCAGGACCCATTTCCAATCATACTATAGGCACCCTGAATGTTGGACATGCCATATGGAATTGGAGAATGGCAACATTAAAGATATTTAAAGTAAAGGAAATGGTAGGTATAATACCCTTCCATATATCCTCGTGTCGTAGAGAATGTGGTACAGCTGCTCTAGTCATATACCCAAACTTGACTGATGATTGGAAATTCACAAGCTACTCCAGGTCCTTGAACTTCTTCCACTTCACCTTTAGCATTCATTAGTCTCCACTAGCAACTGTCCAACTGACAAGCCTTCTCAGGAATAACATCTTTTGATAATCTTAATTTGGTATGTGAAGAAATAGTGGGGTGGATGTACAGAAGCTAAGTTCTGGCAGAAACGATGGGGAAACTGGAATGGTAATATCCTCAGGTGTTGCTACAGAAATTCTTGCATCTCATAAATCAGTCTTATTTCTTCACTAATGATATTTCAAATTTATGCTTTAGGAAAAGTTTAGTGCTCTAGAAATATTCAACAGAATGAGTATACATTAGCCTTTGGATTTTATGGTTTATAACTAACATTGCACAGAAAGTATTTTATACCACATGTTCTTCCAAAAACATTCAGTCTCATAACTAGATTTTATATTAAAATCTTCAAGGAGTAGATATACAAATTGTACTTGTCATTTAAATCTACAAGAAAAGTATCATTCAGATTTGAAATTCTGTTTGGATTTAACTTCCTGATTAACAGTAGCAACTGTCCCACTGGTAGATTTTGAAAATGATTGCAAATTATCCTCTTAAAAAAAATAACATTGACAAAGACTCAAAACTGCCTGAATTTTATGGTCTGTATCAATTATAAGGTAAAGAAATCTGCTGCTTCCTCTAAAGCTGCCCCATAGAGAAGTTGGCAATTAAAAAGGCATCCTTGCCTGTTTCAGGTAATCTTACCAGTAAAGACGATGGGCAACCTGGATGCTTTGCAAGGAGCGGTGGAGTAGAAGTTGCACTAAAGGACTCTCAAGGTTCCATTCAAACTTGACAGCCTGAAGTAAGAGACACAATTACTTTACTTGTCAGTAACAAAATTATAGCAGAATACAGAGGGACTTCAGAGGCTTGAGAAAAGACTAGATAAAACAGCATGCACATTTTAACAAAATGCTAATAACACATTCAATGGTTTTATGAGTCGGTGTATGACCAATAACAAAACACACATACATTACACCATTTGGATTTGTGTAGTCTTGCTTCCTTTCCTTGTTATGGATAAGAAATAAGGGCAGGAGTTGGTAGAGTTCAACCATGTGCTGGGGGAGAATACTGACACAAAAAGTCCTGGATTATTAAACACAGTATTATTAAGCCATAGATATTTCTTCCTATTTGGAGATGAAATTAATGCACATTCAAAGCCTTAACAGAAATCATCAACTGGTGTATCATTATTAACCTCCACGCCTTGAGGTTTTGCTTAAAAGTTCAAAACTATTACTACCATAACTCAGTCCCAAATCCTTTCTTTCATCTCCACTGTGAACAACTCTTAAGTTTTTTAGGATACCCAACCGGGTAGAAAACACAGGTAACAATGGCAGCCCCCGCTATCCTTAGGGACCTAATTTAGGGCTTCACCTGTCCTCTGCAGGGACTTCACTGACAGCAATCTGTAGCTGAGCTGCTATCATCATCCCAGGAATCTGAATATATGAAAATGAAAACCAGGTTCTCATAAAAATGCCCATTCCTGCTTGAGAGACAAAGCTTCTATCTTTGGTTGTTTGATAAACCATTTAAGTCTCTCTCTCTTAGACACACACACACACACACACACACACACACACACACACACACACACACAGTTTAAGAGTCTAAGCCAGGCTTTATACCACAGTACAGACAGCAGGAAAAAATGAGTACAATATCCAGTCATATATACACTTGAAGAAACACCTCAATATGCTAGCCATCCTCAAGAATGCGAAAGTTTATAAATTCCTAAGGTGTGAGTGTGCTGAAGATGAGTTCAGCAAATCTGCATAAACTCCTGATGCCATCTGAATGTAGAAGGACAATAGTGTGTGCTGTCTTCAACTGTAGCCATGGCCCTCTCTCACTTACGTGCTAATGCTGGGCTGGCTAGGTCATAGGTTTTATTTATGCCCTAATAGTGAGCATATTATATGAGCATATGAGCAGGAGGTATGTTTCAGAATTACTTACCTGCTTGCCTTTTTAGATGTCTGCCCCATTATTTCTTCCTGAACCCAATAACTATTTGTTACCCCTCACTTCCAAGCTTCCTGCTTTACTCTGTCCACTGATACAATTTCCCCCCAAATCCTGCCTGACCATCTAGAATGTAGACAAATTTTCTGGTGAACACCATATTATCTGAAGTGGTTTGCAGTAACCTCTGGGTCTGGGTCTTATTTGACTGTTAGCTATGAACTGTGTCTTCTGTTTTGTTATAGCCTTAGAGTCCTTTCTTACAGCTTTAATATAGACTGCATAATTCCAACATGATAATACATAACAAAATAGCATGATTCCAGAAAACAATCAACAGGTTAGGATTTTTTATGTGTTGGAAAGTTTGAAATTCAAGGTAGAGTATAGAAGTCTAAGGACAATGAACGTTTTGAAATTCTTCCTTTTCTTTTAAATTTTCTAGTCACACTATGGATTTCTTTCCATCTCAGGACATTTTATATCCTTCCTTTTTAATCATAACATAGTTGAAACTTTAATTTTGCCTTCTGTGTATTTGCTGTGTTAGATTGTGCGCACCCCTTCTTATAAATTTGGATTTGTGGGAATATGGGCCTCAATGACATTCCTGATGCCAAGTGTACTTACTCAGATAGAGACTTTCAAATGAGTTTAATGTCTACAAACTTTTGTGAAAACATACTCTCCTGAATTGGGCTAGAAATAGCATGTTGCCATACCCTTGAGTCATGAGATGAACGGTGAACTTGTAAGTTACATTAACCCTTATTTTCAAGAAAGATTGGATTGTACTCTATGATACAGCTATTTCTAAACCAGCTCTCTCTCTTAAGGAGATGTTCAGAGAAATGCATAATATCTATGCAAAGTCATACTCGACTAAAATTTATTAATATAGGCTTATTCTACCTGTTTCCAGTCACTTTTCAAAACCTGAGGCAACTGATATTCAAACTAGCTGTAACAACTTGACCTTTCAGATAAAAAAAAAAAAAGCTGGATTAAAAACAAAACAAAGCATAAAAAGCCACAAGTTTAGATCTATTTAGCTCTCAACATATAGTCATCCTGGAAAAAACAAAAACAACTTACCTTCTATAGATTAGATATTCTGTTACTTACATGGTCATGTGTGGAATGTGTAATTTAATTGTTTATATTTCATCATATTCAGACTAAATCAGTCTTTGCTTACACATTACTAGATAACATTATATTATTTTCTAAAATTACTCCAACATTGTGATATTTGATGTTACTAAAATGTACTATTTGGTGACAAAATTTGGCTATTAGAAATTACTATGATAAAATTTATGATCAATATTATAAGCCTCTAAAGAAGTGCAAGAAACTCATAAATTATGAGAAGTTGCCTAGCAAATGATTATTTTCTATATAACATTTATTTGGTAATTTTTATCATTTTATATATACATATTTGTAAATTTTTATCACAAGCATGTCTATGTTTTCATGTTCTAATTAATAAATGAAATCATTTTTTAAAAATTTTCGTTTTTGGAACTAACGTACCTTTTTTGTAATTGTAACAGTTTCAGATAGAGAATGTCTTCCTTACCCATGTTGACATCATTTAGTCCCTTGGGTGGCCGAATTGCAATATCACTTCTAAATAGTCTATTGTTGATTCACTGGGAACCTTTTAGAAAATAATTAGTTAAAACTCTGGGTTTCCTTAGCAACTCTGCTATTCTTACCTGAACTAGCTGTGGGAGATACTCCAGTAGTTCATCATTCAAGAGGGTGTCTAATTGTTGAGCTGCCACTTTACGAATTTCTTGATCTGGAAAACTAATACACAGTAAATATATCCATTAAGCTGTTAATGGTAAGGAATAATGCATAAGACATGTCAGGGAGAACAGAGAATGAATTCTATCCCCAGTGTATAAGGTAAAACAATTATCCCACAATCGATTAAGGTAATATTAGTGCCAAATAATTATTATTTTTCCATATTACATACTCTAATGTGGACTGCAGTAGGAAATCCTTTCAACTAGACTTTGGAAATGTGGTTTTAAGTTTGATTCCTGCCAGCTTTCTTATCTATAAAATGTAGATCATGGATAATCTAAAATCTTTTCTAAAGTAGTATGAAAATCTTTGCTTATTTAGCCAAGCATTTGATAAATAAGTTATTACCAACTGGAGATCTGGTTATATGATTAAAAATGGGATCTAATATTTTTAACCAGTCTTAGCCTGATTTTAACAAAAACCAGAAATCTAAAGTTCTTTACAATAAATCAACAAAAATAATTTAATATGGCTAAATCTTACTAGACTGTGAAGTTCTTGAGGGTAACTGTGCCTTACTCATTTTTGGATGGCATTTGCCTGTTGTAAGATTTAGCAGCCATTAGGTACTTAATAAATATTTTTTATTGAAATAAATTTGTGAAGTTATTTAGCATTTGAAATCCTGTTCCAAAGACAATTTATCCTCAAATGGATTCCTCAAATTGTCATCTTGCTCCATCAGAAGAAACAGATTCAATTATCTCAAAGTTCCTGCTTGGAAATAATTTTGGCTCCAAATTGTTTTGACATGATTAGATATTACTAGGGCTTGGATAAGAATAATTAATTTTAAAGAAACAATTTTTCAGAAAAAAATTAACAAGCATAATGTAAAATATGAAGGAACCGCTTATAGTAATTTATTTACAAATAAATAAAAAACAAACTCGAAATTGCTTTTGTAGACAACTAACTGAATGCTGTACAGTCAGGTGAGGACTCTGAAGACTGGCTTCCAGTAGGAGGTTAGAAAACTGTAAAGTCTTTAATGGCCAGTGTTTTCTCAGCATATCAGATTACTGAAGGGTAAATTGGGAACTATGCCGCCATCCAGTCAAGTAAACAATGGTATCACACAACTCAACTGTCTTGGATGGCAACTTCAAATGGAATGCTAAGCAAATTATGTATTTTTTCTTCATTAAACTGAGCATTTTCATTGCAACAAGAATTTTACCTATAAGGTTGTCAGTCAAAACACTTATTTCTGACCTGCAAGTACATTTCCAGTATTTTTCTCCCTTTCAGCATTCTAGCAACGAGACCTAGTGAGAACTGCGGTCCAGACACATTTGGTGAAGTATTGCAAAGGTCAGAAGATCTCAGCATAACGTCATGCACAGGTGGAGGACAGAAGGAGTACAATTAAAATGCAAAGCTACAAGCAGGTCAGCTTGTTTTAGTCCATTAAGACTTTAGCTTCTCCTAACTAAATGTGATTGACTCTAATTGATTGCTCTCAATTACTGGACCATTTGTCTGAAGCTTGTAGACATCAAGGTCAGTGTAAGGACAGTTTGAAGTCTTGGAGGGAACAGTTTACTAGGTAAGTTTTGTTATCTAAGTGATGACTTGTTAAGTTAGCTAGCAGTTGCCCATGCGTCCCTGTGTGACTATTTTACCTTATTGATAGAAATGACAAAGAAGAAATAAAAAAGGAACATTGCAACAAAACAAAGCTCTTTGGTGAACATTATACCTTTAACTATAGATTTATTTCCACTAGAATGCAAACTCCAGGAAAGCAGTAACTTTTTATCTGTTTTGTTCATAGATGTGTTCCCAATGCCTTCAGATTTGTAGGCACTCTACATATTTCTTAGAAGACTGTTGAACCTGAACTCATTGTCATTACACCTAAAACATCTTTACTACCACACTTCCTCACTGTAGTCTGTGTTATCACCTTTCTTCAATTACATAGACTTGAAATGTTAAAGGTAATATTTTGCCCCTGTTTGTTACTTTTTTCACCTTTCCCATCTGATGGATTCTATTCATCCATGAACTCCAAGCTCAAGCATCAATTTACCTGTGAAGCTGTTCCAGCAATATTTTAACACACTGTGGAGTTGATAACTCCCTTCTCTATAAAATTGTATATTATATACATCATTGAGGACAGGCTCATTTATTTATGATTCCCTAGCCCAAGCACAGTTGAATAAAAGTTTGTGGAATTCTTAGTATTCTCTTATCTTTACATCTAATCAGTTGCCGAGTTCTGTTGACTTTTCTATTCTAATGACTCTAGCCTTTAATGCTTGCTTTTAATTTCTTCTGTTGCTATCTAGTCTAGGCCATAATTACCTCATGCTATACTAACATTTTTAGTAACAACACCTTATCAAATCCCCTAAAGTAAGTTCACTTCTCATAAAACATTAAATGATTTTCTATGTCCAATAAACCTCCCTTTAGCACACACTGCAATCTAAATATTCAAGGCTAGCAAAACACTCTAGATTTTTCTTCTACCATATTATTCACTGAACCAGTCTGGCTTGTTGATATATTACTTCTACTCTGAAAATGCATGTGCCTTTTCACTTTTGTACACACTGCAGCATCTGCTGGAAAACCCTCCCTTAGTTCTTTAAGTTCTAGTCCTCCTTCAAAATGTAGATCAAATTCCCTTGAAGGTGCCTCTGTTAGTCTGTAGTAGTTACTTCTCTGAATGCCAAGGATATTGACTGGTTGACTCCCACTAAAGATATGACAGTGTGTATTAGAATTTATCCTTTTACATATGTGTCCTCATTCCTCAACTACCGACTAATTCAACTGAAGATGAGGATTGTTCAATATTTTCTTTTTTATTGCTAGGATTTAGCAACTTACTCCATATATGGTTGCAAAGAATAAAAATGTATTGATCATGATGATAATAATTACAAAAATCCTACTATAAAGTCAATTTTATTTCCTTCTGTGTTTTGAGATAGTTTTCATTGGTTGTAATAGGTTTAATTTTATAAATACCACTCATATAAATTCCAGATCTTTTTTTCTCTCAGTCAAAAGCATAGGAGAAAAACAAATCTGAAGGCAATAAAAGAGAGGGATGCACAGGCATACCTCAGAGATATTGCAGGTTTGGTTCCAAACTACTACAATAAAATAAATATCACAATAAAGCCAGTTGCATTTTTTTGTTTGTTTTTTTCAGTGTATGTAAAAGTTCTGTTTATACCATACTGTAGTCTACTAAATGTGTAATAGCATTATGTCTAAACAAATCATTAAATTAAAAACGTTTATAAAAAAGACTTGGTTGCTAAGAAATGCTAACAATCAACTAAGCAAGTTCTAATCTTTTTGCTGGTGGAGGGTGTTCCCTCCGTGTTGACGTCCGTGACTGATCAGGATGGTGGTTGCTGAAGGTTGGGGTGGTTGTGAGAATTTCTTAAAATAAAGACAACACTGAAGCTTGCATCAATTGACTCTCTTTCATGAAAGATTTTTCTGTAGTATGTGATGCTGTTTGATAGCATTTTATCAACAGTAGAACTTCTTTCAAAATCAAAGTCAATTCTTTCAAGCCCTACCACTGCTTTATCAACTAGGTTTACATAGTATTCTAAATCCTTTGTTATCATGTCAACAATGTTCACAGCATCTTCACCAGGAGTAAATCTCAAGAAACCAATTTTTTTTTTGCTCATCCATAAGAAGCAACTCCTCATCTCTTCAAATTTGTCATGAGATTGCAGCAATTCTGTCACGTCTTCAGGTTCCACTTCTAATTCTAGTTCACTTATAAGTTCTACCACATCTACAGTTACTTCCTCCGCTGAAGACCTGAACCCCTTACTGTCATCTATGAGGATTAGGATCTACTTCTTGAAACTCCTGTTAATGTTGATATTTTGACTTCTTCCCATGAATCACCAATGTTCTTAATTATATCTAGAATGGTGAATCCTTTCCAGAAGTTTTCCAATTTACCCAGATCCATCCAAGGAATCATTGCCTACAGCAGTTGTAGCCTTATGAAACACTTCTTAAATAATAAGACTTGAAAGTCAAAATGACTCCTTGATCCATGGGCTGCAGAGTGGACGTTGTGTTAGCAGGCATGAAAACAACATTAACCTCCTTATACATCACCATCAGAGCTCTTGAGTAACTGGGTGCATTGTCAATGAGTAGTAATATTTTGAAAGGAATCTTTTTTTCTGAGCAGTAAGTTTCAACAGTGGGCTTAACTTATTCAGAAAACTATGCTGTAAACAGATGTACTGTCATCCAGGCTTGGTTGCTCTATTTATACAGTACAGGCAGAGTCATTTTTGCCAAATTCTGAAGTGCCCCAGGATTTTTGAAATACTAAATGAGCATTGGCTTCAATTTAAAATCACCAGCTGCATAGCCCTAACAAGAGAGTCAGCTTATCTTTTGAAGCCTTGAAGCCCAGCATTGACTTATCTTCCCTAGCTATGAAAGTCCTAGATGGCATCTTTTTCCAGTAGAAGACTGTTTGATCTACATTGAAAATATGTTGTTTAGTGTAGACACATTCTTCAATGACCTTAGCTGGATCTTATGGATAACTTGCTGCAGCTTCTACATCAACACTTTCTGGTTCACCTTTACGTTACAAATATGGCTTTTTTTTTTCTTCCTTGCTTGCTTTATTCCTTTTGAGATGGAGTCTTACTCTGTTGCCCAGGCTAGAGAGCAGTGCTGCAATCTCAGCTCACTGCAACCTCTGCCTCCCAGGTTCAAGTGATTCTCCTGCCTCAGCCTCCTGAGTAGCTGGGATTTTAGGCACCCACCACCATGCCTGGCTAATTTTTGTTTTTTTAGTAGAGATGGGGTTTCACCATCTTGGTCATCTGGTCTTGAACTCCTGACCTCATGATCCACCTGCCTCGGCCTCCTAAAGTGCTGGGATTACAGGCATGAGCCACTGCGCCCGCCCAGCTTTTTTCCTTAAACCTCATGAACCAACTCTGCTAGCTTCAAACTTTTCTTTTGCAGTTTCCTAATCTCTCTTAACCTTCATGAAATTGAAGAGAGTTAGGGCCTTTCTCTGGATTAGGCTTTGGCTTCAGAGAATGTTGTGAGATTTGATCTTTTATCCAAATCACTCCAACTTTGTCCCTTGCAGCAATAAGACTGTTTCACTTTCATATCAGTTCTGTCTTCACTGGAATAGCACTTCTAATTTCCTTCAAGAACTTTTCCTTTGCATTCACAATTTGATTAACTGTTCTGCACAAGAAGCCTAGCTTTTGGCCTATCTCAGCTTTCAACATGCCTTTCACACTATGCTTAATCGTTTTAAGCTTTTGATTTCAAGTGGAAGGCATATAACTCTTCCTTTCATTTGAATACTTAGAGGCCATTGTAGGGTTATTAACTGGCCTAGTTTCAATATTGTAGGGTCTCAGGGAATAGGGAGGCCCAAGGAGAGGGAGAGAGACAGGCAGCAGCTAGAAGGTGGACGACTCAGACCACACACAGCATTAATGGATTGCGTTCATTCTGTACGGTGGGTGCATCTTGTGGTGCCTCAAAACAATTGCGATAGTAACATCAACAATCGCTGATCACAGATCACCATAACAGATATACTAATGACAATTATACTTGAAATATTGTGAGAATTTCCAAAAAGGGACATAGTTACACAAAGTAAGTACACACTGCTGGAAAAACCTCACCAATAAATTTTCTTGACTCAAGGAAGCCGCAAATCTTCAGTTGTAAAAACACACTATCTGTGAATTACAGTAAAGTAGAGCACAATAAAGTAAGGTATGCCTGCATTTGTTTTTTTTCAAAAACAGGAGAACAAAAAATTAGTAATACAATACCTATGCAGTACAGTCAAAAAGGAAAATTGTGTATTTGTATCAGTATATGCAAATGCTGGGAATAATTTTTTGCACTTGAATGGAAAGAGATGTCTCTGTTTATTCATTACTACTGCTTGAAGTTCAAGAAGAAACTGAAAGAGAAATAGCTATAAAACTAACCACATGACATTCTGAGATGTGACTAAGGCCTAACTTGACATTAAAGCATATCCGAACATAGCTTGCATCTGACTATTTTGGGAAGTGTTGGCCACATTAAAAATGATGCCAGTAGTACTCCTGACGTTCCTGGAACATGGGCTTTTTCACACTTGTTGGCAATATAGGTCAACATGAATCAAAACAAATACAAAAAAAACTTTTAAGCGTGCTTATTTTTTTGATCTATCTATTTACCTTTTGGGAATTTATTTTAAGAATATGATGAGTGATGTGTGTGAAGATATGGGTATGCAAACAAAATTGGGAATAATTTAAATGTCTAAAAATTAATAGTTAAATTAAATATGATCTAACTATGTGATGGAATATATGCATTCCTTAAAAATAGTAAAAAAAATGTTTAGTGAAATAAAAATACTAAGAGCCATTTTTTGTAGTATATTACCATTTAAAAAATATGTACATGTTTCTCAATATGATTAACAAAAGGATGGGAAGGACCAAAATATTAATACCAAATATCTGAATGGAAGTGTCATAGATTACTTTAATTTTCCTTTTTAAGCTAAGTTTTAAAAAGTTTTTCAAATTTTCTATAAGAAAGTTTTATTAATTACTAAGAAAGTGAATAATACTTTTTAAAAGTAAAGCTTGTCCAACTAGTTAATGAATATATATGAATAACTACAAACTCATGACTAACACTAGAAAAAAGCTTCAAATCATATGCCCTTTTTAGAGTATACATTGTTGTGTGAAAGAACAAGCATTCTACTTTTTAGTTGACTTAGAATTTTCTTCTAACCTAAGATACCTCTGGAGAATTAATGCTTAATTTGATACCTTTTCAGGGCCCCTGAACTCAGGTATAGATCAATGGACAAATATGTTCCACAAATCCTGGCATTTCTTTTCTGTGATAATATCTGAAATTATTTGAACACTCTTTTGGGATATAGTTGTTGGCATTTCATGCTTAGTAACTTGATCCTCAATGAGGTGAGGGCTACCCATTATTTCTCTGACTTTGGTGTGATATTTACAGACTGAAATGTCATATGTAATAGAAGAACTGCAACCTGTTTTGAATTTCCCACAAGCCAGGTTATCCTGCTTTATTTGATTTGCTTGAAAAATACACATATAATTCCTGCATGCCACACCAGGAGACACTGTTTAGCAATTCTGTTAACCTTGGAAGTACTAATTACTATTGAAATGGATATTACACTTTGAGTGTTGGAGAGAAACAAAATACTGCCAGAAGATTCATCGGGCTGATGTCAACTAGGAACTTAATTATGTTTATAAGAAACTTCCTTATAATCAATCATAAAATAGATTATTACAATGTAATAAATGGAGATCTGGTTTGAGATATAAAAAAGATAAAGGTCAGTAAAATTTCATTGTTTCTTGGGAAGGAGATCATGTAAAGCAAAATAAATTTTCATTTATCAGGAAAAATATTTCTTAAAATTAGGCTTAACAAGAGTTTGTGTACAATAATCAATTCTTTAAGGTTATTCATTATTCTGTAAGTGTTCACCTAAACACTTTATGTTACTTAATTTACTTTCCCAAATGTGTCTTAATAGGGAGGAAACACAAATCACTCTGTCTTTCTGTTCAGGATTTAGCTGGCCTCCAAGTTGAGCTAACAATTGAGTTTCTGGAATCTGTTAAAGCATAAGATCTCATCGCTAAGATAAATATAACTCTGTACAATAACCATTAAGACATTACCTACACTTGAACATGGGCCATTGTCCAACGAAGACATTGAGAGACAAAGAAAAAAATACTCCATGAAGACTCAGATTGTAAGGGTTAATAAAAAGAATCAAAGACACGTGGCTAAAAATTCTGAAGGTGGAAAAGGTATAATTAAAGCAACGTCATGATTATTTTCAAAGGAACTTCAGTGAAATAGCAACTCTATATCTTGCCAACAATGTAGGGTAAACACAAAATGGAGGGCCAAGCAAAGGATTAAGATGAAATGGTAATGCTTACATGTGCAGGGAAGGAAGAGCACTAAGTGTTCAGGTAACTCTCCAGCTCAAGGTGGAAATAATAAATGACCAGTGGTTAGGATTTGTTGTACAACAGTGGTTTTCTAATGCTGGGTGTTAGGACATTTTTACATTCTTAAAAATTATTGAAGACTTCAAAGAGTTTTGGCTTATGTGAATGATATCTATCAATAATTATATTAGAAATAAATTCAGGACATTTAAGAAATATTTATTAATTCATTTACAATCACATTAATAAACCCATTTTATGTTAACATAAATAATATATTCCTGAAAAGAATATTTCCAAAACAAAGAATATTTGGTGAGATTAGTAATATTGTTTTACATTTTTGCAAGTCTCTTTAACGTGTGCCTTAACGGAAGAGAGCTGGATTATCTTACTGCTTCCACGTTAAATCTGTTGCCTTATTTTAAATCACGTGGCCCCTGGAAAACTCCTCTCTACACTCATGAGCAAATGAGTGTGACAAAGGAAAATAGCATCTTAGAATTATTATGGAAAGTATTTTAGACTTGTAACACCCCTGTAAGCATTTTGGGGATTTCAGACCTCACTTTTAGAACCTCTCAGTACACAGCACAGTTTGGCATGGGTCATCATTATGTGGCCATAAGTTAAGGAATTAGCCCTTGCGCTCTGTTTCTCAGCCTGTGTTTTCTCTGGACTCAAATTATCTGTGAAGTCATCTGACCAGCATTCAGACTTGGGAATCGTCATTACTCTTCTCTTTTCTCAAACATTCACAGTTCCTCTCATCTCAGAGTACTGTAGGAATATCCAGAGGATTTAGGTAAATGTCTATAGGGCCAGTGGAGTCATGATATAAAATTTCAACAGAATAATATATTTTTCAAGTTCTTCTATTTGACAGTAAAAAAACAGTTCTATTCATTTTTAAAATTTTCTCCCCTTATTGTTTTTTTCACTTGTTCCTCTTTTTCTAGTTTGAAAAGGATATAGGGAAAATATCTTACTCAAAGAACTTTTGAAGTGATGGGTGAAAGCCAAATGCGATGTAACAAATGTCGACCTTTAAAAAAAGCAACTTTGAGTAAACTGAAAAGCAAAGAAATCTGAGATCAAATTTAAGTGTAATGGAAATGTCAGACTTCAGAATACACAGCAAGAATTCATGCAGAATATGCCATGAGGCTATTCACAGCTAAAAGCCCCAATGTCAGGTTAGAATTAGAAAATCATCAGAAGTACAGAACTGTTTCTCCAACAGATTTTGAATCTGATGACACACTCAGCATCAGCTTGGAAGAAAAATGTCAATATGAATATCTCTGCTATTTTTCTAGTACTAAAAATGATCAGATGTGACAGAAGAATTTTTTTTTTCTAGGCAAAGTGGTGAATAGGATTTTTAAAGATGATTGTAAATGTCTATCTACTGAATAATTCATGCTCTTTCAAGGATTTTTATATGGTTACAGAATATTAGAACCCAAAGAAACTTGAGACCTAGTTTAATCTCCTTATACCGATGAAAAAACTCAAACTCAGAGTATAAGCAGTTTTCCCAAAACCATTTGTTTGTGGCACTGAAATGTCATCCAAATATCCAAAACACTAGGCCAGTAGATTTTCTGCAGCACCCCCAGCACGGACCTTTCATTTTTTTGACTGGATATTTTTATATGTACTTACATAAAAATCACAAGATTATCTTGGGTATATTATTTATTTTATTGCATTCTAAATGGATCAATAAAGATATTTAATAGTAAGTAGTGTGATCTGTGTAATTGGACTAGGGCATTGGCCCAGTCATGATCTAAAGGGAATAATAATGAATCTCAGACCCAAGGAGACATGGAACAATACAGATATATTTCCTGATGGATAGTATATGGACTTGAGTATAGAAATTGGGAGTTAACTAGATGGTCATTGTATTAGTGAATTAAAATGACTATTTACAATTAAAGAATAGTTCTTGATTTCACTCCTCTTATATAATTACACGTTGATTTTACATGTAGCTAGTCTTAAAAAGTCACTGTCATAAAGCCAGTAGTGTATTGAAAGCACCATGTAGATATTATGTTCGGATGCACTAAACATCATATGTAAAAGTAACATGATGCACTGAAAAGGATAGAAATTTTGAGTTTAAACATCAAGGCTGTTCTTTTATTACCTTATGTTCCCTCTCTCTAAGCAAATTCATCTATATCCTTCATTTAATTCACATCCTTCTGTGGATGATTAGAAAACAAACTGGAGTCTCTAGTTCAGATTTTTTGAACAACCAAATCTGTAAATGCAATCATTTCAAAACACCTCAAAGCCAACGAATCCTAATCTGAACAATAATCTTTTTTAAAATTATTTATTTATTTATTTATTTATTTTTGAGATGGACTCTCACTCTGTCACCCAGGCTGGAGTGCAGTGGCACAATCTTGGCTCACTGCAACCTCCACCTCCTGGGTCCAAGTGATTCTCCTGCCTCAGTCTCCTGAGTAGCTGGGGCTACAGGCCTGTGCCACCATGCCTGGCTAATGTTTGTATTTTTAGTAGAGGCAGGGTTTCACCATGTTGGCCAGGCTAGTCTGAAACTCCTGATCTCAGATGATCTGCCAACCTCACCTCGGCCTCTCAAAGTTTTGGGATTACAGGCGTAAGCCACTGTGCCTGGCCTGGACAATAAGACTCTTCTAAAATTTGCTTGTCAGCTAGTGTGCCCCATGTTGGTGAATGTTTCTATTATGACCTACTTACATAAGAGAGAAACATAGAACTGAGCCTTGATATGGTTTGGATTTGTGTCCCCACCCAAATCTCATGTTGAACTGTAATCCCCAGTGTTGGAGGTGGGGCCTTGTGGGAGATGATTCACTCATGGGGGCAGATTTCCCCCTTTGGTGCTGTTCTAGTGATAGAGTTCTAATGAGACCTGGTTGTTTAAAGTGTGTGGCACCTCTCCCCGTCTCTTTTCCTCCTGCCCAGCCATGTGAAGGTGTGCCTGCTTCCCCTTTGTCTTCCACCATGGCTGTAAGTTTCCTGAGGCCTCCCCAGTCATGGTTCCCGTATAGCCTACAAAACCATGAGACAATTAAACCCCTTTTCTTTATAAATTAGTCAGTCTCAGGCATTTCTTTATAGCAATGTGAGAACAGACTAATACATCCTTGAAACATCTCTTTTTCACAGCCCCTCCCCATTCAATTCTGCCGTTTTCACTTCCATTTTCTCATTCTGTTCATTTAATTACATCATTTCTGCTACCTTCCTAGGATGACTGCCATTCTCTGACACCTGAACTACTTCCATTGCTTCCTAACAGGAAGCTTATTTTTATTTATTTATTTATTTATTTATTTTTTAAAATTATACTTTAAGTTCTGGGGTACATGTGCAGAACAGGCAAGTTTGTTACATAGGTATACGCATGCCATGGTGGTTTGCTGCATCCATTAACCCGTCATCTACATTAGGTATTTCTCCTAATGCTCTCTCTCCCCTACCCCCACACTCCCCAACAGGCCCTGGTGTGTGATATTCCCCTCCCTGCGTCCATGTGTTCTCATTATTCAGCCCCCACTTAGAGTGAGAACACGTGGGGTTTGATTTTCTATTCTCATATTAGTTTGCTGAGAATGATGATTTCCAGCTTCATCCATATCCCTGCAAAGGACATGAACTCATCCTTTTTTATGGCTGCATAGTATTCCATGGTGTATATGTGCCTCATTTTCTTTATCTAGTCTATCATTGATGGGCATTTGGGTTGGTTCCAAGTCTTTGCTATTGTGAGCAGTGCTGCAATAAACATACATGTGCATGTGTCTTTATAGTAGAATGATTTATAAGCCTTTGGTATATACCCAGTAAATGATTTCTGGGTCAAATGGTATTTCTAGTTCTAGATCCTTGAGGAATTGCCACATTGTCTTCCACAAAGGTCGAACTAATTTACGCTCCCGCCAACAGTATAAATGCATTCCTATTTCTCCACATCCTCTCCAGCATGTGTTGTTTCCTGACTTTTTAATGATTGCCATTCTAACTGGCATGAGATGGTATCTCATTGTGGTTTTGATTTGCATTTCTCTAATGACAAGTGATGATGAGCTTTTTTTATATGTTTGTTGGCTGCATAAATGTCTTCTTTTGGGAAGTCTCTGTTCATATCCTTTGCCTACATTTTGATGGGGCTGTTTGCTTTTTTCTTCAAATTTGTTTAAGTTCTTTGTAAATTCTGGATATTAGCCCTTTGTCACATGGATAATTGCAAAAATTTTCTCCCATTCTGTAGGTTGCCTGTTCACTCTGATGATAGTTTCTTTTGATGTGCAGAAGCTCTTTAGTTTAATTAGATCCCATTTGTCTATTTTGGCATTTGTTAAAGACAATCCTAAGCAAAAACAACAAAGTTGGAGGCATCATGCTACCTGACTTCAAACTATACTACAAGCCTACCATAACAAAAACAGCATGGTACTGGTACCGAAGCAGATATAAAAAACAGAACAGAGGCCTCAGAAATAACGCCACACATCTACAACCATCTGATCTTTGACAAAACTGACACAAACAAGCAATGGGAAAGGATTCCCTATTATTTAATAAATGGTGTTGGGAAAACTGGCTAGCCATAACCAGAAAGCTAAAACTGGATCCCTTCTTTACACCTTATACAAAAATTAACTCAACATAGATTAAAGACTTAAACATAAGACCTAAAACCATAAAATCCCTAGAAGAAAACTTAGACAATACCATTCAGGACGTAGTCGTGGGTAAAGAGTTCATGGAAGCTCATTTATTTTTGCTTTCCTCACCAAATCTGTGCTTCACTCTGCAACCAGAGTGATCTTTAAGAGATGCAAATCTGTTCAAAATATTCTGTTACTTCGAATCATTTATGCTTTACTGTTGCTACTAGTATAAAGGCCAATTTGTCTAACTTGGTCCTGCTTTAGAAGTCCTCAACATGGTCTTCTAGTTTGACCTTCAAATGTCAGTTCATCTTAAATCATACACTCCTCCCCTGGACTTCAGCTACACTGTCTCTCTTCCAGTTTCCTATGTGCAGTTCCTGTCTCAAGACTTAGTCATATTTAAGTTCTTCTTCGCAGAAAATCATTATCTTACTCTTTCCCTTTTGTCAGTTCATTCCCACTTATCCTTTAGATTTGAGCTCGAATATAACTTCCTTAGGGAAGACTTTTCCCCTTTGAAGAAAGGTTTGGTTCTTTTGTTGTATGTTATCATAGGATTATGTAGCTTTTATTCAAAGTTGTGATAAAAATGTTGTTTTACACTCATAATTTGGTAATAGCCTATTATCTACCTCCAGAAAATTGCAAGACCATGAATAAAGATCATGTTTCTATTTGCTAGTTTCAGGACCTAGCAAAGTGCCTAAGGTGAGGAGGCCATCAATACACATGTATTGAATACATGAATAAACAAATGGGTTTCAATGTCTTCATCTGTAAAATGGAGATCAGTAAAATGGGGGAAATAGATGTTGGGACTAATATTAAGGAGATTTTTCTGTATTTCAAGTCATATATTGTAAAGTGTTTTGTAAATTATGCCCTTCGATTATAAAATATTATTAAGATGCTAACTTTTTATCATGTAAGTTTCGACAAGTGTATTTAAGTCATTTATGTTTAATAGAAATTAAATATTTCTCATGAATTTATTTATATTTAACATTTGGCAAAGAAAAAATCTGAAAGCTCGAAATTCTCTTTAAAATGTAATTATAATGAAGGATTGATGATGATAAGAATGTTTGGTAGCATTGATTGAGTGCTCTCATACGTACCTTACCTTATTTGTTCCAGACAAGAGCCCTAGGAGGTACATAATATTACTCTTTGTTTTAAAGTTAAATAAACTTTTCCAAGGTCATTCAAGGAATAACTGGCAGAACCAGATAGGTCTGATTTCAAAGCTGATGTTACCAACTGTGAAATCTGGAAATAACTCAAGAAACTCCAAAAGCATACAAAGACAAAATATGTATCTTTGTGTTTATATAACTCCACCTTCCTCATTCTCACCTTCACTCTTCCTTGATAGGGAATACTGACATTTCTACATTTTTCTCTTCTATATCCACACTTATCTATAATTGTATTCATATTTTTCCTTCCCTCTCACTTGATAGGAAGAAGTTACACTCTTGTCCTTGGATAAAATTCTTGCTTGCACTTTTGTTCCAGGCTGTTGGCTGTTAGTGTCATCCCCTTTTGCTACTTCACCTATCCATCTCTTTTCTGATCTTCCCTTCAAATATCCTTCCTTTCACCTTGTAAGCATGCTGGAAGCTCTTTTATTTAAAAAGGGATACAAACCCCAAACATCAAACATCTTTTTCTGATCACTTCCAACTTTAGCTATCTTTTTGCCTTTATTGTCAATTCTATTCCAAGAGGCACCATTTATATCTCTCCTATTCCTTTTCAGGAACTTGAAGTATGGAATCTAACTTCACTATTAAAATACGACCCAGTAATCTCATTTCTGAATATATATACAAATGAAGTAAAATTAATATGTCAAAGAGATATCTGTGTCCCATATTCATTTAATCATTATTTACAATAGCCAAGATATAGAAGCAAACTTAGTGTCCACTAAAGGATGAATGGATAACGACACGGTGGTATATACACACAATGTAATACTGTTCATCCTTTAAAAGAAGGAAGTTCTGTTATTTATGACAGCATGAATGAATCTGGAGGACATTATGCTAAGCGTAAAAAGCCAGGCACAGAAACACAAATATTTTAAAAATCTCACTTACATGTGGAATCTTAAAAGATCAATGTTACAAAAACAGAGCAGAAACGTGGTTACAAGAGGCTTTGGGGAGAGGAGAAATGGAAAGAGAGGAGATTGTGGTCAAAGGGTACAAAGTTTCATTAGCTTGGAAGAGTAAGTTTCTGTGATCTATTGCACTGCATGGAGACCAGAGTTAATAACAATGTATCATATATTTTGAAATTACTAAAAACACATTTTTAACATTCTAAACACAAAAATAAGTTTGTGAGATGATGACTTTGTTAATTAGCTTTATTTAATCTTTCTACAATGTATATATAGATCAAAAGATTACATTGTACCACCTAAATATATACAATTATTATGTCAATTAAAACTAAATTTAAAAAACTGCTCTCATTGATATCATCATTGACTACCTGATTTCCAAATTCATTGACCTTTTTTTAGACCTAATTCTATTTAATACTTCTTTAAAGCCTTCAAAAATCTTTTTCAAGAGTTCTAAGATACCACCCTTTTCTGGATCTCCTGCAACCTTTTGGTCAGCTTATTTTCATTTTATTTTCCTGGTTTTTCTTGCTTGCACTGCCCTTAAAATGTTGCTGTTCTCCCAGGGAAGCAGAGGTTGCAGTGAGCCGAGATCGCGCCACTGCACTCTAACCTGGGAGACAGAGCAAGACTCCCTCTCAACAACAACAACAACAGAAGTTGGTGTTCTCCAGAGTTCCATCTCTGTCCTCTTGCTGTACTTCCTCTCTATAGCTACACACAGTAGCTGTTACACATCCTCTATTTCCGTAGCTTCAACTACTGCCTGAAAGCCAACAACTCTCACATTGTTTTTCAAGTTTTGATTTCTCTGCAAAGATTCAGACCTGTATACACAACCGCATACCAGGCATCTTCTTCTGTGTGTCCCATGGGTTTTTAAAAATGTGACATATCCAGAATAGAACTTTCCAACGTTCAACACATACAATTTGCTCTTTCATGTAAAACTCTTGTCTTGGTGAATGATGCAATTACGTATCAAGTTTCTCAGGTCTGTAAGCTTGAAGTCTTCCTTATTTCTTCTCTCTTTTTCAATTTCCTCTGAAATGTCTCTCAAATCTGCTTTGTGGGTTCCTACTGCTTAGTTAGACTTCTTAGTTCAGTCCCAGACCATTTTTCAAATGGATTATTTCAATATCTATTATCTATCTAATATTCTTTCTCTCATTTTCTTCTTTTTTCAATCTGTTCTTTACACTGATCCCAGATTTATGCACATATAACATAAATCTGATTTTATGACTCCTGTTCTTAACAAAATTCCATGGTCTGCCATAACAAGTTCATAGTACCTACCTGGCTCACCAGGCCTGAAACAGTCTAAATTGAACCACCCTTTTCAACTTTGTTTCCTGATATAATTCTCTTCTAATGTTATATAAAATGACTCACTGTTTTCTGAACCTCTATAACCATGCACACACTAGTCCTCCTTCTTGGAAAGTCATTTCCCCGATTCCCCACTCAGAAAATTCCTATGACTATTTCAAGTCAGAATCCAATTTCTTTGTGAACTTCTCCTTACTTTGTCTTAAAGAATTTTCCTCTCTCTCCTCTGGGCTCGTAGAGCACTTAATACTTACTTTGGTGATAGTATAGAGCACATTGCGTGGTGACCTCTAGCTTGAGTCTCTCCCTATATATTGTACCTTGTTTAGAGACAGTCACTATGGCTTATTCCTCTACCTCTTTGATTCAGTGCCTACCAATTTGTCTGTACACATATTTTTGTTCAATAAATAAATGGAAAAGATACACCATCATTCATAATTTAATTATGCAGTCAAAAGTGGGAGTTTTAACTGCCTCCCTATGCCATATTCCATTCTTTCTATTTACAATGTTAGTAAACAATGGCCTCAGTATAAATTAAATGTACAATAAAGAATACAATGGTTTGGAGAAAAAAATATTTTGGAAATATTTTTCCAAGGAACCTAATTTTGGAAGCTAAGGCACTGTCTGTTAAATATTGCTTTTCTTCTTGCAAAACAATAATTTTACATCATGTGGGATGGCAAGTTCTCGTACCTTGTCAAATTTTTTATTTAAGCTTCTGATGTAATCCTCTGATGCCAATTCAAAGTTGCTATTTTTAAATGAATACTTTCCTTGAACTGACTTTTAATTCCTTGGGTATTTTTTGCTTGTTATTAGCAGTTGAATAGTTGTGCCTGTGCATCAGGGTTCAGGAAAATAGCTACCATCTGCCAAGAACCACAGACCTTAGCCCTTAGCCCTTCTCTGTTTTCCTGACAGCACTGCCTTCTCTAATGGAAGTTATCAGTACCCAGGGAGCTCTCTGCTGGCACTCAGTAGTAGAAATATTAACACCGTATGGCCCATCCTAGGTAAATTAAATTTCATCATGTCTCTTGCTAAAAATAAACTAAAAGGAGATGTTGAACCTTTGGACAGATTAAGTAAATAGCAATATTAAAAACTCTCCAAACTGGAAATGGAGCACACCAGTCCTCAAGAGGTTAAACCATTTAAAAAATAGATTGTTCAAAGGAGGAAAAATATAGATCTCTCAAGAACTCACTCTGACAACTCACTTAATAAGCACATACTGTTTGTTCTCAGAAAAGTCAGCTTTTTAATTTAGAGGAGTTGAAAGGTTCATTTCTGGAAACAGCTTGTCCTCAAGCTTTTTAATAGTTCAGTAAAACTGAGAGTGGGAGTGGGAGGATGAGTACAATGGAAATACTCCAACCTTTTCATTGAACTTATTTGGTGCATGATAAGAAACTTTCCAGTGTGTAAATAAATCAGGATTCTACTAAGTTCCCTGAATGAAGTTTAATAAACACCCTCTACTTTAAAATCAGTCCCCATAACCTCTAAAAATCTGATTATTCAGGAAAAAAAAAGAAACTACACAGTGAAGTAGAAACATCCACGCATGACCGAGATAGCTAAGTGCTCCTACTTACAATTTAAAAAAACTGTTTAGGATAGCCAAGATATTTCATATGTAAATAGCCTAGCATGTTTATGCAGGAAGGCTTTAAGCAGAATGGTTCAGATTATAAGCTCTCATGAATACCTGGATTTGACTCCCAGGTTTTCAACTTACAGGGCACTTGGGGCAACGTAACCTGTATAGGCCTCAGTTTCCTCATAGGTAAAATGGGAATAATAATAGTATTTCCATCATAGGGTTATTATGGATGTTAATATGAGATAGTAGTAAGGTGCACTAAGTAAAAATTGTATCTGGACATATAAAACATTGAACAAGCCAAATAGATTTTGAAGATCTGTTTAGATAAAGAAGACTCATGAAGCATAATTCTGCTTAGTTAACAGGGATCAGAGAATACTGACGTTCATCCAGCTAATCCTCTTATTTTATAAGTGAGTAAACAGAGCAGTATTACAATCTTCATTCTATTAAATATTTTTCTAAAAAATATTCCATGAACTTTAAACTTTAGAAAGTTATCTTTTTAGAAAATTATTCTTTAAAGATATTATAGAGATTCATAGATATTACCTTCACAATTATTTTCTCAAAAATTTTAAACACCTTTACCGAGATATTATTGAAATACCTTACAATCCACCCCATTTAAAGTGCAAAATTCAATGTTTTTAGCACGTTTCCAGATTTGTGCAACAATTATATCAATTATAACCACAAAAGGAAACCTCATACATGTTAGCAGTCATTCTCCATTTTCTCCCAACCTGCCCTAGCTCTGAGTTACTGCTAATTTACTTTATGTCTCTACAGCTTTCCCTATTCTGCACATTTCATACAAACGAAATCATACCATATGTGGTCTTCTGTAACTGACTTCTTCCACTTAGCATAATGCTGTCAAGGTTCATCCAGGTTGTAGCATATATCACTATTCATTCCTTTTTATTATCAAATAATATTAATCTTGTATGGGTAGATCACATTTTACATATCTATTGATTAGTTGGTGGATATTTGGATTATTTCTACATTTTGGATATTGTGAATAATGCTGTTATAAATATGTGTGCATGAGTTTTTGAGTGGGCATATTTTTAAATTTATCTTGGGTATATACTTAATAGTAAGATTGTTGGATCATATAGTAACTCTGGATTTAACACTTAAGAAACTGCCACACTGTTTTTCAATCGGCTACATGATTTTGCATTCCCACCAGAGATAAATGAGGTTTCCATTGTTTCTATATCCTCAACAACACTTTTTATATTTTGTCCTTTTTGTATTTTTTGATTATAGCCAGTCCTAGTGAGTATGCTATCTTAGGTGTTAGGTGATTTTCATTTTTATTTCCGTAATGGTTAATGATATTAAGCATCTTTTCATGTAAATGTTGGGCATTTGTATATTTTCTTTGGAGAAATGCCCATTCAGATCCTTTGCCCATTTTACAATTGGGTTATTTATCTTTCTGCTTTTGAGTTTTAAGAGTCTTTATATGTTTTGAATAAAATTTCCTTGTCAGATGTTTATTTTCTCTTATTCTGTCAGTTGTAACTGTCACATTTTGAATGAACTCCCCATTAGTTAATCAGTTCAAGAATGACAAAATAATAATTGTGCTAATAGCCCAAGTCTAACTTCAGCAAAAACCAGCTAGAGTTTAGCATAATCATTTTACAGATTTTAGCTGTTCTTACATCTAAACCAGAAAAAGGGGTTAGGATTATGTTGGAAATGAGACCTTTTTTCCAAAAGGATATTTAAACACTAGCATGATGAATTATGAATATCCCAATGAAACCAATCCATTGTTAATTACCATATAATTATTTTATTAACTAATGCAACTGTACAAAGTCATGTAGGAGATGAATAGTAATGATAGTGTCCTCAAATTGCTTATAATTTAAATGTTAAACTATTGTACAAATAATAATAATGTATCTAAAAAGTGATTGGTTCAATACTGAGGAATTAATATGTCCTAGGTAATACTAAGCCTTCAGGAAACAGAAACATTGAGACAATCTGTTTTGCCTTGAGTGGCTCTGAGTCAGATGTGAGTGAAAATATACACATTTTACATGTTGCATACAAACATGTTACCATAAAATGCAATGTATAAAGTAATAGAGCACTGTACTAGTCCAGGAGTGATCAATTCTACATGGCGAGGTCAGAGAAGACCCCACACAAGAAACTTTATAAAAGAAAAAAGTTGCAAGCTCAATAATAGAAGCAAATATATATATATATATATATTCCATTATATATACAAAGAAAGAGGTAGGCATCTAAGCACACATCAGTTAATGGAAGAAGCCATAAAACTAATCAAATCTTCAAAGTGAGAAGCACAAAGATAGTATGTAAATTTCGAGATTCAGTGACTGAGAAGCTCGAAAAACCCACTCTCCCCTTTACCCACCTCAGAAGTTTTCTGAAGGACACAAATTAGTAAATAAATCTTTCAAAGTCAATTTAGGTCACATGAAGAAAGTTCTTCATGTAACTAACTCCCTTTCCCACCTTTCTCCTCCTCTCGGGTTCTTGAGAATGGATTCAGAATAGAGCTGGGTTTCACAATTTTTTGCCTGGCTCGAGATTGCAGACTTTCTTCATGTCATCAGTGAGCTGATGCTATCAGGACAGACTTAAAATATCTTTTCTTGGCTTTGAATATAAAAGGGAAGCCAAGGAAGACTTGTTTCTTCTGGACCAGAGCCAGCTACCACAGTTATTCCTACAAGTTTCTCTTTAACAAGAAGACATCATTAGCCCTTTCCTGGTGCTCCATGCATTTGATTCTGAGTGAAGATCTCAAGGACATGCAAGGAATATATTTTTTTCTTTTATTCCTATCATCATCATTATCATATTAATTGTACACCTACTTTACACAGGCATTTTGCTAAACTTTGCATATTTTAATAGTACAAAAAAGATCCTAATTTTTAAAGCTGCTTTTAGTCTGAGAGAAGAAGTAGGAATTTTTATTTTTCCCTGTTTAATTATAAATTATTTCTGTAAGAACTAGACTCCTCATTTAAGAAACTTCTACCATTTATTATACCACAAGCTTAGGGCAGAAGACATGATTATAACTTAGATTTGTTTAAAATTTATATTCATAGCTTACATTTATTTAAAATTAATATCCATAACTATCAAAATTGAGAACAAACAGAATAGCTATTGAATTAATTATATGGCTCTATATTTCTCTTCAAGCAAGTTCTTCTCAGTCAGTAATATCATGCTTGTTAATGCAATTCTTACCTGGAAGTCAAAAGCCCAAGAGCCTCTAAAGGTTGAGAAAATGTCCATCTTCTCAAAATGGTATGCATTTCTGAAACAGTCCTTTCATCCCATCCAGGGGCACTACCCAGGACTAAAGGAAGGGAGCAGTTTTCATTATTGCAGTAGAAGCGATAAAACCACAAATATCTTTTCTTTTCTTCAGAGAGTCTGAAAAACCAGATTGGAAACAGTAATTTAGTGGAGTTTGCTGCACTAACAAATGTTGCTATAAATATGCAGTACCAAACCTTACTGTACTTCTCTGAATTTTATTTTAGTTTACTTTTAAAAACGTCTTTCACCTTCCTGGGATAGCTTCATAGGTTATTTCATCAGTTTATTTTCCACTAACTTTATTCTTTTGTATTATCATTTTGAAAAAGAAAAAATCAATTCAGATAACTCTCAAATCAATTCAGATAACTCACATTTATTTTTGTTCACTCTTATTTGTGTGTTTTGTTTTGTTTTGTTTTGTTTTTTAATATGTCATTTTGGTTGGCAAAATCTCTCTCCTCTAGGGAAAACCAAGTTTATCTGAATCCTGTGACATATCCTATTTAGAACAAAGGTAATCAACCATTTACTTTCTTTTTATTTATTTATTTATTTTTTATTTTTTACAAATTAACTGAGATCCAAGTGGGCCTATGAAAAAAATGGCATATTTTAGTAATGATATTTCTTCATCTCAAAGTAAGTTTTATCAGAGTTCAGAAATCTTTGCTGTTGTTAACTTCAAAAACAAAGATCTCAATTCATCCCTGGATTATGTCTTTAAATGTTCAGAGTTCATGGGAAGTTTGGCGTGAAAATGTCAGTGATGCTAGTTTCTTATATGCTCAAGTATTTCCCCCTGGAGAGTAGTCTGAAATAAAAGATCTAAATCTAGGACTAGGGCCTTGACTTGCTGACAATTTATCATGTTTTGCTCACACTCCAGTGGAAGCATTCAGGACGACAGTTCAATTGGAGGACAGCTTCCCTCGCACGACAATGGCTTTTGAGCACTCTCTCCTCCAAACTGACACTGAGCTTGAATCTGCTGAAACTCCCAAGAAAGCTAATGAAACATATAAAAATCTTTTAAAAGTCTATGTTTCTCTATAATTCATGTTAAAATTTTCCTCATCTGTAAAAAGAAAAGATTGGATTATAGGTGATTTTGAAGGTGCGTTTAGGTTCCTTTTCTTATATTTTGCTACCACCTTTCCCTCTGAAAAAGCCACAGAAGAAAAAATATCCATAGTAAAATTACTAAAACATATTTGCTCAGATTAAATTTTTTTCCCCAATACTGAACAATGCTTTCTTTCTTTTTTTTAGCTCCTTTTGTTAAAGCAAATTCACATGCAAGGACGTGCCACAGATTCAGTTCAATAAATTATTACAAATGCGTATACCAGATAACAACCACACTCATATCAAGATATAAAACAGTTTTTTTCATGTCATCAGAGGCAAGCACTGGTATCATTTCTTTCTCTCTCGATAAATATTAACCTTTTAGAACTTCATATAAATGGAATCATAGAGTAAATATGTTTTTATTTATGGCTTCTTTCACTCCATTATATAATGTTTTTGAAATCATCCATATCGGTTGAGTTTGTCAATAGTTAATTCCTTTTAATTAATGAATATTATTCCTTTGTGTAACTGTGCCATCATTTACTTACTCACTCTCCTGTTTGAGGGACATTTGGGTTGCTTCCTTTTGGGGGGTATTATGAATAAAAGTGCTGCGATCATTTGTGTACAAGTTTTTATATGAATGTATTTTTCATTTCTCCTAGGAAATATCTATGAGAGGAAGGACGTGGTTATGTGTTAGGTATTTATCTTTACAAAAAATTGTGAAACTGTTTTCCGAAGTAATTGTAAAATTTTACATTATTGCTTGCAGAGTATGATAGTTCCATTTGTACCAAATTCTTGCAAACTCTTGATTTTGTCTGTCTTTATAATGTTATCCATTCTAATGGGTGTATAGTGGTATCTCATTGTGCTTCTAATTTATATTTACTCGGGGTCTAAGCAATTTTTCATATGCTATTTTCTTATATCTTTTGTTGGAGCTCTCTTCTCATGTCTTTTCCCTACTTGTTTGTTTAGATTCATTTGCATGATTTCTTTAGATCCAAACTCTGGATACAAAGAGTTTGTCATATAAATGTTTGCACATATTTTTTCTCAGAATGTGGCTTGCCTGTAGATTTCCTTAACGGGGGCTTTTCATGAATAGTTTTACATTTTGATGATGTCCAATTCAGAACTTTTTAAATAGTTATTACTTTCTCTATTTGTTTAACATTGGCTATGTTAACATTCATTCTTGTGGTTTTTTTCCTCAAGTATTCTGAAAGCAATATTTTACTTGCTGAAAGTACTTTTTTCATTCATGGCGTGGGTGGCATTGTCAAAAATACATTGAACCTACAAATGGGTCTCTGGCTTTGTATTCTATCTACACCGAATTCTATTCCATTGACCTATTTGCCTATCCTTAAGCTATATCACACTAGCTTAATTGCTGTAAACTTATAGTACATAAATCCACACACGTTATGAAGTCAGACTTTGTTCTTTTTTCATGATTGCTTTGACTATTCTAGGTTTTTTGCATTCCACATAAATACTGAAGTCAACTTTTCAATTTCTACAAAAATCTGCTGAGATTTTCATTGGGATTATATTTTATTTACAGATGAGTTTCAAGAGAATTATCATCTTAACCATAGGAATCTTTCAATCAATAAACGCAGTATATTTTTCATTTATTTAGATTTTCCTTAATTTTCCTTAGCAAAGTTTTACACTTTTCAGTAAATAAAATTTTATTAAATAATTTACTAAATTTTAGTAAAAAATTAGTAAAATTTTAGTAAATAAAATTTTGATGTAGTAAATACAATTCCAAAACAGAATTTATTTCATATATATTTTTACTGGAACACAATTAGATCTTGTACATTTATCTTAAGTGTTATGACCATTACATAATCATGCTGTGTGAAAATAGTCAGTGTTATTTCTTTCTTTTCAATTTTTACCTTAATTTTTTTTTTCACACAGTGTGCTGGCTAGGATTTCCCATACGAGATTAAAGATAAATGTTTGAAGCAGACATTGTGGCTTTGTTTCCAACCTTAGGAGAAAGGATTCATTCTTACATGATTTAACGTGATACTATATAAACTTTTCATAGATCACTTTTCAAGGTTGAGAAAGTTTCATTTTATTTCTAGTTTTAACATGAATGGGTATTGAACTTTATTACTTTTTTTCTAGATCTTGCAAGGTGATATAATTTTCCTGGTAAATATTCTTTTACTTTTAATCTAATTGCTTATATACAAAACATATTCCTGTAAACAGAATACAGTTATATATTGCTTTTTTGATGTAGGCTGACAACTTCTGCTTTTTTATTTAAGTTCTTAGTGTGTTTACATTTAATACCATGTTGATATAGTCACCTAATCATACCAATGGCTCACTGTATTGCTATTGTTTCTGTGAGGTGTTTTTTTTTCTTTGTCCAAACCATTTCTTAGTCCCCTTTTTTCTTTTTTATGTTTCCTTTTAGATTTTTTTTCTGTTATATTTCATTTTTATCTTCTCCTTGGCTTTTAAATATACTCTTAAAATTTAAGGGGTATGGTTTTCCTAGAGATTAAAATATCTTTGTTTAAGCATATTACAGTCAATCATGAATTAACATTATGCATCCTTACATGTAATATAAAAAACTTGGAACAGTTTACTTCCATTTTCCATTTTCATTCTTATTGAAGTTATTATAAATTTTATTTTTTATATATTATAAACTCAGAGTACATTGTGATTCATTTTTCTTTAATCACTTTTAAAATAAATTAATAAATGTGTAAATGAAACTATTTTTTATTTATTTACCTATTTTGGGGTATTTTTCATTTCTTCTTATAGATTTGAGTTTCCATCTAGTATCATTTTCTTCCAGCTTGAAGTACTTATTTTATTATTTTGTATAGTACGTATGAACTGATAATAAACTAACTCAGCTTCATTTGGTTGAAAATATCTTCATTTGGCCTTAATTTTAAGAAATACAATTTTACTGTGTATAGAGTTCTAATTTGAAAAAGTTGTTTTCATCTTCAACACACAAAGATAGTATTCTACTGCCTTTTGTTTTTTTTGTTGTTGTTTTTTGATGAGAAGCCTGTATTTAGTGTTTTATATAGAATATTATAATATTAATATTATATTTGTTTCTCTATATGGAAGTTGTTTATTTTCTCTGATGTTTCTAAATTTTTATATTTATCTTATTTTTCATTTATTTCTCTATAATGTATTTAGGGAGTCTGTGAGAGAGAGAAAGAAAAGGAAGAGAGAGAGAAAGAAGGAAAGAAAGAAAAAAGAAAGAAAGAAAGAAAAGAAAGAGAAAGGAAATCAAGAAAAAAGAAATTTCAGCAATTTCTCTATAATGTATTTACAGTGTGTATGAGAGAGAGAGAAACAAAAGAAAGAGAGAGAGAGAAAGAAGGAAAGAAAGAAGAAAGAAAGTAAGAAAGAGAGAGAGAGAAAGAAAGAGAAAGAGAGAGAAAGAAAGAAAGAAAGAAAGAAAGAAAGAAAGAAAGAAAGAAAGAAAGAAAGAAAGAAAGAAAGAAAGAAAGAAAGAAAGAAAAAGGAAGGACGGAAGAGAGAGAGTATGTATTTGCTTAGAGGTTACTAAGACTTTTACTTCTTATATTTGTAGGTTAATTTTTACAAAAAAATCAAATTTGTAAAATTTGGCCATCTCCTTAATTATTTTTTGCCTCAGTATCTTTCTCCTTTTTGGTGTGTCCAATGCATACATATTGTTTAATATTGTCCCTCAGGTCACAAGGTGCTCTCATTATTTTCAAGGTTTATTTTCTTTTTGTACCTTAACATGGGGGTAATTCCTACTTGCCCTGTCTTCAAGCTCACTGTTCTTTTTTTCTTGCATTTTGCAATCTATTAAGCCCATTTACTGATTTTTTAAACAAATATTTTAGGTATTGTGTTTTCAGTTCTTAAATTCCATTTTTTTAGTACGATTCATTTTTTCATTCATATACATCTTTTAAAAAATCATTAAATATCTTTATAATAGCTGTATTGAAATCATTATTTGCTAATTTAAAACTCTTCGGATCTGTTTCTATTTACAACTTCCTCTCCCCAAGCTATTTTTATATTTTCCTGATTCTTTCCAATTATTTTCCTAGTTACTGATTGTATACTAGACATTTTCCAATAGTTTTCTCAATTATTGATCATATGCTAGACATTTAGAATAGTACATATTCAGAGTCAGCATTCTGCTATTTTTCAGGTGTTGAATCTCATTTTTTTAGTAGACAGTTCAATTACTGGAAGATCAGCTCAATTTTTTTGAGACTGGTTTTTATTATTTGTTAGGTTGAGCCTACTACAGTCTTTAATCTAGGGCTAGAACGGACTTAATCCTAATATGCATCATTTTGGTTTCTTTATTAAATGTAAGGGATGGTCTGTAAGCTTTCTCCATTCTTATTGGTCAGAATTTCTATGTCTTCCAGCATTGTGTGGCTTCTCAAATCACATTTATTTTATATCTCCCTGAAGTAGTTCTCTTGTAAGCCCCGGAAAGTTTCCACCTGCTCATGAGTAGTTTAGCACTCAACTAAATATTTAAGAAGACTCCAATACAGATTTCTGTAGCTCTCGTCCTGCGGTATGATGCTCTGAAGATGCCAGCTGCCTTAGCATCACTGAACTCTAAATTCTGCCTTTTTAAAAATATGTCAGCAGGAGCTGCATTCTCTTCTTATATTCTACCTTCCCAAGTCATGTGGGAGGACCCAGGTATAGAAAGTGACTCCAGGCTGAAAGCCACTTTAATCCCAAGGCTTACCTAAAGTCCTCTCTGTTTAATTTATGAAAACAGTGGCTTCGTATCTTTCTCTCATCATAGTTCTGTCAGTCAGGGGATTGGTCTTGCACTAGGTATTCTTCACGGTAGAAGTAGAAGCACTAATCTATTTTAGAACATATACGGTTACATATTTCATTCTGGGGTCTTTAGATTTGGAAGCATTTTTTGGTTGACATCAAGAATTTTTTTTTTTCGATTTTTATTTTTTACAAATATCACAGGCATATTTTCATGAGTTCCATTGAGTCTGAACTTCCTCACTGTGATTACTTTTGGTCAGTTTTAAAGAAGGAATAATTAAGTCATCAACTAAATGATAAAATGTGGCACTGGGAAACTGAGGTTAATCTGATTCTAACACAAGTTTCACCACATTGAAGGCTGTTCTCCATCTGTTTTCACAGTCCAGAATAAAACTGCACCATGCTGAACATTAATAATTGTATTTGAGTGGGTGAAACAGAGGAAAATGTTGCTTGTTTTATGAGTGTTATTAGCTTAAATAGAAACTGAAATATAAAACAATTAGAATTCACTGGGGTTAATTTAAAAACACAAACCTCTGATATTTAAAGGCAGTTACCATGATTATTATTTGTTGGTTTTGACCTCTTTTTGTTTGAATATATTTAAAATTTCAAGGTATCTTTTTCATATTAAAAACCTAAGTATAAATATGCTAGCCTCTTATTTGTGGCACACTTGTTGAACACACGGTTTTACATTTTCAAGTAAGACAGAAAAAGAAGCTTCATCTAGTTAAGATGACAGTAGTCTAGTATGACAATGGATTGTCAACATATATGTCATGAAGACTATGAGAATTTTCTGTCATCTTCAGTTCTTAAGGCAACATTTTATACCAGAAACTATGCAAAGTCAATTCGGTCCTTATAATCTACTTATTTCACACACATTGTTATCAGTGTATAGCATTAGAAATATAGTGATAAACAAGAGAGATGGGTTCTTTGCTTTTTCCAGTTCTTGCAAATCATTGAGAGGAAGAAGAGCTAAACACATGAGTGAGCAGGATAATAGCTAGTGTTAAGTGTGATAACATAAAAGGTAATGTGATAGAGAGTGAGGGAAACAAGGCTTCATTACATAGAGTGGTCAAAGAAGGACTTTTTGAGGTGACATTTAAGTGAAAGCCTAAAGGATGAGATAATTTCGTAATGTGAAGAACTTAGGAAACAGTTTTTCAGGCAGAGGGAATATCAAATAAAAAGGCCTTGAGACGAGAGCAGGACCAGCACATTTGAAGTTTAAAAAGGAGTTGGATGTTCCTGGTTTGAAGTGAATGAGAAAACAGTAATAAATATTGAAATTAGAGAGTAGGAAAGTAGCAAGATTACTCAAAAGAAAACTGATCACACTCATTGCCCTAGTATGGGATGGCCCAAGCTGATTCCTCCTCCCGAAAATGACTCTACCATCTGCCAAGTTGATAAACTCAAAATTTTGGACTCTCTATTGACTTAACCTTGACTCTTTAATTCCTTAATGGACTTACTCCAAAATTCTAATTAATCACCAAGTTATGTCTTCTCAACTGCCAAAATATGTCTCCCAAATCTAGCCACTTCTATTAATATCCACTGCTATCATCTTAGTTCTAGCCATCATGATCTCTTGCCTAAACTGTTACATTCCCCTCCTTGCTGTGCTGCTTGCTTCTACTGTCACATCCACTCCAATCCATTCTGCAACTTGTGGTCAAAGGGATCACTCAAGATTCTTCTGCTCACGTAATTCCCTTGTTCAAAACCTTTACATTAATTTTCACTCTTGGAGTAAAGTCTGTTATCACGTTATATATCTTTTCTCTCTCTCACACACACACATGCACACACACACACACACAGAGAGAGACTTTCTTAGTCTGATGCCTTTGGTATGTTATTAATGAGCATAATCAGCTGTGACATGCATTTTGCCAGGTAATGAGTACAAATGCCACTAATTCCCTAATAGTTCTTCCCGGGATTTTGGTTCTATTCAAAGAATTATCGTTTTACAAAGTACTCCTTAGTCACTAATTTTGTGCTATTAAAACAAGACTTATTTCTTTACTGCTCTTTTTAAAATCTGCCTTAATTAAATGTTGCTTTTCCCTGTTGACTAAAACAACTTTCTACCTCCTGGAAGTAAGGTTGAAAGATGGTCTATCACTGCTATGTGCTGATATACATCTGATCACTCTCTGCTTTGTTATTTTGAACTGAATAATTTCCAAACTTTTTACTTTTCCTTAAGACCACAGGAAACAAATTGTTAAAAGCACACAGAATTACTTATTTACGTCCTAAATATTAATTAACCATCCAACAAGCATGACATTAGGAAATGAAATGAGTTATGTAGGAAGGAAGGCTCACTCTTTGAAGATATAATGCTTCAAGAATGGTTGAGGAAATCATAAACAGCAGGCAAAATTCACTTACAAGACCTAGGTCACTTACAGTAGGGGAGTCTGTTTCTGTGAAAGTCTGGCAATATGTTTTAAACACTCCTTTGGTGGCTCTTCAAGATTACTTCCATTTTCTTCAGAATCACGTTTCACATACTCCCACCCAGTAGCTGGAAAATCAATCTGAAAGAAAAAAAATGATTTGATATGTGTTGAAGGTGTCTCAAAATACATTATTGATTTAATACTCTTATCTTAGATTTATAGAAACTAAAGAACGGAACAACTTCTATTTTTTCTGTGCTATTTATAATTTTAAAATAATTTCTAAAATAATTATTAGAGGTTGGACTTAGGATCTAAATATACAAGGTATTTAGTCAATTATTTATACAAATGGTATAGATGGGTCACCTGTAATGTTGTCTGAGGGAAAATAAAAGAAATAATAATATATGGTCTCTCCATAAAGATTAATATGTTACATTTTTGGTTAATGCTGACATTATATCCTTTTTACATTTCGGTGTTAAAATGTCTCCTTATGAAATGATGAAATTTAACAGTGGTAATTATGCTTTTTTCAAGTAACCCACTTGAGAAAATAGAGTTAATCTATATTGATCTCTAGTTCATGAAATCTGCAAGTCTGGGAATCATTTTGTACACATGAGTGAGCTCTTCTTTGATAAAGAACTGTTGTGTTAGTAAAAAGTCAAATAGAATATTTCTGCTTTGGTTCTGTAGTTCAGATTTATAGACAGATCCAGAATCTGGCCTCCTTTTTTTCCTGGCTCAATCTACTTACCATTAAACCATGTTTCAGTGATTCAGAATCTGATTCTAGTAAATAAAATTACAGTTAACAAAAAGATAGTTCCAGACTATGTAAATAAGCTGGATATTTTAGGGCTCCATAGGTTTGCTTAAGGTTATCACACATACTGTTTTTTTTTTTTTTTCATTTTAATAATAGAAATCCCACAGACATTATTTTTTTTCTGCTGAATTATGTTAGGTTGGAATCTCAGAGAAAAGTGAGGAACCTTACAAAGCAGATGGTACGAGTTTCAGTTTGAAATACAGTTTAATATATTTGAGCGCTTATTTATTTGAAAAAGTTTTAGTAATTTCATTCTACAACCTCTAGCATTTGTTATAATTTTTGTGTTTGATATAATCTGCGTTACAGTGTATCAATTACTCCACCATGATAAAAGAAGCAAGTACGAGATCAGCTTAACTGAAACATTACAGCAAAGTTTGCCTCTTGACAAAGATTGATCTTGAAAGATGAACTTTGGTACCTTAGAGGGAAGGGCATCCAGTACGAGCAAGTTACCTGCTACTCTTTATATGGACAAACATTTTTAAATAGCTCTTAATGAGTTAGTACAATTTTATGTTGATACTAAGTAAATGGCATGGTGGATGAGAAAACTGAGAAGAGTAGATGAGCATACAAAATAACTCCTGTGTACAAACCTGTAATAAACTATTTGTATATATTTCACTTAGGAAACAATTTTTATTTCTGATACGTGAGTGAGATCTTTTATCAAATTGCATTTTTTCATGAATTATGAGGCTAAATAGCTACTGATATCTTGTGTTGCTATAGAAAATATTGGAATTTTTCCTAGTTGCCTTTTGTACTCTTTATAAGAGAAAACTTCCCCAAAACTATGCTTTAATGCATTTGCTTTAGAACACTTTTAGGCACCAAACATTATGGAAGATGTAAGTAATATCTATTATTTTCTGATAGCTTAAAGTCTAATTGAGGAGAAAAGGCACACACATTAACAATTAAAATAGAGAATAATAAATACATAGCACCCCAAAGCTGTGCTTTATTATTGTGCTTTCAGTACTGACAAACATTCGACTCTGTTCTTTCTCCTTCTATGGCTGTGGCTGACCAAGCCTGGCCTTGGTCTCAAATTTCTTTTTAAAGGAATGCTCCAGGAGATGTACTCAAATGTCAGCATCGCATGCGTCATGACATCTATTTTTCACATTCCTGGCTAAGCCTTGAGGATACACTCCTGATTTTAACAACAACAACAACAATATGGGTTTTTTGGGGGGATAGAGGAAGATATTCAAACCTGGTAATGCTCCCTTCTAATTTACACCTCCTTACACATTTGGATATCAACTTCTTGTGTTCCAATGCTTCATCTTGCTTCATTTCTTCTGCTCATCCTTTGTCATTCACACTAGGCCACCGTGATTTCTATTATGATTTCATGACTTGGAACTGCTTAAGGGAGCTGTTGTGAATGTCCCCAGTGTCCATGCCCCACAAGCATAGCCATAAGGTGCCCCTGGGCCAATTTTGGGTTCCCATGATTCTGTCAGATTATTCCAAGAACTTCCACTTTAACTGTGTGTGGGTTGGTATTATAAGACACACGTGCTGGGTGTGGTGTCTCATGCCTGTAATCCCAGGACTTTGGGAGACTGAGGCAGACAGATCACTTGAGGTCAGCAGTTCAAGACCAGCCTGGCCAACATGGTGAAACCCTGTGTCTATTAAAAATATAAAGTAGCCACGTAAGGTGGTGTATGCCTGTAATTCCAGCTACTTGGAAGGCTGAGACACGAGACAGAATTGCTTGAACCATGGAGCTGGAGGTTGCAATGAGCTGAAATCACGTGCCACTGCACTCCAGCTGGGGTGACGGAGTGAGACACTGTCTCACAAAAAAAAAAAAAAAAAAAAAAAAGAAAAGAAAAGAAACGAAAAGACATACGCATGTTAGACCCTGAGTTCTATTGCAGTTCAGAGGAAGGAAGGATAACTGCTAACTGGGTGGCAATTGTGGTGAGTCTGAAAAAAGGAGTTGTAAAAGAGGGATCCATATGGTGGTTTTGGAGTGAGAAAAAAAAAGGATCTCTGTTACATTAGAAATCAAAATATAACGTGTTCTAAAAACTCTGTATCAATGATAAGACTGGTGCTTCTTCCTAACACTGACGATAATGGAAGATAAGCATGTACTAAAATGTTAGATAAAGTAAAACTTTTTGAATGAGTGAATAAGATCTGTGGTTTAAGGAGACGTCTCGCTTAGCTAAAAGGAAGAGCTAAACATTTTGGTATTCAGGTTCAGATAAGTGGACCAAAGGGCTAAATTGGGACATACCTGTGGGCAGTGTTTTTGTAGTTGTCAGAAATATGGATACATATCATTAATTTAACAAATAAATTATTCCAACTGCTGTGTTAGATGCTTATGATATAATACCTTCAATGCCATCAGAGATCACTCAGTCAGTGGAAAGCAATATGATGTGGTAAATGTGTTGATAAAAATGCTATTGGGTATTACGTGAACATAGAAGAAGGGCACTTATCTCTGCTTGGTGTGAGAAGAGTGGAGGGGGTAAGGGAGAGATTTCTAGAGGGTCCATGGATGGAAAAAGATGAATCTCATTTACACAGAGTCAGAGGACAGGTGGACAATGGAGAGTGAAGGGGAGAGGGCACATTATAGACAGGGAACAGTATTCATAAATTTACATAAGGTGAAAGCAGGACAGTGCATGTCAGAAATGACAACATTTTCAAAGTTGTTGAAGCTTGAAGTGTCAAACAGGGACTGGCAAGAGAAGCAATGGAAGAGGGGTCATGCTACAGAAGTTGGCCTTAATCCTCTGGGTAGCGCTGAGTTATTGACGAGTCTAAGCAGGGAACTGGCAGATTCAGACTTAAGTTTTAGAAGGATCACCCTTGTGACTCCATAAATTTTGGATTAGAGAATGACAAAACTAAAGCCAAGGAAACCAGCAGACGAGGTGAGGAATTGAGAGGACAGGCAATAAAAATATAGAAGATAAATTGGCAGGATGTAGTATGGACTGGATATGAGTAGAGAGAAAGAAGGAAGGAGGCAAGAAAAACAGGTAGGTGTATGTGGGGCATGAACAGACATAAAGAATTCAGAGGGTGAAAGTAATTTTGGAGAGGAAGTGGGCTCCGTTTGGGGCATGTTTCATTTGAAGCTGCCAATAGAATATCCAGGTGGGAGTTTCAGCAAGTATGCGGCTATATTTGTCTGAAACTTGAGGTGTGAAGAAGTCTGAACTAGAGATACAGACTCAGAAGTACACTTACATAGATATTGAGACAAGAACCTTAGAAATGTAGGAGACCCAGTAATTCCATGGCTCAGCATGTATTCAAGAAAGATGAAAACATGTTCACACAAAAACGTGTCCATACGTGTTCATAACAGCAATATTCTTAATAGCTAAATAGTGGAAAGAATCCAAATGTACATTGACTGATAAATAAATAAATAAAAGATGGTATATTCATATGTACATATTACAATAATGTAGTATTATTGTATAAAAATGTATACGTAATATAGAAAAAGGAATGACTCCCCATCGGAGCTACCACCTGGATGCCCTTTAAAATATTATGCTAAGTGACAGAAGCTGGCCACAAATAAGATCACAGATTGTATGATTCCATTTACATGAAATGCCCCAAATAGTCAAATTGATAGAGACAGAAAGAAGATTAATGGTTGCTTAGGATTGGGGGAATAGGAGGTGAGAGCTAAGGGATATGGGATTTCTTTTTTGATGTGATGAAAATGATCTGAAATTGACTGCGGTGATAGTTGCATGTATCTGTGAAAATACTAAAAACTATTGAATTGCACACTTTAAATGGGAGGATAGTATGGTATGTGAATTATATCTCAAGAGAGCTGTTTTTTTTTTTTTTTTTTAAGAAAATAAATGAATGAGAGCATCCAGGGAGAATATGTGCACTGTGCAGGGCAGCGGGCTGCAGACTGAACCTTTGAGAATTGTCCTTGGTGAGAGCCTGGGAAGGAGACAAAGGATGACCAGAGAACAGTGGAAGGAGATAACCGAGGGCAGTAACACCAAAGCCAGAGGAGGAGGGGGTTCAGTTCTGTGGAAGGAGGAGGGAAGAAGTTCAATCTCTGTGAAGAAGAGGAGGGAGTTCAGTTACGGGGAAGAGACAGACAGTGCCAAGAAGAGCAGAGGGAGGGCTAGCCTGATGAGGACTGAAAACCACCACTGGATTTGGCACCTAGGAATTAGCAGGTACCTAACCACAGTTAAGAGTGGTGGCAAGCCAGAATACAGTGATTTTAGATACAAACGGGGAGGTGAGGAAGTAGAGAAACACAGATCCCGGCACTTTGGGAGGCCGAGATGCGGTGGACTACCTGAGGTCAGGAGTTCAAAACCAACCTGGCCAACATGGTGAAATACCATTTCTACTAAGTTACAAAAATTAGCTGGGCATGGTGGCGTGCACCTGTAATCCCAGCTACTCGGGAGGCTGAGGCAGGAGAATTGTTTGAGCCCAGGAGGAGGAGGTTGCAGTGAGCCGAGTTCATGCCACTGCACTCCAGCCTGGGTGACAGAGTGAGACTTTGTTTCCAAATAATAATAATAATAAAGAAACATACACTAGAACAAGAACTGCATGAATTCCTATGAAACAGCTCTGCATTTAGTGCTTGAATATGTGACAGAGCTGTTCCACTAGATTGCATTCAGGGAGAGGCAGGAAGTTGAGGGAGATCCAGGCTAAGTGAGTCAAGCAATAACTTATGTATCATCTGCCTCCATTTCTGAACTAAAATCTATTTTACTCTGTCCACTGCTTCTGGTTGGTATCTCAATCAACCATAGGACCTGAAAAAAGTATTGACTGAAAGCGATCACATCTGTGTCATATCACATCCCTTTTCATACCGGAGTGGCTACAGCATGGCTGTAACCACTGTCTAATCAGGACAATCAGAAAAGTGAAGTCAGGTAGGCTTGGTATAATCTTTTCATTATGCAGAGGATAAAATAGGTTAGGTGACTTATTCAAGGTCATTAAGTTTTCTGTAAAAGAAAGACTGGAATCCAGATTTTCTAACTCTCAGCCAAATGTATTTCCCCGAGACTCATACTAACTTAACGAAATACTGGATGCAGAACTTGGTTGTAATTTCATCATCTCATAATCTTTAGGTTGAAAGATTCTGCTCTAAATTTAGCTGACTATTCAATTAAATTGATAGTCTTAAAGGTTTTGTCTTTACTACCTTAATAACTCTTATTTTATATATTGCATCACCAATTAAAATCATGCTGAGAGGCTTTTATGTATCTACACAATCTGAAATTATTTTGTAAAAATGAGATGGTTTAACTTTTGCATACTGTGGAATGATTTACATGCCACTCTTCCACTTATTTTTAAGATGAATTATGTTATGGATCCAGATCTTTACCTGGAAATCTGTGCCCCTATTGAATATTTGAAGATTTCCTTCAGATTCCAGTTGCCAAAATCTGTGTTCATAAAGGAACTATTCACCTCATCCCGAGAAGTATCAAGGATAGTCCCATCTGATAGATTTTCTTTTCCTCCTTCTACCACCATCACTCTTCTCTGCCCCATAGAACCTTGAAATCATGAATTTATATCCACAAAACTCTGACAATGGTCATACTTGAAAATTTTCATTAAGCCGAGGTGGTTTGGACCTGTCAAGAAATAGTTTGATGGAAAATGCATTTGTCCTCCTAAAGGAAGATCACTTATATCTACACTTAGGCTCCCTATAGGTCTATATAAAATGCAAGGTGTTTGAAACTGAGTTCATCATATTACCCTGTTGAAGACTGTCTATCCTTTCTCTGTGTTCATTCTTAAAACTGAAGATATTACTATGAACTCAGGAATTCAATTTTCTGTTTGTGTTTCCCTATATATTTCCTTCATATAGTTGCACCCCTTTCTGTTTAAAAAAAGTTTCTAAAATCTACCATTTAATTTTTTTTTTCTTAGTTTTTGGCCCTATGATCCTTAACTTAGACGACTAAAATATTTTTCTAATATTTTAGTCCAGGCTGGGTGCAGTGGCTCATGTCTGTAATCCCAACACTTTGGTATGCTGAGGCAGGAGGATTGCCTGAGGTCAGGAGTTCAAGACCAGCATGAGCAACATAGTGAGACTCCCATCTCTACAAAAATAAATAAATAAGAAAAAAATAACAGGGCGTGGTGGCATGCACTTGTGGTTCCAGCTACTTGAAAGGCTAAGTGACAGAATAATTGGAACCCAGGAGGTGGAGGCTGCAGTGAGCTATGGTTATTCCACTGCACTCCAGCCTGGGTGACAGAGTGAGCCCCTGTGTCAACAAAACATAATAAAACAACAACAACAACAACAAAAACAAGAAACAACAACCACCACCACCAATAACACACACACAAAAACCCAAAGCAAAACAAAAGCAAGTGTTCACATATCCGATCTTCTTGTTTTTTAAGGCATTTTCTACAACATTGCTAGAACTACTTTTTATGACTTACTGCCCAGATAATCATGTCCAAACTTGGTACACAATCTAGTATGTGTAGCCTTAGGTAGTATATGTACCTTAGGTAGAGAAGACTTTTCACTTTTTTTCACTTTTTTCACTTTTCACTTTTTTACCACTGTTTCCCACTTTTTTACCACTGTTTTCCACTTTTTTACCACTGTTCCTCACATAATTTATTCCTTAATCTTAACTAACTTGCCATATTTTAAAACTGCCAACTCTTTTCTGAATCTGTGTGTTTGCATTGTGCTTTCCTTTATGACTGGATAATCCTTCCCACTGAAACTCGTTAGTGAGAATTTATTCATTCTATAAAGGGCATTCAAATGTCATGTCCTCTGGGTGTCTGTCCCCAGACTTTTTACATTTCTTTACTTTCCCTCAGAAATATTCATTGCAATTCTCGCTGTCTTAGTGTCCCTACAATGGCTATCCTATCTGTCACATTACGTCAGTGTGAGATGTGAAAGTCTGTCTCTCCAGCTGGATTTTGCATTCCTTGAATTCCTGGCTTAGTATTACGTATTCGCTCATTTTTGTAACAGTGTTTACCACAATATTTGGAGCATAGTAGTCATATATGAAACATGAATCAAATGTGATTGAATTGAACCTCCAGCATTTTGCTATATTTCTCCATTAGTAGAATATGTTTACCGGGTTTGTGATGAGTCTCTCCTCTTTATTCATGGATATACTTATCCTTTTGTTCTTTTAAAACAGAACAAGTACTAATTGATAAGATATCATGTGTGGAGTGTGTATGATGTTGTGCCAAGACCTAATCTGAATAAGCATTCTTTTTTTTTTTTGAGACGGAGTCTTGCTCTGTCGCCCGGGCTGGAGTGCAGTGGCCGGATCTCAGCTCACTGCAAGCTCCGCCTCCCGGGTTTAGGCCATTCTCCTGCCTCAGCCTCCGGAGTAGCTGGGACTACAGGCGCCCGCCACCTCGCCCGGCTAGTTTTTTGTATTTTTTTTAGTAGAGACGGGGTTTCACCGTGTTAGCCAGGATGGTCTCGATCTCCTGACCTCGTGATCCGCCCGTCTCGGCCTCCCAAAGTGCTGGGATTACAGGCTTGAGCCACCGCGCCCGGCCAATAAGCATTCTGTTTTAACACGTCCACAGACCAGAAGTGGATCTTTAGGTGTCATCTGGTCGAATCTTCCTCCGCAAGAATGTGATGCCATATTTTTATTAGCATTAATTTTTCCTTTCCATGTTAAATAATTTTCTACACATCTTTCTCCACTCTATGTCCCAAACCCCTCACCACAAGCCTGGAAACTTAAGAGCTGGGAGACTCTACTAACGTCTTCCAGAGGAGTGATGTCAGCTAAGGAAATCCTTTTCTCAAAGCACATTTGACAATATCTGGAGATACTCTTTGATTGCCAGAACTGAGAAAGTCCCTCAGGCATCTAGTGGAAAGAAGCCAGGGATGATGCTAAACATCCTGAAATACACAGAACAGCCCCCACAACGAAGAATTTTCTTGTCCAAAATGTCAATACTGGTAAGGCTGAAAATCTCTGTTCTAGAGGATGCTGCCCAGAGAATATTTTCTAATTTTTCCTATACAGATGAAAAGTTCATATTCCATGCATTTCTCTATATGAGACTGTGCATGCCTCACATTTCCAACCAATCTGATGAACTACAATTAGGAACCCATAAGGATCTGTCAGCACTAAGGACGAAAGCCTGAAGTAATTTATCACCTTTCTTTTATGATCACAAATCACACAGAGTGGAGAGACTTTAAGAAAAAAAAGGATAATTAGTTTGCAGTTTTTTTTCCTGCTACTCAGTTAATTGCTAGTCATTTTAGAAACATATAACAGAAGAGATTTTAAAGAAATATGACACAAAGCAGAGGCAGGTGTGAGTAGGATACCAAGTTAATAATACATACCAATGACTGTTTTTAGACAATAGAAAATGAATGCCCATAGTGAGCATACTAATGGCAACACTCCATAGTTCTCCAACATGACCTTGTTGGATGAAGCGTGGTTTGAAACTGCCATTATACAAGCTGGGAGAAAAGTGCTTTGAGAGTACTATACATAAAATAAAAGCAGTAGAGGTTTCACAAATCCCAGAAGGCTGGAGGTAGAGGAGACTACTTAAAATGTGTGATCCTGGAAGAAATTGTTTCTATAATTGACAGCAAACTACTTATCAACCAATACTTGCCATGTGTACTTTAATCTTGTAGCCTGTCGCTTACCTGCAGGGTCACTGGGGATGGCTGACTTACATCCCATACTCCTGGTGCTATGATTTCTATGGGAGGCTCACTCTGTAATGTCATGCTGAATAGCATAGACCCAAGAATGGATTTTCTGCAAAAGACAACACATACAGACAGACAGGAGTCACTTCATGAGGGAAGTTATAATTATCTGTAAATGTTTTCTTTTGGAATATAAACATAATCCACTCTTAGAGGGTCTTTATTCAGTTGCTAGAAAAGAAATGAGATAGTCCACCAGCCCAGACACTGATTAACAGTTCATTTCTGATATACCACATGCTTGGCTATTTTCATAAATGCCTACATTTATTTTCCACATGAGAAAATTATTTACCCACAGTGGTTTCTAATGGGTAGCATTTATTTTTAATTGCCATCAATGGTGATTATAAGGTGGGACTAAGAATTTCAGATTTATATTATTGGAGTTACAACTGCCTTAAATCAATACAGATGTCAACTCTTCAGAACATATTTTGCTCCATGGAGTGACTAAATCCCCTGGGAATCTTTAAAGATGTAAGTTCTAAATTTATAGAAAAAAAGATTTAAATTAGCATAGCATATGCTCTGCAGAATAAAAATAGTTGCAGGGCTTCACGGAGGAAACGCTTCCTTACGCATAAATAGAAAGATTATTCATATTCTAAATGTTTAAAAATCAGTGGTAAATTACCATAGTAAATGAGAGCGCATACAGGGAAGGCTTTAAACAGGGAAGAGTTCGTGGTTGGTTTTAACAGCTTCAGTAACATCCAAATCCATAGATCCTTATGTGAATTAAAAAAGAAGTTGTACCTGGCTGTGTATATGAATCAGAATATCAGTAAAATGTTCCAATGATCATGGAAAACAGTCTTGGATTTTAATATGCCAAATTGAAAGTGCAAAACTGAAAGTCAACAAAATTAAATTTAAGTTTATAAAGAACTTTAATGCCTCAAGTGAGCTTTTCTAAAAGCAATATACAATTCCATCTTGCTATTTAACAGATCTTATGCAAAACATTCAACAAATAAAGCTTTCTTTAGACCTTTAGCTTTCTGAAGACTGCTTCTTTTATTTCTTTTATTATTTTCTCTATTTAAAGATATTGTCAGCACATATCTGCCTAGAGGAGTATAATGTGCTTTATTAAAATATGGGCAGATGTTTTATATGACTTAAGAATATTCTTCTAGCAGGATGAATTTTGAGTCTTCTTTGTTTCTTTGTTCCATCCCTCCCTTACCTGAAAAAAATCTGTCTTAGTATAACAGTATCGGGGGTCCAGTATTAGTAAGATATGGATTAGTTTAATAGAGGTAAAGATTAGAAAATTATTATTGTAGTTTTCACCTTTGCCTTTCAGAGCATATGACCTTCACTCCAAATGGCCAAAGCCCCAACTGCCTGGGAAAAGTTTTGCATTAGTGTTAGGCAGAATGCAAGAGGAGGAAGAAGCTTGTCCAACACGAAACTTGGAGGTCATATTGTTCTCCACAGCATTTACAGAAAATGTTTCTGTGCATGGGAAAGAGTCAACAGAGGTGAGGAAGGAGGAGGATGTGCCATATTGGACAAGAGAACATGACAAAAGAAAAGCCCATCACTTCCTGGGAGTTTGGGAGGATGAGTAGTAGAAGGCAGAGAAAGAAGTAGTCGAGTAAGCATGGCGGACACAGGTGTCCCAGTTTGCCTCTCCTCTGCTTTGGCAAGCAGGTGGGGAGAAGTGTGAGATCAGTGAGCAAAACATAATGCTGAAGGCAGAGGAGCTCCTCTTCTCACTCCCTGTTTCAGATCCTGGAAGGCAATCACCTCTTGAGTGGTTCTGCACTGCTTGTGGCATGGCCATTAAACTTGGTGTCCGTGATTAATAAGCAGGAGGAACTCATGAGTTTAGCTTTTCTGGGCCTTCTTTGCTTTCTGTGTAGTTGAGATGGGATCTGGAAATATCTAAAGATTTTCAGGAGGGAGAGTTTCCAGAGTTTCCCTGGTGGGAATAAGGGCTTCTGTAATAAGGGCATCTGATAGTACCATCCAACCTGGGGCCAACTGGGAGTCGTTGGCAAACCTCAGGAGGGTCTATGGTGCCTGTGAGAGCCTGAGTCACCCAGGGCTTTCCAGGAAACCCTGGCCAAGCTGGGGGAGCCCCAGTCATGAGCTGGAGACTTCAGCTATAACAAGCATCCGTCAGCTTAAAAAGGGACTTTCATTTGGATATCGGAAGTCACCAGGGCAAAGGATGTGTTTTTATGTTTTTTGTTTTCTCCTTTTCTTATACATCCTTTCCCCCTCTTAGGAAGAGAGCCAGGGTATAAGAAATTTATCTGAGTGACCCAGCATTTTTATCCAAAAGAGACTGCATATTTCTAAAAGGAATAGTTAAAGTTACTGAACTAATACTTAATCATAGATGAAACTTTGTTTCTTCTCATTAGTTACAGGGTGGGAGCTCATGAGGAAGTGTGTGATACATAAGTTGCATTATTTATTCACACCTAAGTGGTGGAATGTGTTATATTTGCATCCTTACTATATTTTTATGTCTTGGCTATGCTATACTCCAAAAATCTGAGTGATCTAAGCTGGACTTGAAAGAGGATGAGGGTTCTCAAGAATTTGATGGTAATTACTGTCCCTGGATGGAGTCTTGGATGTATTAACAGTCACCATGGCTTTAACCCCGAGGCACATGTGGCAGAGTGAAGTCAGAACATTTGACATAGGTGTGTGTATGGGGCAATGTATCAACAAATGCATGTCTGTTATCCCAGCTACTTCGGAGGCTGAGGCAGGAGAATTGCTTGATCCTGGGAGGCAGAGGTTGTGGTGAGCCGAGATCATGCCATTGCAGTCCAGCCTTGGCAATGAGAGTCAAATTCCATCTCAAAAAGGTTAATACAATATTTATCTTAAAGCCATATATATATATATAATATTTATAACTTAAAGTCATATATATATATAAATACATAATATTTAACTTAAAGTCATTCAAGGGGAAAAGGAAATAAATGTTTGGCGCTATTTTGGAGGTTCTTCATGTGTTTAATATTAGTTAATTTACTTTTTGATAACAAAATTTGACTAAAAATCTTTTTGGATATTAGTTAATTAGTTAATTTACTTTTTGACAGTAAAGTTTGCCTAAAAATATTTTTGTATATTACAAGCATAATGGAGGGAATACATTTCCATGGACTTCTTTAAATAGAGAATATAAGGAAGATGAAGAAAATGAGATGTGAAATTGAAATGTGAAAAGATACGTCTAAGTGTGTTGTTAGTTTTCAGAAAGAAGATGAAAATGAAAACTTGTATGACCGGGCAAATGGGGACCACTGGCCATTTTTTAAAGTATTACTCCTATGAAAACACTTACTATATTAGTTAAATTAAACATTTCAAAGGCAGGAGACACAAAAAGAGAGTTTCATATAATAGAAAGAACACCAGATTTTGTGTCAGGACATCTGGAGCCTGTCTTTATTACCTTCCCTTTATTACCTTTTTTGAGCTTTTTGGACAAAATCAATGGTCTTCAAAGTTTACATAGAGCTTTGAGGTTCTGCTGGTAGTTGAGGGTGAACTTCAGAAAGATGGGAAGATATCAGTTAGGCTGGGCTATAGGTTTGTAAATTCTCCTAACAAAACACATCCATGGAATCACTCTTATACTTTGAGACTTTGTAATATGATGCCATTAGAAGAAGGACTATACTGCTAAACATAGTATTTCAAAATACTTGTTCTGAAGTATCCTTAAGAATATTTTCAATTTAAATATATCATAGAAATTCACTGACTAGAAAAGCCAACACCAAATTTGTGACACCAGGAGAACAGATGGGCTGGTTTACCCTCTTTGGGCCCCATTTCCTCAAACAGTAAGGTAAGGTGTTTAAATAAAACAATTATCAATTTTAGCCATAGTATTCTATGTGCCCATTGCTGGCATCCTGGAGCCAAAGAATCTGTAGCTGGCAGGACCAAAAGACCTGATGTTATAAAATTCTTTGGGTGGCTGACTTTATTATGTCTGATAGGTTTCATGTGCAAGAGTAGAGCCCAGGCAAGACTGAGCTGGAATCCTGTTGTGTTAGGCTCTTCTTGTGTCACTAGAAATAAATTCCTGAGATTGAATAATTTATAAAGAAAAGCCTGATTCTGCAGGCTTTAAAGGAAGCAAGGTGCTGGCATCTGCTCAGCTTTTGGGGAGGCCTTAGGAAGCTCCCAATCATGGTGGAAGGCAAAGAGTGAGCAGGTGTCTCACATGGTGAGAGCAGGAGCAAGCTTTGAAGATGTGCCACACACTGCCAAACAGCCACATCTCGCAAGTACCCACTCACTATCTCAAGGACAGCCACAAGCCATGAAGGACCCATCTCCATTATCCAAACATCTCTCACCATGTCCTACCTCCAACACTGGAAACTGCAATTCAACACAAGATTTGGAGGAAACAACATCCAAACTATATTATTCTGTCCCTGGTTCCTCAAATCTCATGTCCTTCTCACATTCTAAAATAAAATCATGCCTTCTCAAAAGTCACCCAAAGTCTTAACTCATTTTAGCATTAACTAAAATGTCTGAAGTCCAAGTCCAAAGTCTCATCTGAAAATTAGTTCTTTCCACTTATGAGTCCATAAAATCAAAACAAGTTACTTACTTCCAAGATAAAATGGGGGTACAGAAATTGGGTAAACACTGTCATTCCAAAAGGGAGAAATTGGCCAAAAGAAAGGAGTTACAGGTCCCATGGAAGTCTGAAACCCAGCAGGGCAGTCATCAAATCTTAATGCTTCAAAATAACCCTTGACTCCATATCCTGCATCCCAAGCACACTGATACAATGGTGGGCTCCCAAGACCTTGGTCAGCTCTGCCTCTGTGGCTTTTCTATGCTGAGTTTGTAAGCTGCTGATGGCTCTACCATTTCAGAGTCTGGAGAACAGTGGCCCACTTCCCATATCTCCACTATGCCGTGCCCCAGTAAAGACTCTGTGAGGAATCCAACCCCATATTTCTCCTCTGTACTTTTTTATTAGAGGTTCTCTGTGAGGGATCTGCCCCTGTAGCGGGCTTTTGCCTGGGCACCCAGGCTTTCCAATATATTCTCTGAAATCTAGCTGGAGGTTGCCAAGCTTCCTTCACTCTTGTACTCTGTGTGCTTGCAGTCTTAACACGTTGTGGAAGCTGCCAAGGATTATAGCTTGCACCTTATAAAGTGGTGGCCCAAGCGGTACCTGGGCCCCTTTGATTTGAGGCTGGAGCCAGAGCAACCTGGGTGTGGGGAGCAGTGTCCTGATGCTGCACAGGGCAAGGTCCTGGGCCTAGCCCCAGAAACCATTCTTTCCTCCTAGGCCTCAGGTCTTGTGATGGGAGGTACTGCCTGGAATATCTCTGAAATGCCTTCAAGACATTTTTCACATTTTCTTGGCTATTAGCACCTGGCTCTTTTTCAGTCACACAAATATGTCTAACAAGTGGTTGCTACAAGTCCATTTCAACTTCTCTCCTGATAATGCTTTTTCTTTCTCTGCCACATGGTCAAGCAGCAGATTTTCCAAACTTTTATACTCTACTTCCCTTTTAAGTACAAATTCCAATTTTAAGTCATTTCTTCATTCCTGAATCTGAGATGAGGCTGTTAGAAGCAGCCAGGCCACACCTTGAATGGTTTACTGCTTAGAAATTTATCTTGTCAGATACCCTAAATCATCATTCTTAAGTTCAAACTTCCACAGATTCTTAGGGCATGAACACAATGCAACCAAATTCTTTGCTAAGGCATAACAAGAGTGACCTTTGCTTCAGCTCCCAATAAGTTCCTTACTGCCATTTGAGACCTTGTCAGCCTTTACAGAGTCTATATCATTATCAGCATTTTGGCCACAAGTATTTAACTAGTCTCTCAGAAATCCCAAACTTTCTCTCATCTTCATGTCTTCTGAGTGGTCCAAACTCTTTCAACCTCTGCCTGTTACCCAGTTCTAATACCACAACCACAGATATCTTTATAGCAATACCTACTCTGGTACCAATTTTCTGGGTTAGGCCATTCTTGCATTGCTGTAAGGAAATGCCTGAGACTGGGCAATTTAAAAAAGAGGTTTAATTGACTCACAGTTCTCCAGGCTTTACAGGAAGCATGGTGCTGGCATCTGCTGCACTTCTGGGGAGGCCTCCAGAAGCTTATAATCATGGTAGAAGGCAAAGGAGGAGCAGGTGTCTCACATGGTGAGATCAGATGGGAGGAGGTGCCGCATACTTCCAAACAACGAGATCTTGTGATTACCTAGTCAATATCTCGAGGACAGGACCAAGTCATGAGATCTGCTCCTATGACCAAAACACCTACCACAAGGACCCACCTCCAACACTGAGGACCATAATTCAATATGAGATTTAGAGGGGACAATGTCTAAATTATATCCCTCTTGTAGGGTAGTGAAGTGTTTACAGAGTGTTCATGGAGTAAGGCACGGCACCTAAGAGCAGGAAGGGAGGTGGCTTAAGGTAGTTAAACCTCAGACCTGCATTCTAGTTCTTGTTCTATTCTAAGTAGTCTGGTGACCAACTGCCAGTTTTTAAATCTTCCTTCATCATAGAGTTCTTCATCTGTAAATGACATATTTGGACTAACTGACGGTCTTCTGGAAAGGAGAGAAAAGCAATAAGAAATTCTCATCCACAGTTTTTTTTTTGTTGTTGTTGTTATGATTTTGAAGATATAACTGAAACGATTTGATACAGTAGAGTCAGGGTTGGCTACTCAGGAAATTTTCTAACTAATCTAATTGTTTTGAGATTAAGATTATTTTAGACCTTTTTTGAACTTATGAAAAACATCCTAATTTTTCAAGGTTTTAAACTCACCTTGGGAGCTTTGAAAATACTGGTGCTCAGGCCAGGCACAGACCAATTAAATTAGAATCTTTGGGCATGCTTGGGCTTTGGGTTTATTTTTAAATCTCCTCAGAAAATTCTATTGTTTAATTGGGTTGAGAATCTCTGTGCTGAAGTAGCTTACCACAGTTTAGAAATGCTAAGTAACTATGATACTATTAATTTCGAACTTGGATAGGGGAGGAAGCTCATGGAAATTGCTGAGGTGAGGATAACACTTTCTCACTACATTGTGGCGACATTACAAATGTAGATGCAGTGGAAGCCTTTTCTGCAAAACACAGGATTATAAAACTTCTGTGGGCCAAATTTACCTTTGGATTTGAGACTTTTAAAAATAGAATTGAAGACAAGTTTGCATGCTTGAAACTGTAGAGGTTTATTTTTATTTTCAGACTTTGTTGATGCAGCCCTAACTGATTTATCTGAGTTTAATCACCTTTGGTTTTTCTGAAATCCACTTTGGAAACCACAAAGAGATAGGAAACCTTTAATTCTGCGTCTTTTCAGTTGATACATGTGTTGGAAAAAATAATGACGTAAGCACTCATTATAGTTCCACATGGCTAGCTATGGGCAATTTGAACTGTAATAAAAGACAGATTCAATACCAAATGTTTATGAGCAGGGATTACCCCATCAAAAGAAATGAAACTAAGTCACCAATTTGCTGTGATCTGGAAATATCTGCATCAAATAAATTGAGTTAGAATCTTTGTAACTTGAAGCAATGAGCAAAGTGGAGTCTTTGCAGCCTCCCAATTGCCCCATGTGACGTATTTCTGGTTTCTTAAAAATATCTGTATTTCCTTAAATTGCCTACTACAGGAGAAAAGCAGATTTTCCGATTTTCAGGAGAAACAGGGCATTTTTGAAAAATATTTAGAAATTCTTATTGAGTAATTGTTGAAGTGAGTTGTGTTTTTTGATGTCTCATTATCTAAAATTTTGACATATCCCCTTAAAACAAATGCCACCTAGGATCAGTCCCAGATGCCATCTCTCACAAATGTTCATCTTCTATGACCACTCACCTATAACATGCTTACCAATGGTAAGTGACATTTGACAAAACAACATGGAAGTGGTATTTTTACTATCATAACCATCTGGAAAAATGCCTTGAAGATTAGTTTTAAAGACAAAAATATTCCTAAATTCTTGTATGTTTAGTGTTTATTGATTGCTATGTGCAAGTAGTGTGTTACATGATGTGAGAGTAAAATGGACTTAACCTTTTTTTGTTTTTTCAGTGACTAGCTAGAAATATTCTACAAAAAATGGTAGATCTTACAAATACTGCAGGTGAAACTTTAAGGAAACTCACTCAAGAGAAGGAAGGACACTTGTATAGCTGTTCCTAGTGAGAAAGAAAATAAAGTTCTTAGCATACAAATCATATCTTTGAGATGTCTGCTAACAGCAGTAGGTATTGCTTTTAGGGATAAACTGTTTCTTATAGACCTTGAAATCTTATTTCATTCTTTATCTCCTCTATAGGGACTGTTTTTTTCCCTCAATTCAATTTAGTAAACAAACCTGTACTGATTGCTTATTTATATGAGGTGCTACGTTAGATGCTAGATATGACAAAGATAAATACATTCCCTGTCCTCAAGGAACAATGGTATAGAAATGGGCTAAAGCATGAAAACAAATAACAGAGTAACACACACACACACACACACACACACACACACAGAGAGAGCTTACATCAGAATTAATCCAACAAAGAAGTTTTGAAACATCTATTATGGTTGCTGATAATAATTTTTTATATTGATTAGGTCTGGGAAATAAAAATTAATAACTTTAAAAAAATTTGTATCACCATATCTTTCTAGAACCGCAGAGGGAAAAACATGTTATAAAAATATTAACATTACAATATATGTGCTGATTTTTTGAAAGTCCTGAATTTTATCATTTGATTCTGAAGCAAGACTAGCCATGTGAAAAATGGCTGATTTTTAAAAAATATTTTTTCCTTAATACCATAGAACATCATGTAATTGATTTCATCAAGTATTCTGAATATTAATATTTTCCAAGATTTATGGTTAAATCAATGCTTCATTTTGCAATGATCGTTAGTTCTGAGAGAATATCTGAACTTATAATTGAACTAGCTTTCTGAAAAATATCACCTTAAAGTTACTAAATATTTCTTCTTGACAAGAAAAGGTCAGTAAGCCAGTTACCTTGTATAATTTTACTTTAGCTGGAATTCCATGACTTACATTCTTTCTAAATGACAGTATTAATCCAAATCATTTTGAATTACTAATTCCAAAGAAATCAGTTGGTCAGAAAAGAAAAAGTAATTGAGACTGGTCATGCCAATACCTTTTCATTATAAATGACCCCGCTGACAAGTTCAGCGTGAGTCCTGTTTTGAAAGCCATTTCTACAATTTTACTTTTCAATTCTGCTTTCAGCAGTCATGATTTATATTGAACTATGTCCATTTTAGAATAAAATGTCTTGATTTCCTCATTGTGCCATATACTCCAAAATATTTACTTCTAAGAATGTTTTATTGAAATGATAGGCTTATTACTCACAATTGATACACTTACTCTTTTGGAAACAGTGGAAGACAAGTCCACGCCAGTAAATTTGCATTGTTGGTTGCACAGGCAATCCCAAACAGTTTTACAGTGAGCATGGATTCCCTTGGAAGTGACTTTATTTCAAGGGGAAAATTGATCCTAAGAACAAAAGAAAGAAGTAGCATTACCTACCCAATTGTACTGATATTTTAATGAAAATGTTCTTATAATGTACTGGTCTGGAACAAAGATATTTAACTATTTGAATTGAGGCTGCCTTTTGAAATTTTTTGTTTAATCTTGTAAAAATGAAAATTCAACAGAAATATGTAGAATAGTGAGCTTTTGTTAACTGATGAAACTTATTCCTGATCATGTTGACATGTAAGTATATTTTTAAAAGTTACAATAACTTGAACATTTATTCTTAATCTGTTGCAAGCACAGATGAAAAACAGACTTAGAAAGACACTGTGTTAGGGAGTTGGAGGTGGCAGGAAATAACTCAAAATGATTCTGAAAGATTAAGTTAGCTATAATGAGGTGGAGATTTGGAAAAGAATATTCCAGAAAGAGGAGAAAGCACAGACAGGGGCATATATGGATGAACGACTAGGTGTGTCTGAAAAATGGCGAACGGTTCATTGTGGCTAGAACAAAAGATGAAGTCAAGGTGATAGGGGAAATTATGGAGAATGTAATTAGAAAGACAAGTGGTTGCCAGAATGCTTAAGAGCTCTATATGCCAGGCAAAAGAATTTGAACTTTTCCCTAAAGTCAAAAAGAAATATTTGAAAGAGCCAAAGTATAGAGAGTTTTTTGCCATTTTAAATGTGGACCATTCTGGATCATGATGAGGTCCTAGGAATTTGTGGGATGGTCACTGAAATGTAACACATATACAATCTCTGGATATGATAAGGTCAAGACTCTCTGAACTCAGATACTGGATGGATCATAGATACTAGCAAATAAAATTGGCTAAGGATAGACACAGAATTTTTGACAGTGAGAAAAACTCAAGTTTGGGTTGAAGGCATCAATATACATAAGGAAGTGTCCAGAAGGTCATAAATACTACTATGAAACTGGGTGAGGTATACATAGGTGGCATGATTGTTTGAGAAGGGGCTTTTGACAGAAAGTTGAGATTGTGATCTGACATCCCTAATAGGGGCAAGGAGACATGTACCTTTCATTCTTTGCTGGAGTCATCTGAATTGTATAGAATTATATGATCAGGAGATGAAAGAAATTTGTTTCTTTCAATTTTCTCAGGAGATCAAGAGATGAAAGAAATGTTTTTCTTCTAGGAGCTGAGATGGGGAGATACGTTTACTAGTAGGTGAGAATGCTAAAGAGGAATGAGAAAATTGGAAAAAAGTTTGGCAGACAGGGCCAGAGTCATGGGAGATAAATCACTGATGAATGGGAATGATAAAGAGGAAAGACTTGAAGAGTGACTGAGCAGCTTTATGGAATGATACCTGATGGCCATGAGGTGTGAGGGAAATACACAGAATCTACTGGCCTTGTCATTCTTGGTTGAACTTTGATGTTAAATTGTTTGAGCAGTAGGTGATTATTAGAGTACCAATGATGACCAAAGCCTATTGTCCAACTGAAAGGTGCTGACTGAGGTTCACCCAGCTGAGGCCACAGATAATATTAAGCATCTTCTCACACTAGGAATTGGCTTTCTAATCTGGAGACTAGGGAGCAGTTTTTAGCCTGGGTTTCAAATCAAACATTGATGACTCCTTTTTTTCAGTGCCTGTACAGCATCCAACCTTGGGATAAGAAGAAGTTAAGTCAATGATCATAATTGAATTTGAGGAAGTACATCTCTCTCTCCTTCTCATGGTGTCCACTGAGATAATCAAATCCAGATCCAGTGTGGTCATAGAGCAGCGAGCAGGATGAAAGACAGAAGAGCTACTTTAGAAGTAAAAAGCATAACTAATGTCTGACTGTTGGCATACCAGTGAAATAAGACAATAAAGAATTAAAGATGAATTCTAGTTTCTAGATTACAACAGATATTTTGTTTTTTTTTATTTTTATATTTCTATTTCCAGAATTTCTTTTTTTAGCTTTTATTTTAGGTTGGGGGTACCTATGAAGTTTTGTTACATAGGTAAACACATGCCATGGTGTTTGTTGTACATATTATTCCATCATCCAAGCATTAAACCCAGTATTCAATAGCTATCTTTTCTGCTCCTCTCCCTCTTCCCACCATCCCCCCTCAAGTAGATCCCAGTGTCTGTTCTTTCCTTCTGTGTGTTCATAAGTTCTTTTTTTTTATTATTATTATACTTTAAGTTCTAGGGTACATGTGCACAACGTGTAGGTTTGTTACATATGTATACACGTGCCATGTTGGTGTGCTGCACCCATTAACTCGTCATTTACATTAGGTATATCCCCTAATGCTATCCCTCCCCCTGCCCCCCACCCTATGACAGGCCCCAGTGTGTGATGTTCCCCACCCTGTGTCCAAGTGTTCTCATTGTTCAGTTCCCACCTATGAGTGAGAACAGGCGGTGTTTGGTTTTTTGTCCTTGCGATAGTTTGCTCAGAATGATGGTTTACAGCTTCATGCATGTCCCTATAAAGGACATGAACTCATCCTTTTTAATGACTGCATAGTATTCCATGGTGTATATGTGCCACATTTTCTTTTTTTTTTCTGCAATAGAAATGCATTTTTATTCCATATTTAAAAAATATAGACTTTCTAGCAACTTATAAGTTTCTATTATAATAATAAACTGATACTTTGAGCCAAGAAAACGATATAACCAAAAATTAATTTGTACCCTTTGTTTAGGGGTGTTTTGCATGTATGCATAATTTTGCTTTTATAAAAGATGATTGTTACAATCAGGTATACAACTACTTGGTTATGCCTAAGTTCTGTCTCTTAAAATGCGTTCTTTTAGAGAATTCATTTAATCATCTTGTTCTTCAATTTTCTCTGAACAGTGGTAGAAGTACAATTTGATGGACAGAACAAACAAAATTGTTTTCCATCACACCCAGATCATACTGATATCTACAGTACAGTCCTGGCTACAAGGGAGCTCAACTCTAACTCGTGACGTGGGCCTGGTTTAGAAAGTAACGATGAGTTGGTAACTAACGATAGTGCTAGTTGTTATCAAAAATTAACAACGTTAGGTATTTTTGTTTTGAGTTTTTGCAGTTTAGGTGCATCCAAAATTTCTTCATAGTCTGCACTCATTCCCTTTGCCCAGCGACCAACTGTGACCATTCACTCTGAATTCTGACTTTCAGGGCAATCTTTCTTTAAATGTTCCACAGAGTCACAAAGCTTGCAGCTGCCACCATCAGCATAGAGTCCTTTGGGATTATTTGGACAAGATCTAAACAGGTGCCCCATTTCTCCACAAACAAAACATTTTGCAAAAGGAAATTCGCCAAGAGCCGGGTCTACCTTAGCCTTACACTTGGTTATTTCGTGCTCTGTGGACCCACACCTGTAACATATCCCAGTGCCCATGTCTTGATTTTCAAGGGCGGCAGGGCAATCTGCAATTCCATGACCAGGTTTTCTACAATGGAAACACACCATTGCACTTTTCTTTGCCGCTTGTCTTTTCGATCTTCTTCCTTCCCGTCGACTGTCTTTCTTTAAAACAACTGCAATTTCTTCCCTTACTTCCTCACTGTCTGTTGCTACAATTTGCCCATTGTGCACCATCTGTGAATTCTGTCTTAGGTATTCTATGAATCCATTCACATCTTCATTTAAGTACTCCTTTTTCTTTTTGTTCTTTTATGTTTTGCTTGGGGTGCATCCTTTTTGAGGGATAGCCTATTAGCTTCACGTTGTTTACGCTTTGGTAGGTTTTGGCTTGTTCCCTCAAAGGATCCCTTCTTCATGTCCTCCCATGATGTTGCAGGCAAGGGTCTCTTGTTACACGTGGTACTAACTCGGGCCCACCTGGTCATAATTTCATCAGAGGTACCTCACCGCGCTGCGGCGCAGCTTCTTACCGCGCACGAATCCCCCAGAGCAGTCGAGTTCCACATTTTCTTAATCCAGTCTATCATTGATGGATATTTGGGTTAGTTCCAAGTCTTTGCTATTGTGAATAGTGCCTCAACAAACATACGTGTGCATGTGTCTTTATAGCAGCATGATTTATAATCCTTTGGGTATATACCCGGCAATTGGATGGCTGGGTCAAATGGTATTTCTAGTTTTAGATCCTTGAGGAATCGCCACACTGTCTTCCACAATGGTTGAACTAGTTTACAGTCCCACCAACAGTGTACAAGTGCTCCTATTTCTCCACATCCTCTCCAGCACCTACAACAGATATTTTTAACTGATAGGGAACATAGAAAAAAGAGGAAATTGGGATGGGAATAATTAGTACAGTTTAGGGTATGATGTTATTGAGTTAATGATAATTGTGAGATGCCAATACATAAACTGTCTGTGGAGACGATGGGTCCAAGTTTAGATTTGGATATGTCTACGCTCAAAAAATGACCTTATTGACTAAGATGCATTTAATCTTTCCAAGTAATGCATTTAACCTTTCTAAGTCTTACTTTTCCTTTTTCACAAAATGGAACTGCTATTATATAACACAATATATGGCAAATTGTAGGTTGTATACCAGCATTATATTCATTTATTCAATCAGTGTTATAATAATTTATATCAGCCATTGTGCATTTAGTACACTAGTTTGTAAAAAACACATTCCTTGTAGACAGATGAAATGTAAGTTGATATGATTTGGCTTTGTGTCCCCACCCAAATCTCATCTTGAATTGTAATCTCCAGGTGTTGAGAGAGGGACCTGGGGGGAGGTGATTGGATCACAGGAGCGGTTTCCCCCATGTTGTTCTCATGATAGCCAGTGAGCTCTTAGAGATCTGATGGTTTTCTTAGTGGCAGTTTCTCCTGCTCTCTCTCTTTTCTTGCCACCTGGTGAAGAAGGTACTTTCTTCTCCTATCCCTTCTGCCATGATTTTAAGTTTCCTGAGGCCTCCCCAGCCATGCGTAACTGTGAGTCAAGTAAACATCTGTCCTTTATAAATTATTCACTCTCAGCCAGGGGCGGTGGCTCATGTCTGTAATCCCAGCACTCCGACCAAGACAGGCAGATCACTTGAGGTCGGGAGTTCGAGACCAGCCTGACCAACATAGAGAAACCCTGTCTCTACTAAAAATACAAAATTACCGAGGCATGGTGGCGCATGCCTGTAATCCCAGCTACTCGGGAGGCTGAGGCAGGAGAGTTGCTTGAACCTGTGAGGCAGAGGTTGCAGTGAGCTGAGATCACGCCATTGCAGTCTAGCCTGGGCAACAAGAGTGAAATTCCATCTCAAAAAAAAAAAAAAAAAAAAAAATTACCCAGTCTTTTCTAGTATCTTTATGACAGAGTGAGAACTGACAAATACATAAGTCTATCCAGACTTAATGGAGAAAAATAAAAGATTAGAGTGAGAAGAATCTTCTATTGTTAAGATTGTCAAATTTTAGATTAAAATATTAAATTGGATACCTACATGTTTAGGTATCCAAAACTAAAAGTGCTCTCTTTCTTTTCTTTCAAATTCTTTTATACTTGTCATATTCATTTAAGGTAATATGGACATATTTCTCAGCTTAAAAGAAGCTCTGAAACTTGACATAAAACGCTGATGATCCTGTGGAATGCACAGCAATTTCTTTAATGTTCTTTCTTTCACCTATAATTGACTTTTTATTCAGCTTTCATATTTCTGTGCTAGGATGAAAACTGTAATTTCACTTTATTTCTCACATGATCTAGAATGTTCCTTTTTTCCCATTAAGTCTGGCTTCTTCATGTATAACTTCACTTGTGAGTTTATTTTTTATATAACAAGAATGAAAGAAATTACATAAGTTACAGTGGATAGTTACTGCCAATCTCCATTCTGTCATTTTTATTAATAAAAATAAATTCCTTTAGGATAAGAATAAGTGCTTCCCAAGTAGTTATTTATTCATTCTTTAATACCTATGAATTTTTAAAGCCAGAATAATCTCACCTTCACTGACAATTTTTTTAAGTTTTGTACGGCTACTTAAAAATCAAAGGAATAAACTTTCAGACAAAAAAGAAAAAAAAAAAAGAGACAGTCAGTAAGTGGAAACAGATTTTTTTTTTTTTTAAACCAAGGAACAGGTGTCAATCTCAAGTTTTAACCACATGTTTTGTCTCACTACATTTAAGAATGAGAAATCATTATAATTTTTCTTAAAATCATTTTATTGTATATGAAATAGTTTTGCTAAAACCAGAGTAAGCTTCTGAGAGTGAAAAATGAGAGATTTTGAAAGCTACACTTTTATTTATTTATTTATTTATTTATTTATTTATTTATTTATTTATATTTTTTGAGAAAGAATCTCACTTTGTTGCTCAGGCTGGAGTGCAGTGGTGCGATCTCAGCTCATTGCAACCCCTGCCTCTGGTGTTCAAGCAATTCTCCTCCCCTGACCTCCCAAGTAGCTGGGATTACAGGTGCAGGCCACCACGCCTGGCTAATTTTTGTATTTTTAGTAGAGACGGGGTTTCGCCATGTTGGCCAGGCTGGTCTCGAACTCCTGACCTCAAATGATCCACCTCCCAAAGTGCTGGGATCACAGGAGTGAGCCACTGCACCTGGCTGAAAGTTACATTGTTTAGAACTCTCCTATTAATACTGAAACAAAATGAAAACACTAAACAGTAGACCATTGCAAGTACTTTTCACTGAGTGAAATGGGGAGCTAGTTCAGGATTTTTAGACAGAAGAATGGCATGCCTTGACTGATATTTTAAAGAGATGACTTTAGCTGTTGTGCAAGAACTATGAAGGTGTAAGAGAAGTAGGGTGACCATTATAAAGCTCTTGTGGTTTAGAGAGGAGAGATGATGGTTGTTTAGACCATTGAAGGTGATGAGAACATACTCTGGATATGTTTTGAGAAGAGAACCATTAAAGTCTGAAATGAGATTCAGGCTAAGGATTTTGATCTAAGCAACCAGAATTAGAATTGATCATCCAGAGTGGCCATCCATGGTTGGAGTGGTTTGAAATGTAAGATCAGAAATTTAGTTTAGGATATATTGATTCTGTAAGTGTGGAGCTGGTGATTGATGCCTGGGTTGGTGATATAAATTTGGGAGCTGTTGGCATTTAAATTGTATTTAAAGGTATACAACTATAAGAGAAAAGTGAGGGAATAATGATGCATACAACAGAGAAGAGAGTTAAGGGCTAAGATCAGAATCAGTCTGGGAGAAGAAAAGGACATGGAGAACAAATGGCCAGTAAGGTAAGAGTCAGCCATGTGGAAAACAAATTTTAAGATGGAGGGTGAGATCAACAGTGCCAAAAGCTTCTGATAGGTCGTGTACGATGAGGATTGAGAAACAAACATTGGATTCAGCCAAGAAGTTTACTGGTGACAATTTCAGTGGAGTAGAGGTGATGAAAGCCTGATTGGAGTATGTTATAGAGCAGAGAAAAAAAAAACTTGAATAAAGTGAATATAGATAGTTATTCAGAAGGCGTCACTACAAAGTAGAGAAAAGAAATGGGGTAGCTGCTGGCAGGAAGATGGAGTAGAATAGAGGTTGTTATTATTTTATTTCTTAACTTAAAACTTCAATACTATTCATGGGATGTAAATACTCTTGTCAAGATTTTATATGTTGTAAGAAAAAGTATGTAAGTCACAGTGAAACCATCAGCTTAGGAGTCACAGTGGGTCTAAATGCTAGCTCTGACACTTTCTGTTTGTGGGAACTGGTCCAAGTTAATCAGTAAGTGTCAGAACTAGCATTCAAAATGTTTTCTTTGAAATTGAGTTTAGAATTAGATTTTTATCTTATCTATATGACGGCATAAGTGTGTGAGTTGAAAATAAATCTGATGTTTTAAAACAACCAGAAATTACTTTTAATTAAATCAGAAGAATAATTTTAGGGATTGAGCAGATTAAGTATTTTTTTTTTTTTTTAAGACGTATTCTGTAGCCCAGGGTGGAGTTATTTCGGCTCACTGCCACCTCTGCCTCCTGGGTTCAAGCAAGTCTCCTACCTTAGCCTCCCGTGTGGCTAGGATTACAAGTGTGAGCCATCATGCCCAGCTAATTTTTATATTTTTAGTACAGATGAAGTTTCACCATGTTGGCCAGACTGGTTTCAAACTTCTGATCTCAAGTAACCCATCCATCCGCCTCAGCCTCCCAAAGTGTTGGGATTATAGGCGTGAGCTGCCGCACCTGGCTTGGTTAATAACTTTTTAAAGGAGTCACTTTATACAAAATTTGTTGATTTGCCCAATAACACTTATGGGACTCTTTGTCTAGTGCTGTTTTAGCTGCTGGCGACTAAATTTTTTTTTTAAATAAACCAATCTTTGTATCATTTGGTAGGAGCATACATAAATTTACACAAACAGTAGGTACCATAAGATAAATTTACAGGTTACACCAAGCAAGGGAAGAAAAGATGGACAATTTTGCCCAATGATACAGGAAGGGTTTATACAGGCGGTAAAAGATGCATCCTGAAAGATAATTATGTGTTTCCCAGATGGGTGAGTGTAACACTGTGTTCCTGATGCATGGAGGATCCCTGGCAGAGGCCTGACTTCTCAGTTCATAGTTAGGGTAAGTAGATCAGATGCAAAAAATGACTGGTGGACAGTAAAGGGATAGTTAGGGTAAGTAGATAAGATGCCAGTGACTGGTGGATAGCAAGAACGGGAAATGGGGTTAATTCTAGCGGTAAAGATATAGATATAGGTAGGGGCCACACCACAAAAGGCCTCATGTGCTTTGCTAAATGATTTTTACTTTGCCTTATAAGAATTGGAGAGCTACTAAAAAATTTTACAAGCAGAGTTGATTCTATGAAAGAAAAAGGGATATTATTATTGAATGTCAGGTCTTTCGTCAAAGGAATAAAGAATCTTACCCAAAAAGGGGAGATAGAGATTGTCATGGTCCTATAAGAAGGCAGATTTAGTTTGGAATGGGAGGGGCCGTGAAGTATGCGAGAATTGAAGGTCACGTGCCATGTTTCAGGATACAGTCTCCGTTGATTGTGGTAAGAGTAAGAGTAGAATAGATGGTGTGATCTAACATCATCCTCTTCTACAAATTCTGACACGTATTTATTAATGGAAAAGCATCATACTGGGAGTCAAATTATCTTCTAAGAAAGCCAGATCATCTGAAAGAGCTGAGGGGAAGTAGGCTCGGGAATTTTCTTTTGCTTGAGGTGAGAAGAATATTGATCTGAGTGAAGCAATAGAGACTGCAGGGAAATGACTGGCAGAGTAGTGAGGAAATGCAGCAGTAACCATGGAAAAGCTGTGAATGAGGCTGATGAGCCGTCTGGGGATCTGAGTAAAGGGAGGGCTTAAGTTGGGTGCAGAGAGCAAAAAAGTGGAGAAAGACAGTGATAATGTTAGGAAGGTACTTTATCTTCTTGATTTAACAAGTCTTTACAGAAGAAGGAAGTGGGAGTCAGTCACCCCAAATTAAGCTTACATATAGATAGATGTTTATTGTCAAAAAACTTGATTGTTAAAGTAAATTTGTACTTCAGTGTATGTGAAACAATTGAGAAAATGGAGATTACCCACATTATCAGGAGGGCTATCTTTTCTTTGTTATACCTGGACTCCCTCCACTCCTGCCTCAAAGAGAGCATATTCCTGATATGCACAGTGTGTGAATGATTAATAAGTCTTCTTCTTTTTTCAATTTTCCTTTTTTCTCAGTTCAATACTGTGAATTGGACACTTGTCTAGGTTTCTAAATGGACTTTTACTCTGTTGAATTGAACAGTCAGTTATCTATTATCCCTAGCATATTTATCATACCACTGAATACTGGCAGCATATTATTTAATCACATCCTTTGCTTTTTTTAAAAAGGGGGGAAAAGCTGACCTTCAGTAGATAAATAATCCAGACAGAGTAAAGATTAAACTTACGTTTCATTCCAATTGACCAAGAAAAAAAATAACTTCTTGACTGGAATATTTCTGTAGTTTCTCACTTGGCACAGCTTCTTTCCAGCATATGTAAGCCAACAGGTAAAAGAAAATGCCTTGTAGCTAAAAAGAAACAACATCAATTCAATATGCTTAGCAGTTTAAAGAAACTAGCTTTCTATATGGGTCAATTATTTTTGTAGTCAAAAGTCAAATGATAAAGTGATGTTTGCTTGCATAAAGCATGCTTTAAAAATTGCTTTAAGAATTTATGCTGGGTATGTCAACAAGACTGTGGAATAGGAGGCCGTAAGACCTTCCTTTATTCATGGAGAGCAAAATTCAACAATAAGCTGACCGACTCCTTTTGTAAGAAAACCAGAAACCAGTTAAGAGGCTCCTGTACCCCAGGTGAATTCAAAACCAGCCACGTCAAAGTTGGTAGAAAAATTTGTGGCAATCACTTACCAGAGCCTCTTCGCTGGCACAGGGTGGCATGATCAGAAAGAAACTCTCAACTTCTGGCTTCCCATCAAGGAGGGAAAGAGAACATGGGAACATACATCTAACACTTAGACTTAGTACCATCAAGGCTACCCAAGGAACTAGCTTTTGTCTTTCCTGGATATAAATGCTGACAGGAAATGTCACCAGTTTAGGGACCACTGAAAACAAAGATGATGGTTTTTACTAGCACGTACTTGCTATTGCTTCTCTCCATAACTCAGCATAGAATGATTTTTTTAAAAACTGCAATTTATGGCTTCTCCTTGGGTAGGAAAAGAGTTGATTCGTGTGTCCATCATTCCAGTTTTGGGGCTACTATCAGAAGGACTAGTTTCTGTCTTGTCTGTCTTGGAGCACTGACAGGACCCTGCATACCCTAGAGGCCTGGAGAATGTTGAGAACAAAAAAAAGTTGGGCGGCTTCTTATTGTTCCAGATGTCCTATGATACAGTGGACAAAGCCTATATACCTTGTCAGCCTCTCCCTGGTCAGGGAAAATGATGGGGAATAAAGGAGCATATGTCCAACACTCCAGCTTTTAAAGAGTTTGCCTGAGGGACTGGTTTCTGTCTTATCCAACTAGAAGCACTGACGGGATGCAGCATGCTTTAGAAGCACACTGCTGACAACAAAATAATCTGATCACCTCATAGAAATTCCAGAGAACCTGCAGTACCACAGACAGACACCAGAAAAAGCAAGAAAACATGAGCTCCATGAGACAGAAACCAGCAAAATTCCTCTAATTGCGAATTTATAAGTACCAGCAGAGTGAAGATGCACTCATATAAAGTTTGGAAGGCACCCAGAATCTCTAGCCAGGCTTATTTTTGAAGCCTTTTTTTGTTTTGTTTTGTTTTGTTTTGTTTTTTTCAGTGTGAAACCAGACCATAAAGACTGAGAGAGTTAGCTGTTTTTTCAAATGCACAGATCCCAACACAAGGTAATAAGGCACACAGAGAAACAGGGAATCATGACCTAGCCAAAGAAACAAAGGAACAAAACAAACCAATTCTAAGAAAATAAAGATATATAAATTACATGACAAATAATTAAAAATAACCATCATAAAGATACTCAATGAAAAATTATGGATGAATAAAATGAGAATACCAACAAAGATATAGAAAATATTATAAAAATAAGCAAATAGAAATTTTGGAGCTAAAGGATACAATAACTGAGTTGAAAAATGTACTAAAGAGATTCTGAGGTAGGCTTCATAAAGCAAAGGAGATAATCAGTGAACTTGAAGACAGGTTATTTGAAATTATCCAGCCAGGGAAGCCAAAAATGAAAACAACAACAACAACAACAACAACAACAACAACAACAAAAACCCCACAATGAACTGAAGAAAGCCAAAGGGAATAATGGGCACCATCAAGCAGGCCAATACATCAATGTATCATTATGGGATTTTCAGAAAGAGAAAAAAGAAAAAAGAAGAGGGAGGAAAGCTCCTTTGAAAACGTAGTGGTCAAAAACTTCCTAAATTTGGGGAAGAAAATGAATACCCAGATTCAGGAAGCCCACTGGATGCCAACTATGAAGAACCCCAAAAAGAACCCCAAAAAGACCCCACAGGGACATATTAGAATCAAATTACAAAAAGTCAAAGAAAAAAGACAATTTCACAAGCCGCTAGAGAAAGTGACTAATCATGTATAAGAGAACATTCATAAGATTATTAGTGTATTTTACAGAAGAAACTTTGTAAGCCAGAAGGAAGAGAAATAATATATTCAATATGCCGAAAGAAAAACAAAACTGTCATTAAAGAATACTATATTTGATAAAATCATCCTTCAAAAATGATGAAAGAGAAATACTTTATGAGATGGATAAAAGCTGAGGGAGTTCCTCACTACAAGGCCTACTTTATAAGAAATGCTAAACACTGTCCTTCAAATTGAAGTGAAACAATGCTATAGAGAAACACAAAAGCATCTAAAAGTATAAAACTCACTGGTAAAGGTAAACATATAGACAAATGCGCAATACTGTAATGGTGCTAAATAAATTACTTTTAACTCTGGTATAGCATTTAAAAGATAAAAGTACAAATATAGCTACAACAATATATTAATGGAGATGTAATATAAAAAGATGTAATTTGTAACATCAATAACATAAAATGTGGTGGGAGGAGAAATAGAAGCACAGAGTTTTCGTATATAATTGAATTTAAGTTAACAGCTTGAAGAAGGTTGTTATAAATATATTTTGTATTAGACTCATGGTGAACACAAAATGAAACCTGTGGAAGATACACAAACAATAAACAAGAAAAAAATCAAAACATGTCACTACCAAAAAAATCCAAGCAAGTCATTACCAAAAAAAAAAAAAAAAAAAAAAAATCTATGAACTCTATGAATACCAAAAAACACAGCCCAGAGAGGCAAAGACAAAGAAGCTACAAGACAGAAAACAATTGACAAAGTGGTAATAGTATAAGTCCTTTACTATCAATTACTTTAAAAGCAAATAGATTAAATTCCCCAATCAAAAGACATTATCCATTTAACCAACAGCATGGCTAAATGGACAAAAAGTATATAAGATCCAACTAGATGCTACTCACAAAAGCCTCAATTTAGATTTAAGGACACAAATCGGTCAAAAATGAAAGGATAAAATAGCTATTCTATGCAAACAGTAACCAAGGGGAGCAGTGGTGGCTATGCTTACACCATGAAAGTCAAGTGTAAGTAAAAAACTGTAACAAGAGAAAAAGAAGGAGATTACATAATGACAAAAAGGTAAATTGACCAGGAAGATACAAGAATTTTAAATATATCCGCACCCAACATCAGAACACCCAATATATAAAGCAATATCAGAACACCCAACATATAATGCATTGACAGAGTTAAAGGAATAGACAGCAATACAATAATACTAGACATCATAACCCACTTTTAATAAGTAGAACATCCAGATAGAAGGTAAGAACAGAGGATTAGAACAACACTATAGACCAAATGGACCTAACAGATATATACAGAACATTCTACTCAGCAGGAGCAGAATACATGTTCTTCGGAAGCAAACAGGAAACACCCTCCAGGCTAGATGACATATTAGGTCACAAAACAAATCTCAACAAATTTAAGAAAACTGAAATAATATCAACTAGCTTTTCTGACCACAGGAGAATGAAATTCAAAATCAATAGCAGAAAGAAATCTGGCAAATTCACAAATAGGTGGAAATTAAACAACACACTCCGGCAAAACCAACGGTTCAAAGAAGAAATCAAAAGGGCAATTACAAAACATCTCAGAATTGGCAGTGCTTACAGCTTGAGGAGAGTATCCTGCCCAGGTGCAGTGGCTGCCATTGAGATCCACCTGAGACCTTTTGCCTCCAGACTTTCAGCACTCCCAGGCTGCAGCTCCTGCACCTGTTCAGCTTGCTCACTCGCCCTACCTTCCCTGTAGCCTGCTGCACCATGGAGTTGGCATTAGTGGCACCAGTGGCAGTTGAGGTGGTCTGCAGCAGCAAATACCAACATTTATAGCATGAGGAAGAGCCTGAGGAACCTGAGAAGGCTTCAGGTGAGGTTCCTCCACCTTATGGCATCAACTCTGCAGAGAGTATGGTGTATTTGACTACAATGATGAGTCTCATTTTCCAAAGCCCCCATTTTACAATGTGGTTGTAAACATTACCAATTTATAATCAAGTCATGAGAATCAAGGCTGAAGCTATTTCTTTGGTTCCTGAAAGAGATGAGGATTTTGTGGGATGGCATGATTTTGATGATGCTGACCAGCTGAGGATAGGAATTTTTTTTTCGGTTAACTTTTTTTCCTGGCATTCTTCTTAACTGGATTAAGTTTTTTCTTGTCTTTTTGCCTGACTGCTTCAGTGGCAGGAAGGTATGACACCATTTCAGAATTTGGTCTCTTTCTAATTAAGTGGTCCTGAGAGTCAGATTTTTAACCTGTTTTCCTTGATACATTCATGGTCAGCACTGCTGCTGTGAGATGAACCAAACGCTGAGTTAAGATGCCCTATCCAATGTGATGATCATAAATTATTAGACATCTTGGGGTAAAAATGATCTCAAATTATTCTTACATTTTAAATGGGTAAGAATCCCAGGTTGCTGGCGTAAAGTCAAGTGTGGATACAAGTGCCTAGCGGACCACTTCTGGTAAGCAGAACTGGCGAATGTTAGTTTGGTAAAGAAACTAAGCCTAAAGTTAGCAGAAGAAAAGACATAATAAATATGAGAACAGAAAAAAATGGAATACAGAATATTAAAAATAGAACTACCATATAATCCAGCAATCCTACTTCTGGGTATTTATCCAAAAGAACTGAATTAAGATCTTGAAGAGCTATCTGAACTCCCATGTTCATTTCAACATTGTTCATAGTAGCCACGATGTAGAAAGAATCTAAATGTCCACCAATGGGTGAATAAAGAGAACATGGTATATACATACAATGATATAGTATTCAATCTTGACAAAGAAGAAAATCCTGTCATAATACAACATGGATGAATATTAAGGACATTATGCTAAATGAAATAAGTCAATCACAGAAAGACAAATACTAAATATACCACTTCATGAAAGCAAAACGTAGAATGTTGGTTACCAGGGACTTGGGGATAGAAAAGGATAGATAAATGAAATAAGCCAATCACAGAGAGACAAATACTGAATATACCACTTCATGAAAGTGAAAAGTAGAATGTTGGTTACCAGGGACTTGGGGATAGAAAAGGAAGGGGTAGAGGAGTAATGGGTACAGAATTTTAGCCATGCAAGATGAAAAAGGTCTACAAATCTCCCATACAACAATGCACATGTAGTTAACATTACTGTACTTTACAATTAAACTTTTTTAGTAGGGTAGATTTCATTTTCTATATTTTTACCACAATTTTTAAAAGGTTGAAAAAGAAGAAACAATATGCTAATGTTCTGGTAAACACAAATTATTTAGGACTAGATTTTTGTATAAACTTCTAATGTGAAATTTGGGATTGGAGCCAAAGTTTCTAACAATAGTTATTCACTTCGCAATTTTAAATTGAAGGAGAATTTATATGCATTAGATTTTTAAACATTTAATGAACTCATAGGATAACTAACAATAGTCCTAATATTTCATAGCAGTTCTAGAAAGTACATACTATGTTTGAATATTTTTAACTTAAATGTAAAAGATGTTTGCACACAATATCTGATGAGCTTTCCAACATTAAACACACACACACACACACACACACCCCTCCTGACAAAACTATAAAATCTTGTAAAAAATCTTAATAAGTAAAACCAACATTAATTTAAAATATTATATACATATGTGTATATATATAATAGAAATTCTCTGCAAGTAGCAAATTTTCCCACATAATATCTAAAAAGCAAACAGGTCTTCTAAAACAAAATGTTCTTAACATTTTGTGATATCTTTTTTTAGTTTTTATAGCTGTTATATCTTGATCTTTTATATGTACCATTGCCTAACAATTTAATGTGATAATTAGAATGAAAGAGTAGTGATACAGACAGGAGGCAGGAAAATACTAGTCAGAAAAGGGTGGGGTCACTGGCAAAGCCTCACCCTCAAGCCTGGACCTGAGGCCCGAAGTGAGAAAATGCCTTCCTGTTTTCCCGCTCGAATGTTACTTTTTGGCCCACCCCACCCCCTATCCTATAACCATAAATACCGCAGGCTCCAGTGACAGAGGGGAAGCAGAAAGAAGAGAAAAAACAGCCTGAGGTCAGCAAGAAGTAGCTTGACTTCAGAGGGGTGGCTTGACAGCAGGACCTTTCAGAAGATTTCCGCCACGGATGGCCAAACTCCAGGGCAAGACCACCTTCCCCCTCCATCCCCTTTCCAGCTCTCCATCTCACTGAGAGCCACTTCATTGACAGTGAAATCCCCCACATTTACCATCTTCAATTTGTTCGTGTGACCTGATTCTTCCTGGACACCAAACAAGAGCTCAGGGTACAGAGGGCTGTCACACTGAGCTATTAAACACTTAAGCTGTCTGTGGATGGCAAAGGTAAAAGTGTACTGTAACACATGCCCTCTGGGGTGCCAGGGATTGCAGGTACCCCCCAGATGCTGCCATGGGGCTACATGAAGTTCTATTCCTGTCAGCACCCAGAAGCACTTGTTCTGGCCCCTACACCTAATCACTGGCATGCTCCCCTTCCTGTGAGGCACTGAGAGCTATGGATTAAGTAAATGAGCCATCCCCTTCATGAATCTTGTGAAGGGATCAAGGGAACTGTCCTGTTTCATCTGGGGGCTTGCCCAGGATACTTCAGAAGGGTAAGCAAAATGTGGATTTGTCTCTCCTTGTCCTCAGACTTTCCTCTGAGCTATGCTATTTGCAGGGGATAGGATGCAGCCCTGCCATCTCTCTCTTTGGGGTAGGAAAGAGGAAATGCTGGGTAGAAAAAGGAATGTTGGCTCTGTTTCCTTTCATGGAGGTCTAGTTGTCATATAGGACTGGAATAAAGTCCTGGGGAAACCGAAGGCCTCTTGCCAAGGCCACTCCTCAGTATTGCCAGAAGGCCACAAGACTGGACCTGTTCCCCAAGTGTCTGTCAAGGCATCAGCCAAGACCTCCAAAGTTTTCTTTTGATATCTTTCCTTCCTTCTTTTATGGTTTGAAATGGCTCCTAGCTCTTCTTTTATAATGTTAAGGGTTCTACTACAAACTGCAGCAATGATACTAGGCAGAATGTATGTTTGGTCCAGCCATCAGATGTGCAACTCAGAACAATACGATTTCCGTATGTTCTTAGAGGTGTGACCCCAAACCCCAGTGGCCACACATGTGTGAATGGGATGGGCAGATGAATGGCGGTTCCCTTCTCATCCCCTGCCCTCCAGGCTTGGGTGCCTGGGCATGTCCGTAGCATGCATGTGCTGGGCCCAATAGCCAAGTGCGTGGTGGGCATCAGCTGTGCATGCTGCCCAGGCCCTAGGGTAGTCTTTGGGGCCAGGGACCCCATGCAGTCAGCTGGCCAGTGCTCTCTGCAGGCTGTCCCCTCCTGCCACAAGCCCATAGACTCTTTCCTCCCCTGGCCAAGGAGTTCAGCCCGGTTGGAACTGGGGGAGGCATACTATGATTAAAGGAACCTATTTGTAGAGAGCAAGAGGTTCTTTCCCTGGACCACCCCCCTTTGTCCTTTAAACTGTTTTTGTTCTTTTTTCTTTTCCAAGTGAGAGGTTTGTTTTCTTACCTCAGCACCTGTTTACAATAGGGAGGCAACAGAAGAGTGAGCCCTGCTGGCTGATAACAGCAAATTTGGCAGGACCCATTTGGGACTTAATCTAAATGGACCCTGAGATATCTTTTTGTCCCCAACTTGATTCCAAACTTCAGGTTGAGGCCCTAGGAAGGAAAAGAAGATCTGAGGGATCCAAGCAAGGAAACAGGCACAATGTAAATGGGCAGGACCAATTCCTGCTAATTAAGCCTCCATGTCATGGCAGGAGGCCATGCTCCATGGCACAGATAAGGACTGGGAAACCCAAAGGTTGCTGACAATAGGGGGAATGGAGGCATGGGCATAAGTGAATCCGGATAATTACTATTCTCTAGGACCTCCCTGCTTCATGGGTGCAGGCTGCAATGGCACCTGTGGGTGGTATCCATCTAAGGTCACCAGGACTTGAGGATAAGAAGACAGAAGAGAAAGGGGCAATGCCTGCTTCCCTTCCTCACACCCGAGTTTTTGCTGAAATAAGGAAGGGAAATGAGGGATGCCTATTTCCTTGTCTTTCAGAATGGGTAACCAACTGTCTTTGCCATTATGAGGTTATACTCTTCTGGAGTGCATCCTGAATCACTGGGACTCTTTGACCCTCAGAATCTGGAGGAAAAATGCCTATTAGCCATTTGCACAAAGGTTTGGTCAAATTATGAGGACTGGCTTGGTCTCAGGAAGGAACCATTCATTTTGATACCATCCGGCAGTTGGAACTTTTCTGTAAATGCAAGGACAAATTGTCTGAGACCCCATATGCACAGGCTTTCTTTACCTTGCAGGGCAATCCAGACCTTTGCCAACAGTGTGGAATTGATCCACCCCTCCTATTGGCCATCTCAGGAGAGGCTGCAAGGGGCAATCTCAGGGAACTAAAGAAACAAATCCCAGAGGCACCTCCGGCAGGGGAGCCAGCTCCCTTCAGTCCTGCTCCTCCGGGTTCTCCCCATCCTCTCTCCTGCTTGCCCCCTCCTAGAAATACTCACCCTGGACAAGCCCCAGTCTCACTTGTACCCCTCCAACAAATGCCTGTTGAATTTGGCCCCAGTAAGGTCCAGGTTCCCTTCTACCTCCAGGACTTAAGGCAAACTAAGGGAGATCTTGGCAAGTTTTCAGATGACTCTGACAGATATATAGAGGCTTTCCAGAATTTAACCCAAGTACTTGAACTCTCCTAGAAGGGAGTTGTGTTACTTTTAAATCAAACCCTGACTAACAGTGAGAAGCAGACTGTTCTGCAAGTGACAGAGTGATTTGGTTATGAGCTTTGTATCACATATATGATCAGGGAAGGTGCCAAACTTTATCCAAATGAAAGAGGTGCAGTACCAATGGATGACCCTGGAATGGATCTCAATGATGAGATGGGAGAGTGGAAGAAGAGACACTTTCAGGTGTGCATAATGGAAGATTTAGGTAGGACTTGCACCAAGCCTCTCAACTATATCAAGCTATTTATGGTAGACCAGGGATTTGATGAGAATCCCACTACCTTTCTGGAAAGGCTAAGAAAGACTTCGGTAAAGCACACATCTCCATCTTCTGATTCTGGTGAGGGAAAACTAACAATAAAGGATACATTTATTATATTCAGGAAGCCTCTGATATAAGGAGGAAGCTGCAGAAACAGGCCCTGGGAACAAAGAGTACTTTAGAGGACGTCCTGAAAGTGGCCAACTCAGTTTTTACAATAGAGATGGGGGGACACAAGAAAGAGGCAGAAGTTTTAATGGCTCCCATGCAAGCCTACAAACCCCAGAATTCTCAAGGTGCACCTGTTGACTGCTACAGATGTGGCAAGAATAGTTATCTCTCTTATAAAGTTTAACTGCTCTCACACAAGGTTTAATTTCTTTCACTAAAGTGAAACAGCTTGGGGTACAATGTTGTCAGCATATTTCATTTCTTATTTCTGTAATCTTTGGCACTAGATCCTTTCCTTGTATAATACACATATTTGACTCATGCATACTTAACCTTGTAAAAGTTTTTTTTTTTTTTTTTTTTTTTTTTTTCTTGTTTGCCTAGAGGCCATCAAACTCTGAACGGTCAGGCAACTGGAGTCTTGGACAACGGCTCCCTTTTGTCAGGGACCCTTAGGTAGACCTTAGGGAGGAAGCTGACTGCCGTTTTCCCCAAAAACAATGCCCCCGTCCGCAGTAAGTAGCTAAGATTGGTCATCTTCCATATTCTAATGGCACTAAGATGTGCCTCTTCAGAGAGGGAAAGTGACGTGGACAGAAGGCAGGAAAATACCAGGCTGAAAAGGGTAGGGTCCCTGGTGAAGCCCTCACACCTGGACCTGTGGCCCAAAGTGAGAACATGCATTCCTGTTTTCCTACTTGAATGTTGCTTTTTAGCCTGTCCCACCCACCATCCTATACCCATAAAAACCCCAGGCTCCATTGGCAGAGGGGTGGCAAAGCAGCCGAGCGGTGGAGTAGCAGAGTGGCCTGAGCAGCAGAATGGCAGAGAAAGTAAGAAGAGAAGCAGCAGTCTGACATCAGCAAGATGCAGCTTGACTTCAGAGGGGTGGCTTGATGGCAGGACCTCAGAGAAGAGTTTGGCCGGGGATGGCTGAACTCCAGAAGAAGACCACCTCCCCAGTCCATCCCCTTTCTAGCTTTCCATCCTGCTGAGACCCACTTTCATTAGCAATAAAATCTTCTGCATTTACCATCTTCGATTTGTTCATATGACCTGATTCTTCCTGGATGCCGAACAAGATCTCAGGATGCAGAGGGCTGTCACACTGAGCTGTTAAACACTTAAGTCATCTGCGGATGGCAAAGCCAAAAGAGCACTGTAACAGATGCCTTCTGGGGCTCCAGGGATTTTGAGTACCCCTCCTAGACACTGCCATGGGGCTACACAGAGTTCTACTCCTGCCGGCACCCAGAAGCACTTGTCCTGGCCCCTGCACCCACTCACCTGCATGTTCCCCTCTCCCATGAGGGGTTGAGAGCTGTAGGCTGACTAAACAAGCCAACCCCTTCATGAGTCCTGTAAAATGGTCATGGGAACCATCCCGTTTCAGTATCAACTCTAGAAACCAGTTAAGGATAAAGTATACTGAAGTATACTCACTTCTGCTGTGGTAAACAGAAGGGACTTTAGAGTAGAAAGAGGACATCTGGAGTTCTCGTAGATTAGTTCTAGAACTGTAGTTTCTTCATCTGCAAAATGGGTATGATAGTGCTCTTGTGTCACTGGTGTGAGGACTAAACAAAACAGAGCTGGTCCTCTGTATCCCTAGGTTATGCATTCACAGATTCAACCAACCACAGGTCAAAAATATTTTTGGAATGACAATAAAAATAAAACAAAGGGACATGTTGTGAGAAATGCATCATTAGGTGATTTCATTGTTATGTGAACATCCCAGAGTGTACTTACACAAACCTAGATGGCTCAGCCTACTACACATCTAGGGTATATGGGATAGCCTATTGCTCAAAGGTTACAAACCTGTACAGTATGTTACTGTCCTCAAGACTGCAGGTGGTTATAACATGATATTGCCTCACAACGCATTTCTCAGAACATAATTCCCCAAGTCATAAGCTATGCATGAGTATATTTACATAGTTTACATTGCACTAAGTATTATAAGTAATCTATAGATGATTTAAAGTATACAGGATGATGTGCATGTGCTGTATACAAATACTGTGCCATTTTATGTAAGGAGCTTCAGCATCTGTGACATTTGTTATCTCCAGGGGTCCTGGCACGAATCCCTTGCAGATAACAAGGGACAACTGTAATGCAGGTAAAGTATTTTTCCCAGTGCAAAACTCATAGAATGTGCTCAGTTAATAGTAAGTACTATGATGAGGATGAATCAGAGGATCTAGGACTTGTTTGTTGTTCTTCTACCAGAATGCTGGTAGAAGATTTTTCTTCCTCTTTATTATCCTTGATTTTTATAAGCTGAACAAAACAAAGCAATATGGCATAGAGGCAATGGTGACATGATTGCCACATTAATTTTTAGTCTTTTATTTCTAATTTATGAATGTGAGGCTATATTTTTCACTTTAAGTATAACTTTGACCACATTCCATATGTTTTATTATATATTTTTATTACCTTTAAGTTATAATGTTTCCTAAACTCCTTGGTTAATAAAATTAAAAGTACCTAATTAAATTTATGAATATATTTATCTTTTGTTACTGTTTCCTAAATTGCATTTCAGAAAGTGGATGAGATCTTTACTATATAGGTTATTTGAAATTTGCCTACTATTTAACATTTGGTCACTAAAATAAATATTCTATATGTGCTTGAGAAGAATTTGTATTTCCCAATCATTTTCTGTAAATACAATATATATTTATTGGGTCAAGCTTGTTAATTATATTGGCTCACTCCTATATTCTTCCTAATTTCTCATTAATTTATTAATTCCTGAGAGAGGAATATTGGTATCCTCCACTATCATATTAGCCCCATCAAACTCTCTTTGGATTTCTGTCAATGTTATTACTTTGTTACATCTTTCTGGTGAATTGAATATTTCAATATCATGTCAGGACTTTATATTTAATGATGCTCTTGGTTCACAGTCCATTATGTTGGTCTATATGCCAATGTTTGGTTGGTATATGCATCAGTATTTATATTGAAAGATTGTGCCTGTTTCCCACACATTCCTTAATGTGCTAATACGATAAGCCAAGTTTATAGATTAGACTTTAGTGACATGAATGGAAGACATAAACTGCACACATGTACCTTTTAATGGCAAAGGTTATGGGACAAGAAACCTCTATATGCCATTTGAATCTTCCCCATAAAAAGGGCATCCTCTTGATGAGAAAGAATTTCAGCTTGCCCCTGTGCACACAGTATCTCATAATTGAAAGTACTGTCAATCATTTTTGCATAGATATGCTTTTTACATAATATGGATTACTGTACACATTATGCTTTTTTGCATAATTATTTTTGCATTCTATTTATCAAGTAATGATATCATACTTTATGAGTGACTTAAGGGATTTTTAAAAATAGTGTTTACTGACTTTTTAATGATCTCCTCATATAACAATATGATTCTGCTGTACTCTTATTAATCATTACTAACAATCATTTTAACAATTGTCTAGTCAACCACTCTTACACTGCCACTAATTGCTCTGGACTCACTTTCACTGATGCTGGCCCTCTTGACCTCAGGCACTTAGCTTTGTACCTCTATTGTAATATTTTCTTGGCTTCCTTGGAATATCTCCTGGTCTACCTTCCTTTATGGGCATTGCTTCTTTATAGTTTTCAGCTCAGCTTATATTTTTGCCCTCAGTAATAACCATGACATGTACTAAGTATTCCTGCTCTCGAGACTTATGTAACTTTCACACACCAAGTATGACTCATTTCTCTATTCAAGGGATTTTATTCAAACATTTTTAACAAAACTTTGTCGAGTGCCTATTGCACGCCAGGACATGTTTTGGGTACTAGAGTTTTAAAAACCATAGTCTTACATACAAATGTGCATGGTCACATGGACATTGTAAAAGGTGACTTGGGGGAGAACTAATAATATGCTATTAGTAAGATAATGAGCATCATGAAATATATACACAAAACAATAAATTTATCTCACCTTTGAGTGAGATAAAGGCACTTTCGATCTGTAGAGAGGATAAAGTTAAGTAATTAAATTTCTATTCTCTATAATGAGAAATTTAGAATAAATATGAATGAGTTGTTAATCACTGTAATGAATCAAGGAAAGAATTTGTTTAATCAAATTATTCTAAGTAAGATACATTCTCATTTGTCTTTGATAGCTTGAGTGGGGTGTTCCTTGAAGGCATCTATGGAGTAGATGATAATTCAGTTTCAAATACTCAGATTTGATGGTGAATGTTTCACTATTTTTTATTGTAGAGTATTGTACCTTAAGTTTGTGCTTTAACAAATTACTTTCAGTTGCTGACATTAATTACAGTCATTTTGACTAAAGCCATCTAGAAAGCTATCACTTTGTTATTTTACCTCCTCAGTTTGTCAGTGCATATGCTTTTGGAGATACCTCTGGCCTAGTTTCTTCCCAGGTGTCTTGCCTCCAAGAAAGCCCCCAGTGATTCTGCCTCCTGGTATTTGAACTCTTGTATCACGCTTCCCCACAGGGTACAATATGGCAGAAGTAGTGGTATACCACTTCCAATATTAGATTATAAAGATTGTCCCTTCTGTCTCTGGAGTTCCTTTGCTCATGGACTCCCTCTCATTCCTTGGATCATCTGCTCTGGGAGAAGCCAACTCTATGGCCTGAGGACATTTGTTGAAAACTGAGTAGCAAGGAATTGAGGGTCCCACATCTATACACCATGGGGAACTGAGGTCTTCCAATAACCACATCAATACCACCTTAGAAGTAGATTCTTCAGCCCCAGTGAGCTTGAGATGACTGTGGTCTCAGTCAACAGTGTGACTGCAACTCATGGGAAACCTTAAGCCAGATCCACCCAGCAAAACTGCTTCCCAGATTCTTGAGCCTCAGAATGTGAACTCATCAAAGTTTGTTGTGCTAAACTGCTAAGTTCTGGGGTAATTTGTTATGTATTAATAGATAACTTATATACTAGGTCCCTAAGAAAATCTACAATAAAGATGTAATTTGTCATGAGATAAGACATCGTACCACAGCCTCTTCCCAAAGAACTTTGACTGGCCCATGGATTCCTTAAGAGAGGAATAGCTTCATATTTTCCCCTGTGTCCAGCCCTTTATAGTTTGTTCCAGTAATGAATGGCTGGGATGATTTTGTTTCCTTCATCAGAGCCCTAAGTTACTTATTGATTACAGGAACATTTGCAGAAAAGCATTATTTTATATTTATAATTATATGTATATATGTAAACATCTACCTGCATATAACAATATTAAAAAGTGTTCTATTTTTACTCACACATAGGTACTATACAGAGGCAGAAAAAGGAGAGTTACTTAGATCATTCATACACAAACACACATACATGCATAAATGCACACTTTTTTATATTCATATGCATTTTACATTTGTACACATATGTATATTTACACACATACGTATATATTTTACATTTTGCATTTACACACCTATGTATATATTTATATATATATTTATCCTTGTCTATCTACATATAGACACACATATATAAATGCAAGCCCTATACATATAGCTTTATCTGTATTTATCTGGCTATAGAAATTTTCCATGGGAATTCAAACTAAGGAGTATTTATTGATGGTTAGAAAATTAAAAGAAAACATTAATTAGAGTAGTAATTTATTTTACTGTACATCAGCCCTTTAAAAATTTTCATAAAATTAAAAAAGGAAAAAGAATAGAAATATTACTTCATGGATTCCAAATATGTGCATAGATAGTGTTTTTTTGTATACACAGGTAAAATTTCCTCTATGAAGATTTATACAGTTTATTTTTAAAAAATACAGATCAAGATAAAAATTGAATCTTCTTTTGCTTTTTTTTTTGAGACAGAGTCTCACTCTGTCCCCCAGGCTGGAGTGCAGTGGCACTATCTCGGCTCACTGCACACTGCAACCTCTGCTTTCTGATTTCAAATGATTTTACTGCCTCAGCCTCCCGAGTAGCTGGGATTACAGGTGTGTGCCACCATGCCCCACTAATTTTTTGTATTTTTAGTACAGACAGGGTTTCACCATGTTGTCCAGTCTGGTTTTGAACTTCTGACCTCAAGTGATTCACCCGCCTTGCCCTCCCAAAGTGCTGGGATTACAGGCGTGAGCCACTGTTTCCGGCCAAAAATTGAATTTTTACTGAAATTATTTATTTCAGTTTTCCTTGAGATGCTAAATGCAGTAAGTATAATAACTCCATTACCAAATTACTATCTTATGAACTTTAATTAATTATCTCTATATTACTGTAATTATGTTATTGAAGAAAATACTAAATAGTAGAGTCAACTTAAAATCTGGTGATATTCCATGCATAATTGTCATTCATTTCTATTGAAACGCAAATAATTCTTGGCTAATTCTCATTTTATCAAGGTACAATTCTTGCAAAATACCACTGAAACCTGGTGAGGATCAGAGTGATTTTTTTTTTTTCTATTTTTGAGGACTGTCCATCTCTCTGTATGTGTATGTGTTTTCGTCTTACTATGTTTTCTTAACTGGCATTAGCCATTTAAACCCAAACATGAAAAAGAAAATTTTAGAGCAGCCACTAAATAGAATGAGTATTTTCTATTTCCACAATGATATATTGGTAACGGCAATTGTTTAAATATGGAAAATGGAAGAAGAAAGAAAATTAAATATTTATTTTGAATCTAAACATGTAAAATGTGATTTTAAGAATATGGATAAACCTATGCTGATTAATTCCAAAATTTTATGACATTTTTGCTTCTGCATGTAAGAACATGACAAATTGCAACCCTTTTGTGAAAAACTCACCACCACTCACCTGTGCACCCAGGTTTCTGGAATGTTGTGTGCGGCATACACTGTGAAGCTGAGGTGGGAAGGAAGCCCGGGATTTAGATAGGAAATGCATCTGGGTACATTTACAGGCTGAAAATCTGCATAAAAGCTGTTACAATAGACATTGATGAGCTGGTAGATGGATGTGGATAGTTCAGTTGTTACCTTCTCTATCAAGCCTAGAAAAGAAGAGGTAGAGATCAAGTCACTAACAAGGGCCATATTTATCATAGGCCATCAATTAAAGCTTTGAAATTTCTTATAATACAATTTAAATAAATTTAATTAAAGTGACCCTTTACCAACTGAAGGCAATTAACTATCTGTACCTCTGAATGCAACCTGGCTTAGTTGCTAGTAGATTATTTATCAATAAGCTTTCTGATCTTCAGCTGCAGAAATCTTCGAAGCATGGCCTTTTCATCACAATTTGGAATTTTAAAAATTATTAATTTGACATTCTGATCAACTGTAATTTGCAATTTTTTTTTCAGATTTGTGATTGTTTAAAATTAATTTTCAGACAAGGAATATTTTTTCTACATGACTTATAAGTACGTCAAACAAATTCTATCTAAAGAATTAATCATAATGAATTTGATGATGCTATCATGTTTACCATTAACTGAACACTAATCATATACAATGCGCTGATATAAAAACAGAATGAAAATAGTACATGGCTAGGATTTAAAACCAGCTTGAAATGAAAGATTTATGATGTTTACTGTATCTCTTTTTCAAAATCAAAGCCTTTCTTGAGTTTTGCCATTAGTTATTTAAAAGGAGTCACTGGTTATTCCTAAAAGTGATTTGTCACAAAAGAAGAAAAATTACTAGGTATAGGGGCTAATAGTTTTTCTCTGGCAGCTAAGTAGATAATGAGAACAAGTAAGCACATCATCAGAAATTGTGTTTTTTTTTTTTTAATCTGCTGTGATATGAATCCATGTGCTGTTAGTCAATAAAGTTGTTTATTCAAACACACGTGATTATTTATAAGTTTTTAAAACATGCAATTCCCTATATAGTAGTTCAGTCTTAACAGTACTTTTGCTTTCCACAGTTTCAGTTACCCAAAGTAAACTTAAGTAAAAAAAAAACTAAGTGAAAATTCCAGAAATAAACAATTTATAAGTTAAAAAATCATGAATTGCCTTTTGTTTCTAATTGTTTGGAAATGAAAATAGTACAGAGCTAGATATTTCCTTTGACAATCTACAGTATTCCAGCACACAGGCAGTTGGATACTTCAGGAAAGTGGCCAGCTTGACACGGAGCTTCCTCCCACATCCGGTCTGTGCCTCAGTAGCTCTGTCTATAATTAAATATGTTTGTTGTTGTTTAACATATGCTGTTTTTCACTTAGTTATTCATAAATTTGTACAAAATATATAAGGTAGATTAACTTTCCTTATTTGTTATATTTCTTAAATTGTGCCCTCTGTTGAAACTGCCTGGGGGGACAAGCAGAGGAAAAAAAAACCTGTAATTAAAATTCTCTGAGAAGTCAGCAGTAGCAATTAATGAAGCAGAAGAGTAAAGCAGTGTAAAAATAGTCTTAAAAGAGGCCACATCAAACTCTGGAGGCCAATGAACAGAGATTCTCCTGAACAGCAGGAGGCAGAGAATTATAAATATATAGAAACATCTTGTTTCTCTGTCTCCAAATTGTATTCTTGGTATCCTGAAGCAGGAAGCACAAACTTCTTTTCAAGAATTCCCAACATTGTGCAAATGAACACACATCTAAAACAAATCATAAATTTATTAATTTAAGCTCTAGCATATATTTTTGGGGAAACTTAGTCATTTAGTTAATTACTCAAACTCTACTTTTTGCTTTTTGTGCAGAAACATGGTTCTTGGATATAATTTGCTACTTTAAGTTTGCATAGAGATGTATGCTTATGCATTATGTTTTACTTCCTGAACTCTAGATGAAGACTACATTTCAAATAGCATCATGAAATCATATTAAGCACCCAAGACACAGGGCTTGGTAGTGAAATATGGTGGGAAAAGAGTTTATTGCACCTAATTTTACTCTAGAAAAGAGTTACAGTGCCATGAAATAAAGAGGCAAGGACAATCTATGTGCAATTTAGACTCAATTAAAATCTGTCATGATTTATTATAGGATATAAGTCTCCAGGAACATTTCTGTACAGTTTTGTGGGATCTCATATTCCAGTCCCTGGAGGAATATGGGGGAGGAGACCTCATTAAACATTCCTGATAGAAAAGGAGAATCAGTTTCATACAGACACACCTCCAGCTTGATCACTTCATGTTCGACCACTGAGATTCTGCTAGTAATACTGTCAGGGAGTGACCATTCCTTCCTTCCCTCTATTGTGTTCTGGAGTTTTATGAACACCTAGAATAGGGGTTTTTGTACTTGCACAAGTTTCTTTATACCCTCTGCCACCCTATTTTCCTTTTTGATGTGAGATGGGGGAGTTCCTCAAACATAATTGAATGTCTTCTTCTGAGTGGTGGGAATTAGAGTTGAGAGGATATACTTTTGTACATGACTACTGAAACAGTTAAGGGTGTGGAGGACAGGAGAGGTTTTCATTTGCTTTCCAGTGGATTTTTCTGAATCCAAGTGTGTTAGTTGAACATCTGAGGGGCAGACAGTTTTCTTGCAGATACTCAGAGTACTCCTGTGCCAAATACCATCTACAACCAAGAATGATCCTGACCAGACCCTGCATATTAAATCCTATTATACTGTTTATGCATATTAGGATAACAAGATCAGAGAGTTTAATCTAGAATCACCGACTCTGAAAGTAGGATCTTTGATTCAAAACCACTTGAGATATGAGTTGGGAGAGTTGAAATTCAAAACCAGTTCTTCCTGATTCCAAAAGTCAGACTCTGCTCTATCCCACGCAATCTCACACCTACTGTTTCCTATAGAGGCAAAGTCCTCCCATGGCTTGCAATTTTATAGATTCAGAGCCTCTGTAAACACTAATTATTCCAGAACCAAATCCTCCTACCTGTTATATTAGCTTGGTCTTTCATATAGAGCTGGAATTTAAATTTGAAGTGGGTGACCTTGCAGACAGACATCTACTACTTTTCTAATTTTTCTTACATCAAAATATAATTAGGTAAATGGTAAAATTCTCAATGTCTTGTAATGGTTATAAGATATTTTCAGCATTTTAATATTATAGATCTTTTTGTAGACTTTTCTCATTATTTAAAAAATATCAGGCTAAAAATTTACAGAGTGTGGATTTTTATTCCCTTGCAGAATAAACACTTCCATTAATAAAAAGGATTTTAGAAAAGCATCTTTCTCCTCATAAGGCTGTGTGTGTGTGTGTGTGTGTGTGCGTGTGTGTGTGTGCGTGTGTTGTGTGTTACCACAGTATTTGGATAAAAAAATTATTTTGGATTCTATAACTTATTTTTTTCTTTTATTTATTTCAAAATACTTGAGTACATGTATGTTTTACCTTTTGCTGAAGTCTCTGAACTTTGATAAAAATTCTGAAAGAAATGTAAAATTATACTTGTTATTCACACAACAAATTCACAAAATAATCAAAAGGTAACGTCCAAAATCTAAACATTATAATTTTTTTGTCATGATAAAACAACAAAATATTTCTTGGCATCATATATCAATTTGCTTATTAAACAGAATAAATTTAAATTGTATGATGAAATAAAAACTTTCTAAATATTGTAATAAGCAATGTAGGTACTTTTTTAAAAGAGAAATTACCACGATAGATTGTCTAAGCTCAATTCCCCTTATATAACAGTGACTAATCTTTTGATAAACGTGCATGTCTAATTCTCTCTGTATGCCATGTCCAGCTCTTATTCCTAGCAGTTATTCAGCAAGCTTTGGACAGCACCTAAAAGAAGACCGAATTGAAGTGTACAAAATCAGTATAGATTCACTAAATAGTTTTCTTTCTTTGCTCCTTCTTAGGAAAATTTTAAAACTCTGATAGTCAAACACTTGAAAAAATAAAATATATTGAGTCATATCTTAAATAAAAAATACAATCCGAAATCCTGTTTTTTTTGTTTCCATTTTCATTATTCTTTAGGTTCATGTCCATTAGTGTGCTGCCCTTCCTTATTTACTTATTTTTATCCTTGTTAGAAACCTAGAATTACTTTGGTGGCTTAGGATTTGCTGGTTGTAACTGAACTATCATGAAAACTGTATAAGTTGATTTATAAACATCCTAAAAAATGGTTTCAGCCCAAAAGGAAATACAATTGTTAATAAGATCCATTTTAATTGCCAATAAAACGTTTTAAATTTATAAACTCAAAATTTAAAAAAAGTGAAAATAAAAATATAAAATTTCAAGTCTTGCATTTAAGGAAATACAATTAGTTAAAAACCAGATTTCTCAAACAAATAAATTAGAGAATAATTGTTTTTCCATAACAAAAAATTTGTTACAGTATTCTTTTAGAGAGAGAACGTTTTGATCATGTTTAAAATGTCATTACATTTATATGTAACTTTTTAATTAGAAGCATCTTTCGCATGAACCTTTTCAGAAGCATTTCTATTAGGTAAAATATTTAATCGGAGTATAGTATCAGTTGCTAGTCTTAACAACTACATATGAGATTTCCACCCTATCCATGTGGGTGAGATTATTAAAAATGTTAGCCTGATTTAACTAGAATTCAATTTATTCAGAAATATAGACTTACATTAGAAAATCACCATGACATCCACCTACACCATGATGTGAAAGACCATATTTTCACTTTGTGGTTCGCCTATTATGTAAGCATTTAATGGAAATTAAATTATGTGAGTTCTGGAATATAATTTGAAGGATGCAAATTGTTTCCAGTGCTGGGTCAGAGAATAAAATAGAGTACAAGTATGTTTGTCATATAATCCTTCATCTTGCCAAAGCTTACATTTAATACACTCCTAATGACTTCCCTGTATGGCAGGAAATAGTCCTTTGTATGTTGACCAAAAATGCAGCCAAGAAAAAGAAAAGCTTCTCAAATTTCAGTTTGTTGGCAGAAGGCCTGTATTTGTCATTTCTTCAGTCTTAACTTCATGGTGGGTGGATAGACTGCTTTGGCATTGTTAACTGTAGCTGGTTACTGCACAAATTGTGTAAAATGTACTTAATATGTGTGCCAATATTCTTACATAGGTGGGCTCACGATTCAAATGGGATGGAAAAAGAGATGAACAAAAGTATGAATGCAACTGATGTAGAATAAATGAGCTTTCAACAGTCTGCTCAAAATAAGTAGGATCCATTTTTACAGAATATTGAACTATTTTATCTATTGACATATATTAAATAAAACTCCTGATTGTTAACTCCTTTCTTAATTTCTCTCATGAAAATCATTGTAGTCTTATCAAAATATAGGATAAATAGATATTACAAGTTTAAAAGTTTCAAAGAAAAATCACACAAAATTTTGTGTTTACACTAGTACATAAGGAAAGTGAAATGTGAAGTTGAGTTTTTCTTGAGTATGATAATTGTTTATGGCTTTCCAATGAAATACCCAATTCCTTTGTGAAAAATTCTTTTAACTTCAAATATTAAGTTTGATATTTCTGAAAAATTGTCATTTTTGTTCTTTTAGGGAGTTTCAGAAAATGAGTGTTTTGAAGATAAAACTTTTTATAACCAGCAATACTTTAACATCATTCAAAATGCTTCATCCTAAGACTATATTTTCCTCATTGTTTGATCAGTTGTTTGTCCGCCAATTCACCAAGAGCTGGACATAAAAGTAGAAGAATAATAAAATAGTCTTAACAGATGGGAAGATGTGTCCACATCCACACATCTGGTCTCTTCCTCTGGCAATGGTTCATATTTGTCAGGAGGCTGGTTGTAATCAATGGTCATGAGATGACAGGGGCCAACCTTCCTGGTGCTTGTGTGAATTAAAGCCTTCGTATTGGCCTTGTGGGAAAGATTCTCCAGAACTAGCACCAGCACCATCCTTAATACCTCCAGTAACAACAACGATCTCATTTAAGCTACACTGTCATCAGGGCCCTTTATTAACATTATTTCCCATACTTAGAAGAACCCTGCAAATTCTGTTTTATTTTTCTGTTTTAAACATGAGGAAAATTAAAACTCCAAAAAGTGAATTAATTTTCCACAGGATGTTTATACAGAAACTGGTAGATCTTAAATCCAATTCATATTTGCATTATCTTATCTCATGTATTTTATCAGCTTTGGGAGCTTGTAATGTTTCTAAAATGTGACAATTTAAGAGAAATACCCGCCTGTTCAAAGTTAATTCTCACTACCTTGTTATACTGACTTAACATCACCAATTAGAAAGCCCCTTTTCAGCATCATGTAATTCCCAAGTTTTTAAGTTCATCAAAATAGTTATTTTCGAAACATACTGGTGAAATGCTTTTTAAGACGCTAGTACAAGTTTGTCCAACCCGCAGCCTGTGGGCCACATGCAGCCCAGGATGACACTGAATGTGGCCCAACACAAATATTACAAATATGTAAACTTCCTTAAAACATTATGAGATTTTTTTTTTAAGCCTATCAGCTATTGTTAGTGTTAGTGTATTTTACATGTGGCCCAAGACAATTTTTGTAATGTGGCCCAGGGAAGCCAAAAGATTGAACGCCCCTGCTCCAGTATATTTTTTTTTTACTCTGAGGCAGAATAGAAAAATATGATTATACTATATGTGATCAAATCAGATTGTTTTACCTTGTTGTTACTTGTAAAGGCCCTAGGTCTTAAGAGCTACATACAAAAACAGTTTTGGAGACTACATAGTTACTCAGTTTCCTTCTATAATTGGAAAGTAAAAGAGAAGGTGTTTCCTTTTTAAGAAAAATTTAGGGAAATAAACACAAATCTGTCTTCGATATTGAATTGCTGGATTTATTGATTACATTATTTAAATTTTGATTTATTTAATGCTTTGCATTTTTAGCTTTTCAATAATGTTTACCTTTAAAATATGTTTGTGGTGTACCTCCATGAGTCATCAAAATCATCATTGTTCATGTAAAGAACGTATTTAAATTTCTATATTCATTTTTTTACTGTCTAATCACACAAAACTTTGGATTAAATAAGATCTAGAAAGCCCATCATTAAGAAACTACTGAATTTTCATACCCACTTATCTATTTGAAACAATAAGCAGTAAGCATGATTATTTCTATGTAGTAATACGATTATCTATATTGTAAATCAATCTTTTGAAAATTTCAAGACTGGCATATTCAAAAGTAGTAGAATCTTTCTTGTTGTCTACCACGCAGATAGAGATTATATGTATTCACTCTATCTTAGAAAGTTTCACATGCACTGTAATGTGTATAGGGGCCTAGGTTCAAATCTGTATTTTGCCACTTATTAATTCTCCGTACACACACACTGTAAGCGTTGAGTTTTAATAGTGAAATGAACATTAAAATACCAACTTTATGACATTGCTATGAACATAAATTGAGATAAAATAAAAATTAAATTCAATAAGGTAATGCATATGTCAAACTATGTTATATATTACAATGGACTAGCAAATACTAGTTATTATTATCATCGTATCTTTCTGCTTTATCATCTGCTAAATTAATAATAAGATAAATGAATTTATTGTAACCAGATGTCCTAATGTTTTTCTTGGAAAATAATCACTTACAGGTCTACATCAGATTTCTTAGAATTCAAAAGAAAATCACATAATGTCCATTTTTTAAGCCCACCAAACCACAATGTGGGATCCAGAGAAAGTCACACAGGAATCATGGAAGCAGTGTGCACTGCAAAATTCGCAAAAGATAGCACAAAAATGGATCTTTTCTTTTTTATAAATGTGCTTATCCATACAAACATGACACTTATGCCTGTATACACTCGTATACGTGAGAACCGTTAACAATCTATACAAACACGTATATGTGAATGTTATATAATTACGTTCATTTAGGTAGGATTATAGGATTGATTTCAGTACCACCTGAAGTTATTAGGTGGTTACAAACTTCAAAGGTGTAATCAATGTCCTTATAGTTTAATCAAATCTATTTGGCATAATAGACTCAAGCTGCCAACACTCCCAAACAATTGAAATATACTGTTTGGCAGCACACACACACACACACACACACACAGAGAGATACACACACAATCACACAGACTCAAACATACACACAGAAATACAGTTGTTAGTAAAAAGTATTTTACTCTCCTTAATTAAATATTGAACTCAGGTTTAAAACTACTGTGTAATAAATGAATATACTTACCTCTGCTTTTCTCTGAAGAATTAGACTTAGTTCATTTACTGCATCTGTAATTTGTTTGGTTTCCACACACCCTAGAACACTGCATATTTTTTTAACTTCTTCAATAATATTATCCACGTTTTCCTGTAGATAACCAAGATTCACATCTTACAATCTATTGAAATAAATGAGGGAACATCAATTTATTCTCAAACTTCTTCTTTTTCCATGAGGAGCAAGTGGAATAAAATATGATTGTTTGCTTTCACACAAAAAGAAAGTTCTCAAGACTCTGGTTACCCTGTAACTGGGCTTTAATTTTCACTGAGCAAATGTTCAAAATTAGAACTGACTTAACACTAACTTACTAACTTAGCTCTAATTTAACATTACTTGAAACAAAATGAGAGAGAGAGGTAGAAGGAGAGGAAGGGTAAGGAAGAGGGAGAGGAAAAGAGAGAGAGAGGGAGGAAGAAGTGTGGGGAAAGCAGGGAAACTCAGCCTTAGACAAAGTCTGTGGTTTCCACAAAACACTATGAAAACAAAGTAATGATGGTCAACCCTGGGAGAGTTTCAAAATACACCTATTGTTTGGAATCAGGGTATAGTTGGGCAAACTTACTAGAAAATCAGATTCACAGGGTTCAGAACAAACTCTGGACAGTCAGTTGTGGTGTTGAGGTGTTTGATAATCATCTGATTGCACATCCTTGAAGTGACTGATTTTTCAAAACAATCGCTGATGACAAATACAATCTACTGATACAATTTGGATGTCTGTCCTCTCTGAATCTCATATTGAAATATAAGCCCCAATGTTGGAAGTGAGGTCTGATGGGAGGCATTGGGTCATGGGGGTGGATCCCTCTTGAATGGCTTGGTGCTGTCCTTGCAATAGTGAGCGAGTTCTCACAAAATCTGGTTGTTTAAAATTGTGCAGCACATCCCGCCTCCCTCTGCTCCAGCTCTCACCAGGTTAGACACCTGCATCCCCTTCACCTTCTGCTATGATTGCAAAGCTTCCTGAGGCCCTCACCAGAAGGCGATGCTGGCACCACACTTCTTGTATTGTCTGCAGAACTGTGAGCCAATTCAACCTCTTTTCTTTATGAATTACCCAGACTCAGATATTTCTTTATAGCAACACAAAAATGGCCCAATATGCCTACAGCAATGACAAATTCTTCAAATCAACAATGCAGGCTGGCCTTAAGATAGATAGCGATTCTATGGTCACCATTCTAAGAATTTTTCATTAGCCGTTCTATATCTCAGATTTGCACATGTTCTTAAATAAGCATTTATTTTAAAAAAACCGTCTCTGTTTTGACCTTATTCTTTTCTATGTTTTGCCATTAACTATAGTGAGAAATCTCTCTTTTCTTTGATTCTGTGTGAATCACGTTTCACTCTACAATGTTTTTATGTTCTTTGTCTTTATCATTAACAATTGTGTTTTCTCAAAAAACATCAGTTTTGTCACCAGCACCACCGTCATTCCAATGGAAAATTACAACAGTTTATTTTAAGAAGAGATGGAACAGAGTTCTTCCTTTTATTTGCATACAAAGATATGTGTTCACAGCATAAAAAGATTTTAATTCCCCTTACATTTTCTTAACAAAGTGTCAATACAAAGACACAATGCAAGTTTTATATTAATGGGATAATACTTTGCTTCTTTTGTGGAAAAATAACATGTACTTTTAAATTTGTTGCCAGTATCTCTGATATGTAATTTTACAAATCCTGAAACCAATGACAAAAACCTGAAGAATAACTAATTAATACTACAAAAGACAAAAGGAGGATTCCAAAAATTGTCTACAGATTTTATTAATGAGCTAAAAGTAAAAAGATACAATTTAGTTGAGATCTATTTTAAGTCTCTCATGGATTAAAAAATATATTTATCCAATAATAACATGGAGAAGAAAAATTTATGAGTCATTCAAATGGAAAAAATCATTTATTTCACTTATGTGTTAACTCAATATAAGTCAATATTGTGATGTGCCTACCAGATCCAGTTCATTATTAAATTGAATCAAAAGACACATACTCTGCATAACTAGAAAGTGAGTTCCACCACATTTTCAATGTATATTATCCAAACTGGAGTTTAGTTTGGATACTAGATTTGAGAATGTACTTGATAACTTGAAAATTACCAAAGGACAACAACCTTACTATTAATATACTGTTAATACAGTATTCACTCAGAAGAGCATCATAGACAATACTGTCAGCTCTGAAGTCAAGATCTGTTTGTTTACATCCTGGTTCTGCCCCTTTCTACCTGTGGCCATCATCAGAGTATTTAACTTTCTTGTCCCTAGGCTCCCTCTTCTGTGAAGTGAGAATAATAATTAAGTTTCTGTAAAGATTAAATTAGATAAAATATGAAATATAGTGCCTGGCAGATAATGAGGGCTAAATTTTAATGTTTAACTAGTTAATTTTATTCATTCACACCAATCTTTCAGTTTATAAGAGAAATGAGACACTGTATATGCACAGATAACTAATAGAATAGAAATTAGAAAATCATAAAAGTCTGAAAAGTCATATTAGGTTCTATGTTTATTTTTTTCATTCCTCTGTTCTAAGTAAATATGTGCGATACATGAGTTTGTGAAAATTCATAAACATTACTAAATACCAGGTTGACTTGGGTCACTAGGTAGCTGGTAGCTGATTTATTCAATCTATTACTCCAGTCTTGCACTACTTCTTATGTGATCCACTTATCTGATTTAATATTCACATTCTGAAGATAATCATTATATTCATGCATAACTGAGATTGCTAGAATATGTGAAGCAAAATATTGCAATTGTAAAAATTGAGTTGGTGATTAATTGGATATGAGAACCAACAGAAAGGTTGGATTTAAGATGATTCCAAAATTTCATTTCCAAATTTTGGAAACCAAGAATACAGGTGCTATTCATTATGGCAGAAACACAGACAAAATGAAGATTTTTGGTAGAATCATGATGTGAGTATTTTTTGATACATAGGCTTTGAGCTTCCCAGAGGAAATGCAATGGAGTTCTATCTCTAGCAACTGGTGGACTGAGAAAATATAGACACACTACACCACACACACACATACACACACCACATGGTGTGTGTATAAACATTAAACAAACTATAAGAAAGGTAGGATAAATCTTAGGGTTGCAGACATTTAGAGGGAACTTCAAGCCTGAGCAGTAGCTCCAACAGTGATGCTGCAATGGCCTGGAGGAAATATCAGACTAGATATAGATCCTCAGCTGTAAGATTGGTGTTTATTGCTAACACTGGGAAACGTGCTGAAATCTTAGGACTAAATCACTTGGTGAAAGTAGGGGAAGGGGCAGGACTGGAGCTAAGATCCTCAAATAGTCCTCAAACATTGGATAGCAGCCACCTGTAAAAGATGGGAGAAGAAAAACTATTTCTACTGATCAGAAACACTTTTGACAAAGCCTCTCTCTACTCAGTCCTTGAGTAAGGAAAATGATTATCTGAGATACTGAGCTCTAGTCTGTGCTCTGTGTGTCTCCAGAATATTAACTTGGACTACCATAGTAGGAATTTATGTTAAACATTACACTAGACTATTGTGACATTTTTGGACCCAAGCAGAAGTAAATGCACAATCATTGTATAGAAACACTTTTCTATACCAACCTACAGAGTTTTTTCCCAAATACACACATATATATATATATATACAAATGCATGCACACACACACCAGAGTACGAGGGGAATATCAGTTTAAAACTTACAAACCCTATGATGGCTAATTCGCATTATGAGATCCCCTACAGATACAAAATGCAGTAGGGTAAGCACCCTATTTCAAGAAATAACAAAGGTAGACTTGGGCAACATTTTCATAGAGGTGATACATAGACAGAAATTTGAATATGATTATCCCGAGAGAGAATATAGATATAGAAAAAAAAGTTGAACACTGGGTGCGTAACATTTCAGAACTTTTATTATTTTAATGATGGAGGAGAAAGTTTGGGTCACAGATGGAGCACGCAGTGTGGGGACATAAGCCAGAAGACTATATAGCTTAATAGACATCAACGTGAAGGTAGTTGATAGTATTACAAAATTTTAGCTTGGCAAAAAAGGAAAAAAATAAAACATTATAACCATTTCAAGTATTTGATGGTCTTTCAGGTAAAAAGAGGATTAGATTTATTGTAAGTAGCTCTAAAATGATAAATGAGAACAAATGGTTGCAAACCCCGAGAGGTTCTTTTGACTCTCTAGTTTTTCTTAAAATTTTAAGAAAAGTTTTTCTTAAAATTATTTGTCCAAAAACTGTGTAGGCTGCCTTTTGAGTAGAAAGGTGCTCCAGATTCAGGTATATGAGCAATCAGGGATATTTAGAGAAGATTTTTGCATTGCATGGGATTTAGACTAGACTGCCTCTAAATTCTTTCTAACTTCTTTGGGTTAATGAAAACCCGAAAACAACGTTATGATGTTATTTTATGTAGTACATTCCAAGCGTATCTTTGGAAATATTGGATGTTTCCTGAACCTTGAAGGAACCATATGCTAACACTTTAGAATTAATTAAGCATACTTGAAAAATATTTTGAACATTTGAAAAGATGGGTAACAATCTTTTCTCCCCTGCATCTTTCTGGAAAACCAAACAAAACATCATAAGTGGTTGATTATTCCCGTCTCTTATTCAGCTGTGATGGAGACCAAAGCAGTATGCATTTAAACAGCCATGTAACAGCGTACCACCTCCTAATTTTATACAAACTTTAATTAGTTTCTATTTATATTAGACATGCTGAAAATTATCAAATTCAATTAATGAGTTTGGAAACAAATTGAGAATTTAGAATGCTTTTCATTCCAGGTTCAGTAGTTAGTGCCAATATGAATTATTTTTTCCTTAAAGATTAAAAACAGCTTTGAAATGCAACTTGGCTTAAAATATTAAAAAAGATGAGTTCATGTCCCTTGCAGGGACATGGACGAAGCTGGAAACCATCATTCTTATTTAGCAAACTAACACAGGAACAGAAAACCTAACACCTCATGTTCTCACTCATAAGTAGAAGTTGAACAATAAGCACACATGGACACAGGGAGGGGAAGATCACACATCAGGCCTGTCGGGAGGTGGGGAGCAAGGGGAGGCAGAGCATTAGGAGAAATACCTAATGTAGGTGATGGGTTGATGGGTGCAGCCACATGCCACATGTATACCTATGTAACAAACCTGCACTTCCTGCACATGTATCCCAGAACTTAAAGTGTAATAAACAAACAAACAAACAAATGAAAATATAGAACATTGATCTCTCTGCAACAATGAAAAAATCCAGATAATATACAAAATTATAACTTCTTCTGAACCCCGCTGATATTTGAGGTCACAAAGTGACCAAGTAAACCAAACTACACACTGAAAACTGCTCCAAAGAGAGTTGGGGCACACAAAATGTTCAAACTTTGGCAGACCACAGGAGAAAGAGATGGTCACCATACACATGAGTAGGAAGAAATTAGCTAAAATTTAACAGATTTTTTAAAGGCCAGGTGTGAGTTAGCATGTCAGTTTGGAATACTAGGAAGCCCAAGACACATGGTGAGTTTACAATCTCCTGCAAGCTTTTTTCCAAGGACGCCTACCAGTTTTTTGGGGAAAATACTGAAGGCCGTCCAGGAAACTGAAGTCATAGTCTGTGGTGCAGGTGTGTAGGTAACCAGCTGTTTCTGAGAGACAGTTATGGGGCTCTGTCCACTTCTGTGGATCCTTTTTTCATAAGAAGCAAAACTCTAAGCTGCAGTGGGAGGAGCAGCAAACCCTGTGTTTCCCTGAGCCCAGGCAAAAACCCCTTGCTTCTGGAGAAGTAAAAAGCAAAACAGTCTTGTCTCTGGGAGAGAAGTAGGACATAGATGAGAAGCTCCTTTGCTGTTGAAGGAAGGGTAGAAGGAAAAGGACTTTGCTTCCGGCGAAAGGCCAGGAAACTTGTCTTGGGTTCAAGATCTTACCTGGATACCAATTAGAGGTCAGGGACAAGGAGCAATAAAGTCTCATTTGCTGCGAACGACTAACTGCAGATACAAGGCAGAGTTTGACCGCCATGTGGAGGAGGGGCAGGAATGCTCCAAGAGTCCTAGTCCTGAGACTCAAGTACACAGAGTCTGCCTAAGGCTGTGATTGGTTCGTTACAACACAGAACTCCCCTTGTCCCCACTGCCAAAATAGGTCTAGCATTGAGTAATAAATAAGCAAGGGTGGAGTACCACTGGGAGAGAGACAACAGTGTTTAGAGAGACCTTCTTTTTGGCACAGACAAGCAGGAGCTGTCAAAAGCTGAGGATGAAGCAGGATCCTACACGGAGGGAAACGTCATGGTACCACAGACTCCACTGTAAGCACGGAGAATAATAGCTTACCTAATATTTTACAAGGCCAGCATTACTCTTATACCAAAATCTAACAATATTATATGAAAATAAAAACAAAAACTGATGTCCCTCATAAATATAGATGCAAATATCCTTAAGAAAATATTAGTTAATTCAAGTTAGAAATATATGAAAGATTATAAATTCTTAGTAAGTATAATTATACTAGTAATAAAAAGATTTTTAAAATTTGAAAAGAATAAAAGAGAAAAGCCATATGTGCATTTGTACATATGCACAAAAAGTATTCAGTAAAACTCATAATCCATTCAAGATATAAGCTCTTAGTAAACCAGATATAGAAAGAAGCTTTTTCAACCCAGTAAAAGATAACTTTTTATATTACAACATAACCTCCAAGTAACTTTACATTTAATGATAAAAGACTGTAATGTTCTCCCTCAAAATAACAAGGCGGCGATTTTACTTCTAGTAAAATCCTATTGGAGACTCAACAAGTATTAAATAATAAAGCAAGTAAAAAAATAAGAGGGCTATAGACTAAAGAGGAAAAAATAAAATTATTTCACAGATGACATGACTGTATATGTAGAAATCCTAAGGAATCCAAAAAATAATTCTTAGATATAAAAAGTGATTTCAAGAAGACATAGTATATAAGGTCAATATATGAAAGTCAGTTCTATTCCCATGTATTAGTAACAAACAATTGGAAAATAATATAAAAATATTATTTAAAATATTAGACAAGAACATGAAATAACTTTAATAAACTATGCATAATCTCTATGCTAAATTATAAAGCATTGCTGAGTGATTTAAGAAAACTGTGTAGATGAAGAAATAGATCAGATTAAATTGAACTCTCATGAATTAGAAAATATAATTTTTTAAAATACCAATTTTCCTTACATCAATCTATATATTCAATGCAATTGTAGCAAAGTACTTCGAATAGCCAAAATTTTTTTAACAAGAATGATTTTGGAGAACTTATATTGCCTGATACCAAGACTTTCCATGAGCATATGGTAATTAAGGCAATGTTGACTGGTAGTAGGATAGACATATAGATTTATGAAACAGAATAGGGAGTCTAGAACTAGAACTGTAACTTGAAATGGATCATAGAATTAATGAACAGCTAAAACTAAAAATAGTATTGAAAAATATAGTATGCAAACTTCTGTAGCAAATCTTTATTAAATATGATAAGAAAGCATAAACTGTAAAGTAAAAATAAACCTGGACTTCACAAAAATTAAAAGCTTCTGCTTTCTGAATGGCATGTAAATGAAATAAACAAGCAAGCGAATAAACAAACAACCAGTCACAGACAGGGAGACAATGTTTTCAATACATATGTCCTACACCTCACAATGAACTTTATTCTGGAACATATTAGAATGATTACAATTGTGGTTAGTCATGTGCAGGAGAGAGTTTACGGTTCCTTGTCTCTGGCCTTTAATTGATATCCAGGTAACGTTCTGGACCCTTACAATTTGATAACAAGAGAATATATAGTTCAACTTTAAAAATAGGCAAAAGATTTGAACAGGCGCCTGATAGCAGAAAATATATAAATGAGCAGTAATTCCATGAAAAGTAATTCAGCATCATCAGCCATTGAGGGAATACAGATTAAAAACTGAAGGAAATATTGCCACATAGTCACTAGAATGGCTAAAATTAAAACACTGACAATAACAGGTACTGGTGAGGATATAGAGCCACAAGAATTCTTACATTGTATATATGATTCCATTTATATAAAAGTCAAGTAAAGGCAAAAGAAAACCAAATTGAGAGCAAATAAATTTTTGGTGTGTGAAATCTGGGATGAGAGGGATTTACTGTAAACAGGCTGTTGGCATTTTTTCTTGTAATGGAAATACCTTGTGTCTTCATTACTGTTGTTACATAATTATGTACATTTTGAAAACTAATCAAACTGCCCACTTAACATGGGTGCATTTTATTTTACATAAATCAAACTTTAAGAAAAGTGACTTAATAAAATAAGACATTATAATTAAAGTGAAAAGTCCCTAAATGGCAGAAGACATTTACAATACACATAACTGAAGGAAGGGTAAATATATAAAGAATTCCCATAAACCTATTTGAAAAATCTACAGAAATGTGGAAATGTCAGCAGAAGTTTGAACAGGGAAGTTATAAAAGAAGGCAGTTGAATACTACATTTTTTAAAAAGGTTAAACACTCATGAATTTTATGAGTTTAGTATGAATTTTTGAGTCAGAAAAATTAAAGTTGATACAAAGATAGCATTATATATACCTAATGTTGGCAAACATTTATAATTTGGACTATACTATAGGTTGGCGGGAAAATGGAGCAACAGGAACTCTCATATATTGCGAAATGGGTAAAATATCATTAGAAAAGTGTTTGGTATTGCCTTGTAAATCTATGTCCCTAGGTAAGTGCTCTAGAAAACCTCTTGACATTATTTCAAATATACACCAACAAGTAGGAGAGATAAATAAATTGAGGTCCAGTCTTTTAATGGAATATTATACAACAATGAAAATGAACTAATAACAACCATATGGAACAAGGTGAATAAATCTCACAAATAATACTGAGTGAAAGATACAGGGCTCAAAAAGTACATATAGTTTGATTCCATTCATGGAGACGTCAGAAAGAAAATCAATGTCTTATCTTGCTAGTGGATATAAACTTTGGTGATGAAATGATAAAGAAAAGCTACAAAATACTTTTCATCAAATAGGACCTTTTACAGAGGAGAGGAGATGTGAAGTGGCAAACAGGTGGTATGATATCAAAAATATTTTGTTCCTTAACTTATTGTTTAATAAGAGTGCTTTTCTATTATTATTCTTTAATTGTGTGTTCTTAATGTATTATATAATTCACCACATAAATCACCAGTAGAATGTCATATCATGTTATTCCTTCGCACAAAACACTCTACTCTTCTTCATCTCACTAGCCCAACCCAAATTATGTTGGCTAGTGATTATCTTCTACTTTGAGAATCTACTTTTAATTTTTTTATACTTCTTGAGGTCTGAGAGTGTTCTATACGTGATAGCTTTGACTTTTAGTAGTTTCAATCTATGCTTTATTTCTGCTAAGGTTAGTTACAATTCTGCAATTGTGCTTCATTTTCCTGTGCTCTGATTTTATTGCTTTTATTTCCTTGGCTTCTTTTGCAACCTTGCAACTGCTCCTTGTTACCTATTAATTTTATCTGATTTTATTACACTTTTTTGCTCATTTCTCACCTTTTCTTATGTTCTATTCTGAATGCAAATCAACTTTGTGAAAATTTTCTTCTGGATCCTATACAATCCTCTACTTGAGTGATAGTGATAGAAGCGGTAGCAATAATAACAATAAAGAAACATGGGTACTTATCTTTTCTTAAAAACATTTTATCTTCCATCACTATATTATACTAAGAACATTATATCCATTGTTTCATTAATTATTTAAAACATCACTATATTATATTTATGATCCTCACTCTAGCGATGAATCATATAAATCTGAGGAAGGTTGAATACAAAACTTCCGTAGTGGTGGAGGGTTGACTTATACATTTATCTGACTTTGGAATCTCTGCTCCTAAATTTTGTCTTAGACTACAATTAGGCTTAAATTATGCTTGAAATTGGAACTTCTGAAAATCTAACAATAGATTTGCTTGTAACCAAGAGAGCTTCAGTTTAAAACAAGCTAAATATAAAATCCCTATGTGTCCTCTTTCTTTCTACTCATATATGAAATTTTCTTTCTCTCTCTAGATGAATACAGTTAGATTTTGGTCTTGAGCAAGTATGAAATAAGTATTATTTTGCCCTCCTCACTGAGTTACTTAAACCTGAACACTAGAGATGTCATATTCTCCTGGTTGTCTACTTGGTATAGCCTCTGAGTCATGGGCTAGATGGAGAAGGACTTAGGGGTTCTCAGTTATTTTCTGACTAGATAGATGTTTCATGAAGCTAAACCAAGTTTTGAAACATCAATTGATTTTCCTCAACCCTGGTCCATATAATTTACAATAAATTCAACA